>NC_133122.1:45153715-45510215 GCF_033568475.1 Henckelia pumila
TTTATGGGCCTTGGCCGAGCCATGCAAGGCTTGGCTCGGGCCAGGCCTGGTCTGAGGGATGCACTTGGACCCTGGGGTGGTCCAGGTGCCGGAGCTCCGGCCTTTGGTGGCGGGAGCTGGTCGGAACATGCAAAGTATCATGGGCTGTCCAGAAAAGGGGCCTGCGCAGGTTGCATGGGGTTTAGGGGTCTTGGCCGAGCCATGCAAGGCTTGGCTCGAGCCAGGCCTGGTCCAGGGGTTGCACCTAGACCATGGGGTGGTCCAGGTGTCAGAGCTCCGGCCATGGGTGGCCGGAGCTGGTCAGAAAGTTAAGGGGAGTAAGGGCTGTTCCATGGGAGGGGCTGCGTGGGGTTTTCTTGGGATTTAGGGGCTGTGACCGAGCCATGCAGGGCTGGCTCGAGCCAGGCCCCAGGCTGGGATTGCACCTGGACCCTGGGGTGGTCCAGGTGCCGGAGCTCCGGCCGGTGGTGGCCGGAGCAAGGTGTTTAAGGGGCTAAGGCGGCAGCTGCCGCAACGGGGTTTGAGGATAGGTTAGGGTAAGGTTCTATGGTTTCAAGTGAGCCGGGCTCGGGTCTTTGGGTCCGGGTCCGGGTTGGGTCAAGTCTTGATGGGTCAAAATATTTTTAGTCCGGGTCTAGATTTTATTATTTGGGATTGGGTCTCTTATTTTAATTAATTAAGAGTTTATGTAGTTAATTGATGGGTTGGGCTTGATTAATTAATTAATTGGACTAATTTAATGGGCTTTATTAATTATTGAGGTGAGCCCACTAATTTTTCATGGGCCGTGTGATCCATGAATATTATTGGGCCAAGTCGTGTTGGGTTTAGTAATTTAATGGGCTAATTTTTAGGTTAATGGGCCGGACTAAGAGTTAATGAGATAATTAATAATTATTAAATTAATATTGAGTTAAGCAATTTAAATGGGCTTAATTAATGTTTTAAGTGAGCCCATTAGTTTGCCATGGACCTGGTGGTCCATGAGAATTGATGGGTCAGGTCATGTTGGGCTTAATGCTTATTGGGTCAGTCTAGGAATTTATGGGTTTAAGTCAAGTGGTCAGCAGCTCGAACAAGTCCTTGGAAAAATAAATGTTCGTAAATATATATTTAATTCATGCATGCATTTTTATTAGATATATAAGTATTATTTTTAAGAAAATAAATTAAATATATATTTACGGACAAATTTTCATGAAAATAAAGAAATAATGAGAATTTTTATGTTCATGCATCATGTAACAATTTTTATGATAATTTTAAATGCATGTTAAGAAATAATATATTTTTATGGAAGTTGAAGTGAAGGTGGAAAGTGATGTGGTTGGAGGTCGGGATACCTGGGCCCGGTGACCTTCCTAATGATGTATAAGTATGATGAACTTATGGATCCAGCTGAGAGGGCTGGTGAAGTGGCAGCACAGAGGTGGAAACCCCACCGCCGCGTACGTTGGTTTAAGATTGATCAATCGCTCAGTATGATGCCACCGACATGGATACGACATGTTGAGAACTAAGAAATTATGATATGTTATTTTTACGAAAATTATAAAGTATGATGAATTATGTTATAGCATGATGATTTAGCAGTATGATTATTTATTTATGTTTATATGCATATAATTTTAAGATCATGCACGTATAATTATTATTCACGTATTTTATATGATGTGTGCTTGTGTGTGGTTTCATTTTGTTATGTAAGGATAGAACGTGCTGAGCCTCTAGGCTCACTAGATTTAAATGGTGCAGGTGAGCAGAATGTTAATGAAGTTAATGTGTTCCCGACTGGCGGCGAGGGCGTATGAGTATCCAGGCGGCTAGTACCCGTGACCATCGTTCTATTATGAATTTTATGTTGAGACTAGAACATTTATGTCCGCATAGGTTTTGTCATTATAGATTTTTAGTATATGCATGATTTTAGATTTAAGTATTTATTTTCTAAGTTTTCATAAATTTTTGTGAAAGAAATATTATTTAGGAGTTTTATTATGGCATTCATATAAATTATTATTTAGTAATTATTTTTAAGTATTTAATTGCATGCGTGTACTTTTATTGTATCTTTGGTGTATTTGTATTTTTAAATTAAGTAAAGTTATTTTTAAGTATTATATATATATGTATGGGCATATATATATTTATATTCATTATTTTATTATCAGAGAGTTTAAAAAAAAAAAAAAAATTCACTAGAAGTTCTAGGATGTTTCAACAGTTATCCTCACATTTCCTCTATCACAATATCTATCTTTGCACTCCAAATCAAACACTAATATGAGTAATACCGACTTACTTTAGCAAAAGTATCATAGATAAAAATATAATTTTTTTTGTTGGGTTACGTTTCACACATAGAGCGTGTGCGATGTCGCTAGAATATATAAAAGATCAAGGACAACGCGATCTGGATCAATATTGCACAAATAAAGGGTGCTTAGGTTATTGCATGGTAGTTTGTTCCAGCCTCGGTGTCCAGTCAAGTTGTACCAATTTCACGTATCAGTCTGTCTGGATAGGGCTAGAAATCAATTGTTTGATTAAAAAAAAGTTCATGATTTAAATCAAAATAATTGATGTTTTCTTATTATGTATTCTTTAACATATTTTATTCTCTCCATCTCAAATATATGCTCAAAAACATATGCAACTATTTCGTAATGCAATAAATAAGGAAATTCGTTAATGGAATAAATAAGGAAAAATAAGAGCCTTTAGTTGAATTCGCTTTTGTAGTGATATTTTTAATCTATGTATAAAACAAACAAGTTCATATATTTGAGATTGATGTAAACACAAAAACTCATTTTGCGAGTTAATTTTGTAACATAGATATCTAATCCTACTAGACTCATAAAAAAATCATCTCACAAGTCAATTTTGTGATATAATTCTCTGATCCTACCAGACTCTAAAAAAAAACAAAACAAAACTCCTCTTACAAGTCAATTTTCTGATATTCTATCCTAACAAACTCATAAAAAATATTATTTTTTATGTAAAAAATATTTTAAAAAATATGGATAGGAGTCGATCCAATTAGCAAAAGACTAGTACTCATATATTATATATGGGTGGCTAAGATATAATATATAATCTCCACGATTTAAACTTAACTTAAATAAGTAAAATAGAGTCACGAGTCGTGGCCGAAACTCAAACCACTACTAAGAAGATACAGAAATGAGAATGAGATCCAGCCTGCATTACTCATCTCTGCGTTTTGTATTTTGCTAATTAGGGGTTTTCCATATGTAGACAGTTTTAGGGACAAATTTTGTGGAATTCTACCATTAATATAATAGAAAGTGCTTTTAGAAATACTATTATAGATGCGAGTAAATATTATTTCCAATAATATTTTGTAAGTAAACACAAAAAGTTAAGAATTATGGCTTTGATTTTAAATCACAACTCGTGTTAATCAACTGATATTCAAGTACTTGATCGTTATTCTTAGATGATCCTATAATAGTTATTTGGTAGGAATGACAATAAGTCAAATCTATACCTAACTAAACAAGATCGGGGAGGGTCCAGGGTTTGGCCCAACCTGTTCTGAACTCGTCCTGCCAAAATATATATATATATAACTATAAAATATATATGTAATATTATATTAATATATAATTATATTTTTATACTAAAAAATTAATACTTTACCTACATTTTGAGTTTATAGTACTTTTGGATTAAAATGAATTTATTTATTATGATATGTTTAATAAGAAAATATATCATTTTAATTTTTTATTGTTAATAATTATTAATTAAATATAATTTGATAAATTTTAACTTGTAAGAAAATTTTTTGTCTTAATATTATTAATATAAATTAAAATATTAAATTTAATGATTTTTGTTACCTTTTAATTTAAAAAAATTTATTTAATAAATTTAAATTTATATAAATTATGACGGGTCCTACTGGTCTAACCCATATTGGACCCGGATGAGATGAGACGGGTCTTAGGTTTGGTCAAACCCGCCCCAAACCCGTCCCGTTCTCATCACTATTATTTGGTATGATGTTTTGTTACACCAAATAAAACACAGCTCGTGTTGACATAATTAGGGCTGGGTATGGTACGGTATACCATACCGAACTACGATACCGTACCGTACCATACCGGTATGAAGAAATTCATACCGGTACCATACCAAAAATTTGATATACCGACAAATTTTGGTATATCGAAAAAAAACTCGGTATACCGAATACCGTGAAAAATTTTAAAAAAAAATAATTTCGGTATATTCGGTATACCGAAAAAAAAAATTTATATACCGATACCGATACCGAAAATTTCGGTACGGTAGTATACTGATTTTTCGGTATATTCGGTAAATTTTTCGGTACGATATGACGGTATTTTCGGCATTTGGTATTTTCCCCAGCCCTAGACATAATGATATATCTATATATTAATATATATATATATATATTCTATATTTTATTTTATTAAAGTTGAAAGGATTGGTAATTTGGTATGACTAACCTCTTTTATTTTGCCATTTAGTATATATTTAATTTAAGTACCAAAATATCATTTTATTATCCATTGATAACCACTTATTTATGAAAATGTCATGTTTACAAGATTAATTCATTTACCTACAAAAGAGCACTATTCAAAATCGTTCTCTAATTTTTTTTTGGCTTTTATTATATAAAAAAAATTGTATCAGCACACAGCACGTACTCCCAAATACTTATTATTTATTAAATTTAAATCTCCTTTATTAACTAACTTTGGTATATGATAGGGTTAACTATTTTCTCCAAGTCGTTTTATTTGATGATGAGTAGATTATTTCACCCTCAAGAAAGGATTGAATATCAACCATTATGTTACAAGTGTGGAGAGCAAGATGGAGGGAAGTATAATGGCGAGAATGTACATGATCACAAAAATTGCCTATGTGAAACAAACATTGATTCATGGTTTGTTAAACAGATAAAGATAGAGAGCAACTCAAATTTTATTTTATTTTATTTTATTTGATAAAGATTATGTTTGTGAATAATTTTGTGCATGTGTTTTGGGAAGATTATTAGTTAACAGTTTCATATATTTATACGTGAAACAGTAATATCTATAATATAATATATATTTTTTTCAAATCATAATTTGGAAAATATGATAAAGATAAATTGATAACAATATGTATTTTTTTCGAAAATCTTTATTATCATTATCATGAATGAAATATACCTATATAATTTGGGAAATATATTCATTAGGCTTTATGTTTAATCAGATTATTTTTTATGATATTAAGATTTTTTATGTGATCAATTGAAATCAAGAGTGTCACCGTCTCAAATATGCGGGAATCTTAAAAATGATTTAATTTCCAAAATGAGTAAAATTCAAAATAAGCAATTCATTCAAAATATATCCATTTGACTCCCAAATAATAATTCAGAAGATCTCTTCCACCATTTCCCAAATTAATCACAAAATGAATAAAATTAACTCTCTCTTTCCTTTTATACTAAAAATCAAATCTCTTGAAATTAAAATTATCCTTTCTTTATATATATATATATATATATACACACACACATGCAGCATTCTCACTCACCGCACACACATATATCGTGTAAAATGAAATCATACTGTTCTAGCCTCAGTGCCGAGTCAAGTTGTGACAAAAAAAAAAAAACCAATTGTTTGATAAAAAAAAATTCGTCATTTGAATAAAGGGAATAGAATTGATATTTTTTTGTTTTGTATTCTTTAACACCTTTTATTCTCCCGTCTCTGCCCCGATTGTATGCTCAAAACGATGTGCAACCATTTCGTTAATGGATTATTAAATAAGGAAAAATAGGAGCTTTGTTTGTTGAATTTGCTTTTCTAGTCACATTTTTAATTATGTATAAAAACAAACAAGTTTATATATTTTAGACGTGGGTGGGAGCTAGAGCATTCTTTAGCACAATTTAATGGAATGAGATAGGTTGCATATACATTTGAGTTCTAAAGAACACTTGAACTTAATAAAAATGTTTAGAAATCACTAGCATATTTTTTCTAAGTCCTTATAGAAATCTCTAGAATGATGTAGGAGGGTCTAAGTCTAGAATGATCACTTATAAATAGTTATGAAATATCCGTTGAGTCTAAGTCTAGAATAATCATTTATAAATAGTTATGAAATATTCAATGAATGGAAGGATTATATCGATCTTAGTCGGTCATTTCTAAGTCGAGTAGTATAAATAGGAGTGAATCATCCAAGTTTTGATAATCCTAATCACTACAAAGTATCTTTTTCGAAAAGCTTCAAGTGTTCTTTTATATTTTTGTGTTATATGCTTAATGTGATATTAAGTTTAGCCACTCTTTGGCTCAGTATCATCGAATGGACCAGATAGGTGTATATTCAGAGAACACTTGAACTTAATAAAAATATTTATAAATTATTTGCATAATTTTTATGAGTCGTCCTTACTTTAGAATTCTCTAGAATGATGTAAGAGGGTCAAAAGGTCTAAGTCTAGATGATAATTTATAAATAGTTATGGAATATCCAAATAATATTTACTGAAAAGATAGATTAGATCGATTTTAGCCATTCATTCCCAAGCTGAGTAGTGTAAATAGGGGCGAATCATCCAAGTTTCGAGAAGTACTCAAGCCTATATGTGTCAAAACGGGCTATTTATGATATTTTGGTAAGTATGGATGAACTTATAGAAAATTTAAATAGTCTAAAGGTTTTTAAGATTAAAGGATCAAGGACAACTTATAAGCTCATATAATTTATAAATTGTTTTAGGAGCTTATAAGTTATCGGGTCTTATTTTAAAAACAAATTGTTAAAGTGTTTGGATGAACTTATTTTAAACAACTCAAAGAAGTTGATGTATTTGGTATTATAAGATCTTTTTATTGTCAAAATTAACTACCAAAAAGAGTATAATACTACGAAAATAATGTAAATAGTAATATATATACAAAAGTTTTAAAATTTATCATAAATATTAAAATATATTAAAAATAAATTTATTTTTAATTTTAATTTAGAAAAAAATTGATAAATTATGTAAAAAAATGGGCAGAGGATATGGTAAGAATTTAATAAAATATATAAGGATAATACGGAGAATTGAAATATCAAAATAAGATTTTTTTGTCAAAAAACATTAAAGTGTTTATAATTTCTGCATAACATCCTTTTTCAAACAAATTTAAAGTGTTTATAAGTTCTGTCAAACACACTCCTAATGATATATACTGACTTAGAGAATAAATCATATTATAAATACAAAATACTATATATATTTAATTTTATTTTGGAAACTAAGTAATCAAATTTGGAATAGAATTACTTGTCCTTCTCTAAAAGCCCCGATATTAAAAAGCAGTAGATTGCACGATATATTTAATTTTAATTATGTTGGGCTATATATTTAATTCTATTATGGTACATAACTTCAAGGGAATCAAAATAAAATTATTTTTGTTAGAATAGTTTTGTTGTCTTTTCCAATGTTAATCCAAGATTTAGTATAAAATTTCTTAGCAGTCCCAACAAAGTGCCAAGGCTAGAAAAACAATAAATTGCACCGTAAATTTAATTTTGTTTCCGTGCAACTTTAAGGAATAAAAATGAAATTATGTTATCATTCAAATTTATTTATTTATTTTTTTTTGCAACAATCTTCATTTATTGTTTCTGTAAAATAAAATAAAATGATTAAAGAACATATATATAATTTCCATGAAAATATATATTAGGAAATATAAACTACCCTATTTAATTATTTTGAAATATAGAAAATAGTAATAAAAAGGAAATTTAAAGAAAATTAAGACTATATATCGTATAATATTTAAGAAATAATGGTTAGAATAGTAATTTCTCTAAATCTTATTTTAAAAACAATATACTCTATATTATGAAAAATAATTATTTGGTTTAAAATTCTAACAAATTATTTCTTAAATACAAAATTCCAACTCTCAATCTGACTTATAATTATAGTAAGCTCGACCCCAAACCCATTTTCCATCCTCAAGCCAAATTAGTTGAACGAATTATTTAAGCTATATCTAGGAATATACTGTAATATAATATTACTATCTAAAGATAATTTAATTTTCAAAATGGTAATGATGAATTTTTAGGCGAGTTACCGATTAATTTTGGCAAGATAAATCAGCAACTCCAACTAATAAGATAGAGGTTTAAGATTTACTATATTCCATCCAAATATAACTTTGAATTTTTGTTATCATCAATAAACGAGATAGTAAAAGCGTAGTAAAAAAATAAAAACAAGATATAAATATATAAGATTCACTTATAGATGTTCAATCCAAAGATAAATTTGAAATATTGATAAATGATATATTAAAATCGTGGTAAAAAGATGAAAAAAAGATAGAAATATATCAGATTCACTAACATCTATATTCAATCCAAAGATAAATTTGAATTTTTTTTTATCATCAATAAATGAGATAGTTATTCAATCCAAAGATAAATTTGAATTTTTTTTATTCATCTTAGTAAAAACTTTTGAAAAATTGAAACCAGTCTAAGTCAAAAGCAATGCCATCCAAATATCAAAAGAAATCAAAATAGTGAAATACACACACATTTTTGTTTCGGGAGAGTGTAATTTATTTTGGACTCTTTAAAAGTTTACCAAATGTAGCCACGTTTTTTTACTTCCTTTGCAAGTATCTCATTTGAAATTCCTATCTTATTATCTTCCTATTTTTAGGATAACATTGTAAATATGAAAATGAGTAAAAATAGATTCTATTTTCTCTAATCATATCTCCCTCCAAAATCTATATATATATTTTACACAAATATAAAATAAAAAAATTGATAAAAAAATGGAAAGTGGGACCAGCGTGAAAATACAGAATTTCAAAAAAAGGAAAGTCTAATCTTAATGAGGCAACAAGTACGATAAAAAAAGAAAAAAATAATAAAGAGTCATGCATTGAAATGCATACAAGTATAGGCCATGCAGAAAAGAGCTTCCCAATTCGATGCCATTTGTGGACTCACAAAAACCTCTGCCTTCTCTCTCCCGTCTCTCTGTATTCTCCTCTTTTCTCTACACTAGTCTCCTTTTCCATTTCAAGTAAAACCCAAAAACAAACTCTATCTTTGACTGTAAAAACAAACAAAGATAAAAACAAACAAAGAAAAAAGAGAAAGAGGCGAGATCTGGTGTTTTTGATCTGCGATTCTTGGTGGGTTTTGGGAGAGGAAACATGGGTAGGGGCAAGATCGAGATAAAAAAGATCGAGAATTCGAATAGCAGGCAAGTTACCTTCTCCAAGAGAAGGGGTGGCCTTTTGAAGAAGGCCAGAGAACTGGCTGTGTTGTGTGATGCCGATGTTGCTGTTATTATTTTCTCCAGCACTGGGAGGCTGTTCGATTTCTCTAGCTCCGAGTATGCATGTTTCGTATGTTTGATTTTTTTATTTTTTTTTGTATTTATTCGTTTGATTGCATGTGTGTTATTTGGTTTTGATGTATTGATTCTCCTTTGCTTTTTTTGCTTTATAATTTTTTTAATAGATAAATAACTGTGATGAACTTTGGATTTTTATGTTCTATAACAAAAATGTAAAGATCAATTTATTCTTCCGGTTATTGTTCCGGAAAGCAATTGTCTCTATGTAGTGTAATCTTTGTTGAAAAGATTTCCCAAGTTCCCCTGTTTATTAGATCTGTGTGCATACGAATAATCTTGTATTTGGATGTTTGTTGGTTTATCGAAAGTTATTGTTGGTTCTAATGGTATAATTCCATAGCAGCCTGAACATAAAGTTTCGATAGTTTTCATAGTAGGCTCAATTATTGTCTCCAAAGAATGCTCCGTATAATTGGTTCGATTTTGAATTTGTGTGAATCGAACACATGACCTTGGCCTCATATGAATTGTATGTATGGGCAGCGTTTGCTTTACTAGAAATTATATTGGTTTCTAAATTTATGTGTGTATATATATATATATAAGTCTTTTGTTTTTTTTTTTCAAACAAGAAAGGATTTTGATTTTAAAGCGTTAAAGATTTGCACATGTTTTCAGCATGAAAAAGATACTTTCAAGATATAACAAGTGCCAGGATTCTCCTCCGGTTCCTGCACTGGAGTACAAGCCAGAGGTATGCTACTATATCTCTGAAGCATGAAAAGTATCATTTCGAGATATATTTTTTGTCGGATTATCGTAGACAAGATGGATCAAAATAATTAGCAAAAATCCGAAGTTTGGTATTGGACCTACTATAACTCTGAAGCTTTTTAGATCCGATGCTGATTCGTTGAATGAATTCGGAGAAGAGATTGATCTTTGTGGGGTTTGTAGGTTACACGCCATATTTTCTTATGAAGTGCCAATTTTGACGTAGTAAAGGATGTTATTGTACATTTACAATAGAGTGATTAAATTTTGGTGCCTTTCTGTGAATTGAATTTTTTTTTTAAACAGGAGCAGCAACACGAGGAAGTGGATGAACTCAAAGAGGAGATATTGAAACTCAAATCAAAGCAACTGTATGATTTCATTTTACACGACATCCTTCGATATAAATAAACATCCCTCGTATTTGCATTTGGATTGAACGATTTGGATTTGAGAAAAGATTTCAAATGACTTCATTTTTTGGGAATTTGACATCCATTGCATTACTTAACAAACACATAAAAAATTAAAATGGATGGATTTATGGATTTGCAATTATAGATTCGAAATCCTTAGCTCCAAATCCAACAATCCAAATATAACCTAAATTATATACCATATTGGTTGTTATTTGCAGGCAATTGTTGGGTAAAGACCTCACAGGCACCGGCCTACAAGAACTGCGGGAAATCGAAGAACAATTGACCGAAGGGCTGCTGAGCGTTAAGGAGAGGAAGGTGCACATATATGTTGAATTTTTAAAATAATTTGTTTAGATATCCCATTATCTTTTACGTTTCGTCGTAGAATTCCAGGCAAGCGCAAATTCACCTGGCCATATATAGTGTTTATCCTCAAGATCCCTTTCGGTGATATTCTTCACAGCCAGTATCATTTTTTCTATTGGCGGGGAGATGTTCACACGTGCCGTTATGGCATTAAGGATTCTCTCCTGAAAAATTCGATACCTGGACATATAGCCTCATAACACTGCCATCTCCTATATCATCATCCATTGATGTATGTAGTGCTCCTAAGTATAAAGGAGATCAATGTTTGAAATTTGTTTACTGAATTATTAAATAAAGTAATTCGATATATTTTGTTATCAAGATGTGTGTTTTTGGATTATTTCGAGTCCAATGATGTACCTTCTGTAATTCCAGGAGCAAATATTAACGCAGCAACTAGCACAATCTAGATTACAGGTGTGTGAAAAACTTTCATTACTATCGATCAGTTGCTAGGATAGAAAAGGTTTCTTTCTGGAAAGATAATTGACCTTCTCATTTGTGTCACGATTGTGCATATTGTTTGATAGATTCTGATTTTGGAGAACGGAATTTTAACCACAACAATTTCCTTACAAGGATCCATTCTTTTTCCTTATTTGAATGGAATTTTGCTATGATTAGCTTTTCTATGCAGGAACAGAAGGTTGTGTTGGAGAATGAGACCTTACGAAGGCAGGCAAGTGTTCCTAGGATATTTGAATTTTCGACATTACATATATATCTAAAAACATTACGCACACACATATACAAACCATTTCTTGGCTTCCAAAAGAAAAAAAAAATTCATATCTTGGCTTAATATGAAATAAAATGTAGGTTCAAGAGTTTCAAGGTTTTCTATCGACCACCAATTTTCCGTCACCACCTTATATTCAGTATCAACTAATGGAAAAGTGCAACTCAACCATCAAAGATGGCTCCAGAAGCCCTGAAACTACATGTGACAATTGTCTAGATGAAGACTCCGACACCACCCTTCACTTAGGGTATTCCGTTTCCTTTACGTTCCTGCATTTTTTCTTAGTTCCATCTACTCTTTCCCTATAATTGCACAACTAACATATTGTTTGGGGCAATTTGATCCATGAGGTTTGCAAACAAGTGTATATCTTCTCATGAATATATGGGAATTCAATATTTCTATTAGAACCGATGTGGTACAAATACATTATAGGTAGTTGTTTGAGATTGCTTCCAAAATTTGTGAAGGAAAAACTCAAAACACTCTTTTGGAAGTAATCTCAAACACTACCATATTATGATGTTGTCAAGATTTTGTAATCTCGACAATATCATAATACGGCAGTGTTTGGGATTACTTCCAAAAAGTGTTTATGAGTCTTGATATAATTTTATTGGTGTGTGGTTGGAATTATTTAGTCTACTGTATTCATCCCTTCATCCCTTCATCCCCACTGTCTTATATATGGTCATGGAAACGAGATTGTTTTTTCCATCTTTTTTTTTCCCACCATGTGCGTCGCATCATTTAGGTAGTGTTCATGCTGAAAAGTGTTTCATAGAAGTGTTCGGTAATCAACCAAAGTCTCACATTGGAAGATCAAGGAAAGATCATGGTCTAATATATGGAATATTATCTCCATTGGTATGAGTCATTTTGGGTGAAAACCAAAAGCAAATCCATGAGGTTTAGACCCAAAACAGACAATATCATATCATTGTGGAGATATCCGGATTTCGTTGCAAGAAGCAATCCCAAACACTACCTTAAATGAATCCATTTCAGTTACTATTCCATGTGGAGGACAGAAAACTGCTTCATTCTTGTTCTTATGAACAGATACCACAAGATGAGAATATGACGGACGTATTTTGGCTATCTTCTTATGATTCCATGGATGTAAAATTAGAAGATTAAATCTCTCATAGTTTTGTTCTGCATGGGTGATCTTTGTTTCTTTATCATCTTGCCAGCAAAATCATGAAGATTATTACTGTCTGTGTGCTCTCTGAGCAACTGTTTTCGATACAACACTACGTAAAGATTTTGGTTTCATGTGTACATGCTCCAGTCATATTTTCATGTTTAACTTCTTCATGGGTGCTTCTGAAGTCTATGACTCCTTCCGTGTTAAAAAACCGAGATAGACTTTAAGAGTTGTAGTCTTTTGATCATTTGTACTGGCGATTTAAGGGATGTAAGGTCTGTAAATGAAGTGTAAGAAATTTACCGGTTCTTAAACACACTCGCTCTCTTGTCCAGGCCCCCCGCTGGTATTCGTACGAAGAAGGCAATTGAGACTGAAACACATTCCAGCAGTTCTTAGACTCCAGTGGGTTTGCAATGATCAGTTTCTGGTTGTTATGCCTACGGTTAACTATTCCGTTAATTTCTCTCTGTAATGGAGTAAGCACGATTTTTTCGTTTGCACTTAACCAAGAGTCGCTTGACAATTAGATTGTGTTTATTCTCATATGAACTTCTCAGGTGTATAATGCTTGTCCATTTGATGATATGCTATGTTGGCATTCTATCCAGACTGCATCTTTATAATTTCTTGACATTGATTCTGGCATAGCTTCTTTGAAAATTGCAATGGTGTACTGGAACCAAGGACTTGAGTTTTCAACTTTACTTTTCGTATGTACTTAACAGTGTATGTATTTAACAGTTTAGAAACTGATCATTTGGATTATAAGTGTAAAAATTATAAGATGCAAGGAAAATTAATGTAAAAAACATAAAATGTAACAGAGGAGAATGCAAAATTAGCTTGTTTAGAAACGCACATAAATTGTGGCATTCACTATGGTAAGATTGGATACTCACGTCTCACTGTTCATTAACAAATTCTTTAACTGATGTAAACCACAAAGTATAATCTACACAAAGTCTACATCATGTTCTGTTTCGAGAGCCGAAAATTGGCTAGCAGTTGATTTCTGGTCGCCAAGACCTCAGAGAACAGATTGTTTGATTGTTTCTCTATATCCTGCACCAAACTTTCCACCACTTCCAATCTTGTCTTCAGTTTCTTGATTCTCTCATCCCATTCTTTACCCGATATCGCCTCGGGGACCCTCTCCAGCATGTCGTTTAACTCATCGACCTCTTTCGCAACACACTTCAATCCTATCATCTGACTAAATCTCAAGTCCAGGCCTTTGATCAAAGAGTCTTCGAACCTGCCCGAAACTCTTCTTAGTTCCTTGTAAGGTTCAGCATCACTGCACAGAAAAGATAGTATTAAACCAAGTGCGCAGTATCCGATCATTTTTGTCACCATTAAAGCTTCAAGAGCCACAGATTCCTTCTCCGAGAATGGTTTCTCCTCTGTGACAAACAAGCCAGTTTCCTCTTTCAACTCCAATCCTGGATTTCTTGAAGTGATTCTCTTGAATTTTTGTGCCGCGGAATATTTTGGATTTTCTAACTGATTCAGAGCATGGAATATTGAAAGCTTGGCTTCATTGAGGTGTGCAATAGAGGAGGTAATGGCATTCAACAGGTGCAGAAAGTTTAAGGTGAAGTTGAGGTAACTCTCGATGGCTCTGCCACCCCATGTACTCGTGGGATAGTCTATTTCCACCACCAGCTTAGCTAAAGCCTTGCTGGCAACATGTATTAGCTCGAAACATTGGGATAGCCCGGCCAGTGACCGGGGGTTCGATCCAGATTCATTTAGAAACGAGGCTTGGCTCATGAAATTCGATATTTTGGATCGAAATTCGCGTAAAGACGCCGATAGAGCCGGCGAATTCGGGTGGTGATCTTCCAGCTTGGAAAAAAATTTGAGGGATTGGCCAAGTTTTTGAAGTTTAGGTACCATGTCAAATAAAAATCTTAACTTGTTTTGGTTGATTTGTGTTTTATATATGGTGGAGGCAAGTTACTTTCATAAACAAGTGGCATGAATGATGAAACCATCAAAGTCTAATTGTGAGTTGTGACTTTTGAGTTGCTTTGGATAAACATTTGCTTGAATTATTTATTCAATATAATTAAAGTTAAACAAAACCAGCAACAGGCTATATGTGGTTTTCTCTATTGTTTTGAGAAGTTTGAATCTAATAATTTTTATTTACTTATTACTCAAATTTGACATTTTGGATGTTAAAATATACAATTTCGAAATATCTACATAGCACGATTCAATTATTTTATTTACGTCAAATGATATTATATTGAAGATCTGTGTGTCAAAAATTTAGATGGCATTTGGCGAATTAGTTTATATTAAAACTTCTAACAAGTATTCCAGCTTATGATTTAGAAATTCGATTCATTCTATCGATGACTAAGCATAATTTACAGGTTATTACGTTAGTTCGAAATTTAATTTACAAATTATTACGTTATTCAAAATTTTATAAAATGCGTATGGAATGATACCGATTGATGACTTTTCATTTAGAAAAAAAATAAAAATAAAATTGATGGCCCTAATTTAAATTTTTTTTTTTTTTTTTTATAAATTGATATAATCGGTTGGTAATCAAACAAATATTCTTATCCGTATCATATTTGCGACACGCATTCGATAAGCATCAGGTGCTTCTTTTGCACGCATTAAACATTTAAAGTCCGAAGGCCGAAAGCTCAGTCTATAAAATATGTTACACAAAATCAATATTTTCTGTATCTTTAATTATTAATAATAATAATTTACTGATAAACATAAGATTTTGAAACTTGGCTTGCAATTTAATTGATTTTTTTCTTATGTATTTGATTCTTCCTGGGAAAGAATCACTAATTTTTGTGCCAAAAACAAAAAATACATCTTCTCATTACAAAATATATCTTCTTATTTAATAAAAATATAATAAAATCTATTTTAGTTATTTTGTATATGGGATATAATTAGTATATCTTAATAAATATATTTTTTATCTTTATTTATACATTTGAGTTTTTAAACGATCCAATAGTAAAAAATAATAATTAAAAAATTGATTTGTAATTTAATAATATAGATAGATAGATAGATAGATAGATAAAAACAAATAAACACTTTTTTTTATAAACTTCAAAGATTTTCTAATATAAATAAGATATATGTTAGATTTAGATAAGTAACGAATTTACTAAAATATATTTATATGATATTTATAATTAAATAATAATTTAATATTTTTCTCATTTGGTAGGGTGTTTTTGGTACTTGAAAGAGTTGTACCAAAAACATAAAAAGGTTAATCGAAGGCTGTGATGCTTTATAATATAGTAGTATTTAATAACATAGATTGGTATCACGTGCTAAAAAAAACTCCTATTTATAAAAATATATAATAATTGAATACTAAGATAACTTATGGTTCAAAATAAATTTTATAACAATAAAGATTACATAATATCAGAGTTGGTGTTTAAAAAAAAGATGAGAGATGAAGATATCGATGAAATAATAAAACAAATCTTAATCATCTTATAACAAATTAGAAGTTTTGAATTATAAGATATTGATGAGATAATAGCACAAATCTTAACGAAAATATTTGATTAATTTGGAAAAAAATATGTTTATGTTAATTATGAAGATAAGTTGAGATTACTTTTGGTGGAATAGAATAGATTCTATAATCATTAACAACGAACGAAAAAAAATCAATTTATTTATATGAAAATTAAATTAAGTGGTCAATATCTCTCCAGTATTGAGTTTATAAAATATATATATATTTAAAAAGGAATATTTTATTTCTTAAATTTCTCTTGAAAAGATTTTATTTAATATTTTTTGTTTTTTTTGGATACGATGTAACAAATTATTTATTTTCTTGAATAAGTTGATTTGAGATATTGATAAGCTTATTATAATATTTATCAAATCATATCTAATATATATCTTTCTTTAATTGTGTAGATTTAATATGATCAAATCACAAGAATCCTACACATGAAACAAGTTGAAGAAAGCTATAATTCTAGCCTATATATTGAGACAGGCGTGCACAAGAAAAAGTAGAGAACATATAGAGGGACCGATCGATAATTAGAGAGACCAATTAAGAGTTACTTAATAGCTTCGAACGTTGAGAACGAACTGAAGATTGTCGGAAGCTTATATCGGTCGTGACTACTTGAAGCATTGAAGAACACTTGAAGATCATTGATCGGAGAAGTGTGCTGCTCACGTATTTTGGCTTCAAGATTTTTATCCTTGTATCGTTTTACTATTATATCTTTCATAGAATTTTTAGGAAAAACTTTTATTCGTTTATTATTTTCTCAAATGATTGGAGAAAATTTATTTTTACAATAATTACTAGTTTTAGGGTTTGTAAAACTCTTTGAATTATTTTTTAGTGAAAGTTTTGCCCTGAGGCACTGCAAGAGTATTTTATACTCTTGCTTAAAATATTTGAGTTTATTTATTTGGTTGCTTGTTTATTTTATTCACGCTTAAATTATATTCCGATGCAAATTACTCAAGGTGTTATTGTAGGTGTTGTCAACACCTTGTGACAACACCTCAAACTGTTTATGTGCAACCCTTTTTCCCTTACAATATATATACACTAGAACAAAGGGTTTGGTTTGATCAGTCTCGATCTATAATTTATTTAAGTAGTTTTAAGTTTTAACTCTGAAAAACAAAGTCGAGCAAAGTCAAGCATAGAGAAAAGCGAAAATTAATTCCCAAGACTCGTAGGGCGTGGAACATGCACAGGTACAGCTGTCAAATGGGCAAACCCATGGCGGGTGGGCCGGCCCACCAAAAACTCACCTTTTGGCGGGTCGATGGCGGGCTGAAAATCCTCAACCAAACCCAACCCAAGGTGGGTTGCGGGTTAGGCGGGCCGGCCCACGGGTTGGATCACGACAAATAAAAATAAATAAAAAATATTATAAATATCATTTCATAAATAAATATTAATAGAAACATATTAATAAAAATTTTAATTATTGATTTCATGTGTGTAAATTTTATATAAAATAATTAATACAAAAAAATCACAACTTTTATTTAAAAAAATACAAATATAACAATAAAAATAAAAATAAATTATAAATTTTCTAGGCCCGCGGGTTGATCGAGCAAGTCATCAGTTCCTGGGATTTACAAGAAGAGCAGAGGTAAAATATTAATTGTTATTGTTATTTTACTTGTAGATTTTAATCGTAAGGATTTGATACCAATGATATGGAATCGTTTCATATCAGAAAATAAAAATTTTTAAACTTCCGCTGCTCCGGGTATCAGATCTGACTGATCTGAAAACGTGTTCCAACAGTGGTATCAGAGACAGGTTGTTCTCAGATCAAACGATTAATATTTATCGATTGTACAAAATTTTGGCCTCGGTTTTTGAAAAACAAAACAAAATTTTTTAAATTAAATTTTAAGGAAAACACGGGCACGGGCAGCGATGATCGCTGCCCAGGGCAGCGACGGGCTGCCCAGGCCCCACGTGGGCTGCCCTGTCCCACGTGGAGGCGGGGCTGCCCGGGAACATCCCGGGCAGCCCGGGAAAATTAAAATTGATTTTTAGAATTTTAAATTTTTGAAATTTTAGTTTTTGGTCCGATCGAAAATTGTTTTGATTAGACCACGAGGCATCGGGTCAAATTGTTTGAGTCCAAAATTTTTAAAATTGATTTTTGGATAAATTTGAATTTTTGGAAAATTTATAAGTTTTATCCGTTAAATTAGATTTTATAAAATTAATTATTTTGGTACAATTGATGATAAGATATGATCTTATGATTATATTAGATAAATTTTGATTTTATCTTTTTAATTATATTGCCATTGCATGTTATCCAATGATTTAATTATTGAATTAATTATTGAATAAGAGGATGATCGATTGTCATAACCAATTTTGTAGGTGTATGTTAGGTTGTTTACATTTGGTTTTTATTATTGTTGTTGGGTTTTATTAATGGGCTTGATTTATAGCCCAAATTGATTTATCATTTGTAATAAAAATGGGTCTGATTTATGGCCCGTTCCCACCCTTAAATATATATCCCCTACTTGTCATCGAAATTTATTGTAAATTTATTAGACTTAGTGGGAGATAAAGATTTGAAGACAATGGTGGGCCCAACAGACAATAAAGACCGAAAAAATTTAAATTGGAAGCTCAATGTAATAGGATTGCATTGCATACTTGTATATCACCTAGAATTGGACTTAGACTCGTGATTGGCAACACGGGTCGATAAGATCTAGGCATCGATCATGCTTTATATAATATTTGATATTATTGTTGTATGCATGTAATATCTGAAAAATCCATAAATCTATTCATGATTTATTACAATAAATTTTAATGATTTTAAGTTATTTCATTTTATTATTTATGATTTAAACGTTATTCTTAATTAAATATTATGTGTTGTGTAAATGATTAAAAAGTTTATGTTTCAGGTATTAAAATATATGTTTATTTGTTGTATTAAATTATTTTATTAGAATTTATTCTGGACTGAGAATACAAGTCTAGCCTACGAACGATATCGTAGAAAATAATTCTACGAGTGTTTTGAGTATAATATTGCTATGATTTTATTTTAATCATCGGGATGAGAAAATTTTATTAGTTCGAGTTGAGGTGTGTTGGTTTGACTTTGTTTTGGATAGTCAGCACATGCTTTGAAATTATTTCTCCACACCCTACTTATCTATCGGTTTCCCTACACCATTACTACCTTGTCCCCTTATCTTCTCCCCCATCTATTATCTCATTCTATTCCCTTCCATACGTATCATCTTCTTTTCCCTTTTTCATTTTCTCAACCTTCATCCTCCAACTCGCCACCCTATGAGCAGCTGCTGAATTGTGCTCATAACTCCTTCATCCGGTGTCCAAAATTCATTCCGTTTGAAGGGTCATCTTCTTTACATCCGTATCTTTGATTTGAGTTATGAATCGCTATTTTTGGTGGTTGTTTCAGCCTAGATCGAAGCCATTTTGTAAGACATTTCTGCACAGATTTTCTATTCCCTTTCTTCTTGTATTTTGTCTTTGATTCTTGGTGTATTATCACCATATAAAAGTGTTATTTGATCTTAGGAACAGCTTAACAACCTCTTGGATTTCATCTTCCTTTGGTTACCTTTTTAGCATGTTTCAATTCCGTTTGAGTAAGATTATATCTCTACCAAGATCCAAGATAGTTCCGTTCTTCAAATAACAAGGCAAGTATTTTAAAGTATTTTTAAACCATCATTCAAGAATATAAATATTTTGATACGAAAAGGTGTATGTTTATGTGATCATTTCAAGGATTTTATGAGTTTGAAGAGCATGATTTATGTTTGTTTGAAATTGTGAAGAGTAAGTCGTTTTTGACGTTTTATTGAGTATGATTGAGAGTTAAATGTTTCTTTTAAGTTTTGAAGAGTTTTAGTAGTTTTGAAGAAAGTTATTTCAAGTATTGTAGTGTGAAAAGTATGATTGTTATGATTTAGAAGTATTTGAGTTAACTTTTAAGTTAAAACTTTGAAATGAGACATGTGTTTGGTAGCACCGGATTAACGACACCGGTTATAATTTTTAAGATCAAAATTAGTGTACTAATTTAAATGATATGAGGCCAATTTTATTGGTAAGATAACTTATTTATCTACAATTTTTGTGTTTTGAGTTTTGTCAAAATCGTTTTGGATGTTTGGCCAAAATCTCCCCAAAGTGTGTCGGTTATTTTGAATTTCTTTAACTGACCCTTCTCGGGAGAATGCTTATAACTTTTTACTGAAAACTCCAATTAAGGTGAGGTTTTCGGCATTGGACATCCAAGATCAATAGCTACAACTTTCATGTTTACCAAATTTCCAAATTACGCATGCAAAATAGAGTTTTAGGGCAAGACAGCTGACCCATGCGCAGGGCATGCGCGCCAGCGCCAGAAATATGGCGCCCCCGCGCATGGCCTTCGGGTTTACACTTTTATTTATGTTATTTTAGGGTCCTAAATTTATGGTTATGATTTTTGAAGGCTTCTAAAGTATATTTAAGAGTTTCTATGCAAAAAATTTCAAGTTTTAAGTCAAGAACGAAAAGAACGACTTATGTGGATCGATTACATTATGTGATGCATGTACATGTCTAAGTTTCATTCATGAAACCTATGTTCAATATGAAATTATGATTTTTATCATCTATGACATGCATGAAGTAATGGAGTAAAGTTTTATGTTCATGAAATGAAAGTTATGACGGAATTTACGATGAAACAATGATGTTTCATAATGAATGAAATGATATGATGAATGATGTTAAGATGAAGCATGATATGATATGTTGATGCATGAAAAGATTTTGATGTCTTATGTGTCTTTGTGGTGGCAAACACGGGATTGGTGCTCCGGTTTGGGCTCCGGAGAGGGCCTTTCCAAACATGGCTCAAGAGACAGATAAGTACACGGGACTGGTGCTCCGGGATGAGCTCTGGAGAGGGCCTTTCCAAAGAACGAATGTTATGAGGCTTAGTGCCATATGCTTGTTGATCAACAGGAACTATGAATGTGCCCATTATGACGGTTGCCACAATTTCACATAATTCATCACCCCAAAGTGATAAGTTTTTATGTTATGTTCATGGTTTATGTTCATGAATAATTGTATGCTCAAATTGCATGATTTACATTAGATGTTATGTGTAAACGTTCATTTAAGAATGAAATGGTAAAGTTTTGAGAATATGCATGAGGTATACTTTCAAGATTTAAAGTTAAGTTGATGTCCAAGTTTAAGTTTCTTGCATCTTTTAAGAGTTTTGAAGTTCATGTTCAAGATTTTAAGTTTAAAGTTCCATTATGTTTATGTTAAAATTCTTCAAGTTCAAGGTATCATGTTAGGTATGTTCAAGTCATTTTAAGTTTAAATTATTTTGAAGCTATAATGACATCGATATGTATATTTTAATCTTGTTGAGTCCTTTAGACTCACTATACTTGAATGGTGCAGATGGTTTAGCAGTTTTGATTTAAAAAGCTCTGGTAGCATGGCTGAAGAGTCCAAGAGGCGAAGTCATTACATGACACGACAGTTCAGAAGCTCTGATGTATTTAAAGCAAAAATATTTACCTATGCTTATTTATATCATATTGTTACAATATTTTATGTACGATGTTTAAGAGTAATGATTTAATTATTTGAATTGTCAATCTTTTAAAGATGAGTTTTGAGGATTTCAAATGGTTCGTATTTTAAATATTTATTTCAGATAATGTTCTTAAGTGAGTTCTTTGATTATTTTTAATTGTATTTTATATACATAATTAATTAATTGAACTCAATTTTCCCTATCCTCTTTAAATGTTAGTAGTAGGTTTTGACGTTCCGTATTTTAGATGGTCTTGACAGTAGGGTTGCATCCGTATTTCTTAGACTTCAAGAACATTGAGACACGATTTTTATTGTTAAAAATTTATATTTTATTTTCTTTGGGAATTAGTGTGATGCACACCCTACATCGTTTAAAGTTTAGAAAAATTTCTCACTCTTTTTCCGCAACTATTTTATTAAATGTGTGAGACCTCGGTTCTAAACAACTAATCTCGGTATTAAACAACAATTAGGCAATCAAGAACCAAGATTAAAAGCAATAATTTTTTTTTAAATGAACAGTGCTTCGCTCGATCTGCAAGATCTTGCAGATCGAGCGAGCCAAAAATCTCAAGCCTCTGTCCGAGGCAAAACAGCCCTCGCTCGATCCGCAAGATCTTGCGGATCGAGCGAGCCACAAAAATCCTAAAACAGAGGACTGAACGTTTTCTCTCGCTCGATCCGCAAGATCTTGCAGATCGAGCGAGGACAGAAACAGGGCAAAAAAAAGGAACAGCAGAAGCTAGCTGAAACTCAATCTCACACATTCAATATACAATCATGCATCAAAACATACTATCTCCAATTAATACATGAAGTTCTAGAGTCGATCAACTACGCATATGGAAATAACATGAAATCGAGGAGCTCGTATAATCGATACAACATAAACAACGAAGTTCGAGATCTAAACATGTTCTAACATAAACTAGTAGACATGCCGACACGACTTCTAAACCGAGTCTCACTTCTACATCTTTCCCTCGAAGCTAACCATGCCTCTTATGACTTGGTCCTGCCCCACCTGTTGCCAAGTACACATGCAAAACAAAGCAACAGCCGGATAACCGGTGAGAATGATAATCCCAGTAAAAGCAACATATCAAATAATAAATAAACAACATGCTATCAAGACAACATATTCAAGTCAAGGTTAATGATATGCATGTCTTTAAAAACTAGGATTTCGATTCTGATAAACAAGGGATTGCTGCAGTGCTTTTGGGATCCCGAGGATGAGATCACCTAACGACTCACCGACTCTCCCAATCGAGGTGGTGCCACGTATCCCACTCCTCTAGACTTTGAGCAACTATAATGAGTATGCTAGCACCAGACGAAATGACTACGACCCAGGCCACTCAATCATAGTTCCCAAACGTCTAAACAAAAAGGACGGTTCTGCCCGCTGAAAGCAAGATTGGCTCAAGATGAATGCATAACAGAAACATAAACATAAGCCACATAACAAAAGTCCAAGAAATCAACAAGACACAAGTTCTTCATGCTAGAACAAGTGTACAAACAAGTATGTGATTTAAAAAGGGAAACTCAAGAACTAAGCTGTCTCGAGTATGCTATCCCGCTACGATGACTGCTTTTACCTTTCAAGGCAGTAGTTCCAACTTCTGAAAAGCTACAACAAAAGATTGTATCAACAACTATACAACCTAAACAACAATCAACGATTCATGGAAATCTCTTTACCGTTCTTCGTCCAACTCTCGACGATCAAATGCTGCTAACACAGGGCTCGACAACTCCAACGAATTTGTACGAATACAAGAGATGATTGATCAATAACCACGATCAACTTACAAGCCAAGTTCATAACTCAAAACGGTTCGAAACTCCAAAACTCAAACCCACGGCATAATGACTATAACTGAACAAACCGACAACGCAGACAGCAGTTCAATACCAATATCAACTCAATTCAATGCTAATACAACAATAACAAGACAAACCCAACAAATCTCAAAACCATGATTTTCGAAAATAGCTTCCAAAAATCATAACAATTCTGAACGTCGTTCTAATTCAAAACCGACAGATAATAAACGATCAGAACTCCGCCAAGAACAACATACTCGAATCTAGAATGATTCTAACAACGTCCAAAAACTAGAATGTATCTGATCGTAGAAAAACTTACGATATAACGAAGCTCTCGCTGCAGTGATCGCTAAACTGCCTTCAGAAATAAATTCCAACGACCGGATCGAGCTCGGAAGGAAATCTGAAAGCTCAAAACTCAAAAGAGGAGTTTCAATGGAGGCTCACGGTTTTGGAGAGGAAGATGGAGGCTTCTCCAATTAAAATCTATGTGTAGATAATATATAAAAATCAATATTTGCGTTTTAGTCCCTGAAATTTCCAAAATTTGCAAAAAGGACCCTGATCAAAATCAAACCGGCTCGAGAACTCTGTAATCTCTGATTAACTCAAATAAACTCATTTAAGATAAAAACGAGGCGTTACAATTCTCCCCCACTAATAAGAGATTTCGTCCTCGAAATCAACGAGAACCACAACTCATAAGATAGAATAAAGAACTAAAGACAGTAAGAAGAACTCACGTCATCCGAATAACTCTGGAAAACGCTGTCTCATGTCAGACTCTGTCTCCCAAGTCGCTTCCTCGACTCCGTGACGGCTCCACTGCACCTTCACTAACGGAATCAACTTGGTTCTGAGTTGCTTTTCTTTTCGATCAAGGATCTGAATCGGTCGTTCAAAATAGCTCAGAGTCTCGTCTAACTCGGCTTCGTCAGGCTGAAGGATATGTGAAGGATCTGGATGATACTTTCGCAGCATAGAGACGTGAAAAATGTCGTGAATACCAGATAAATACGGAGGAAGTGCAAGTCTGTAGGCAAGATCGCCTATCTTCTCGAGAATCTCGTACGGACCGATGATGTAACACCCGGTATTTTTAATTACATAAATCCGCCTGCATAATTAGGATATTTAATTATTTAAATTTATGATTTATGGGTTAAATAATTATGTGAATTATTTATGCATGATTTAATTTATTTTTAAGCATTTAACCCATAATTAGTGATTTTTATGATTTTTAGTATTTTTATTATTTGATCGCGTAGACGGGACCGTGGACGAACGAGATGACAACTTTCCACCCAAATTATTTTATGAGCCTTATTAGAGCCTTAAAATATTATTTTGAGTTTTATTATCTCAAAATTTTAAGTATTTAATTTTATATAATTTTAGGAGTCCTTTTTATTCAAAAATTAGCCAAAATATTGACTTTTTACTATTTTTAAAAATTCCCTACTCTAATATTTCGGGATTTAACTTTCCCATCAGATTATTTTTATTATTAGGAATTTTTAAATAAGTGTTTTATGGTATAATATAATTCTAATTAAGTTATTATCTTAATTAAATTCTATTTAACCTAAAACCCTAAACCTAATATCCCTAACCTCACGTCCCAAAGCCTTAGCCGACATCTCCCTTTTTCTTCAGCACCTCCATCGACTGAACAATCTCCAAGAAGACTCCATAGCCGATCCTCTTCAAAGTTTTAAGGTTTCTCGTCGCCCGTCGTCCCGGAAACGTCCTACGTGCGTGCTAAATTGATTTCTACGGTGAAAGGCATGTTTTATTTCATCTTTATTTCACCATATCAGTGTTATATGTGCATGTTGTGTATGCATCAAGATCCTTAAGAACTTTTCAGAAAATGGCATGAGTTTGTTGAGTACCTCACGTTTTTTTTTCATTGGTTGGCATCATCTCACGTTTTTTTATTGGCAAGGGTGGTTCATGGCTGCTGGCAGGGGTCTTCATGGGTGTGTGAGGGTCCCTAGGGTCGGCCTAAACCAGGGCTAAGGGCTGGAGATGGCTAGGAAGAGGCTGGGCATGGCTGCACAAAATCTGTGCTGTTCGCGCAGGTTTAGGGGTTCAAGGAAGGGAGCTTCGTTCTCCTTCCTCAGACCACGGTTTAGGGTAAGGCCGGTTGGGTTAGAACCCCATTTGAGTTTTCTAAGTTTTTGCAGAAGGTTGCATGGGCTTTCGTGGTCGGAGCTTCGAGGACGAAGGGTTTTCCCGCAGCTGCTCGGGTCTGCGCGACAGTGCAGAAGGGCCGGGTTGCAGGGCTTCGTTCTCACTCCATAGTCGACGGTTTGGGCTGGTTCTTGGCTTGTTGGAAAGGTCTGGATGTGAGCTAAGTCCTAGGGGTGGTGCTCCGGCCGGTGGGTGGCCGGAGCATGGCGGCCGCCGGCGTTCTTTGCAACTGCTCGTGGCCGCAGCAGTGCAGGGAAGAGGGTGATCGAGTTGGGGCTTTGGGAGTGGTTCCGGGTCGGGTCTTGGGTCCGGGTCGGGGCGGTTAGGTAGTGGGTCGGGTTAGTGAGTCCGGGTCCGAGTTTGGTGGGCCGGGCTCGAGTAATTTATTTTTTAAGTATTTTACAAGTTTGTGTGTTTTTGAGTCAAATAAATTGAAATAAAATTATTTGGACTCCCAAATAATTTTATTTGGACTTTTAAAATTTTAATTAAGTTAGTCCATTAATTTTATGGGCTTTTGAGCCCATAAAAGCTATTGGGCCAGTCTATGGGTTTTTGGGCCCATTGGGCCAGTTTAAGTGTTATTGGGCTTTATTAATTTTAATTGGGCTTAGAATAATTATTTGGGCTTAAAGTTTGAAAGAATGGGCTTAAGTATGATAATGGGCCTGATATAAGTTAATGGGCTTGTGTGTAGGGCCAGCAGTCCAGGACCATCCATGAGAAAATTTGCATGTGTCCTGATTATATATTTAATTATTTTTATGCATTTAAGTTATTTTAATATTTATATGTTAATAAGAAATTAAATTAAATATATATGATGGACACACATTTTATTCAAGTACATGCATTCACCATGCACCGAGCTTGTCAGTGTTGACGGTGCAACCAGTTCTGCGAGATCGGATTAGAGAGGGGCAGTCCACTGATGAGGAGTTACAGCGATGGAGACAGAGAGATGAGGCTAGAGGAAATCTCTTATATACAGTGGAGGATGGCATTGTTCAGTACCGTGGGAGGATGTGGGTACCGAACATCGATCAGTTGCGAGCTGAGATTTTGACAGAGGCTCACGCATCTCCGTACTCCATTCACCCCGGAAGTACGAAGATGTACAAGGACTTGCAACTATTGTATTGGTGGCCCGGGATGAAGAGTGACATCGGGAGAGTGGTGTCAGAGTGCTTGACTTGTCAGCAAGTCAAGGCAGAGCATCAGCGTCCAGCAGGACTTCTTAGACCACTCCCCATTCCGGAATGGAAGTGGGAGAACATTACGATGGACTTTGTAGTTGGCTTACCGAGGAGTACTAGAGGGTGTACAGCGATTTGGGTGATTGTGGATAGACTCACCAAGTCAGCTCATTTCTTGCCGGTAAAGACTACTTACACCTTGACACAGTATGCAGAGCTTTACATCAGAGAGATTGTTAGACTGCATGGCATACCAGTGTCTATCGTGTCAGACAGAGATCCGAGGTTCACCTCAGCGTTTTGGAAGAGCCTGCACACAGCTTTGGGGACTAGACTTTTGTTCAGTACAGCTTTTCATCCCCAGACAGATGGTCAGTCCGAGAGAGTGATCCAGGTTCTCGAGGATCTTTTGAGAGCTTGTGTCATCGATTTTCGAGGATCTTGGGAGACTAGACTGCCATTAGTGGAGTTTACCTATAACAACAGCTTTCAGTCGTCTATAGGTATGGCTCCATATGCAGCACTCTACGGGAGGAGATGCAGATCTCCGGTGCATTGGGATGAGGTTGGAGAGAGGATTTTGTTGGGTCCAGAGATTGTGCAGCAGACAGCTGACATTGTGACGCAGATTCGAGACAGGATGAGGACTGCGCAGAGTCGGCAGAAGAGTTATGCGGATGCCAGACGACGCGATTTGGAGTTCGCGGTAGGTGATCACGTATTCCTGAAGGTGTCACCTATGAAGGGAGTAGCGCGTTTTGGGCGGAGAGGCAAGCTTAATCCGAGATATATAGGGCCAGCAGTCCAGGACCATCCATGAGAAAATTTGCATGTGTCCTGATTATATATTTAATTATTTTTATGCATTTAAGTTATTTTAATATTTATATGTTAATAAGAAATTAAATTAAATATATATGATGGACACACATTTTATTCAAGTACATGCATTCATGAAATAATATTTTATGCATAATTTAATGTTTAAGTTGAGCAATAAAAATTATTTTATGAGCCTTTTTGGAGCCTTAAAATATTATTTTGAGTTTTATTATCTCAAAATTTTAAGTATTTAATTTTATTTAATTTTAGGGGTCATTTTTATCCAAAATTAGCCAAAATAATGATTTTTAATTATCTTTAAAATTCCCCTAATTCTTAATTTCGGGATTTTATAAATTTTAATTTAAGTTTCTGATTTAAATTTTTATTAGAATGTTTAAATTTTATATTATTCTATTTATTAACCTAAAAACCTATTTCCTTAATTATTAAAACCTAAATCTACCCAACCCCACCCAAACCTCACGTCACTCTCAAACTTCAGCCGCCACCCCCACTCATTTCCTTCATCCTCTCGACCCAGCAAACCCAGAAAGCCATAGCCAAGGATCGTGAAGCTCCAAGAGTCCCGTATTTGCGTTCCGTCGTCCCGAAGCCCGTCGTACACGCTTGTTGCTCTATAAATCGGTGAAAGGCATGATTTTCTTTCAACTTTTCGTGCCAATCAGATATCTATATTGTGTTGATGGTTTATGCATTAAAGCTTTCGAATTATTTCAGAAAAGGGTTGAAGGGTTCGAATTTTTCCATGCTTTGCTTCATGTTCACGTTTTTTTTTGATATAGATTGGTCAAGGGCTGTTGGCAGATGTTCCTTGGGTCTGGTAGGGGCCTTGGGGTCGAACCATGACCGGGCTAAGGCTGGGTTGGGGCTCGGCCGAACAGGGTTAGGCTAGAAGGGCAAGAGGAGCGCAGGATAGGGTTTCGGGATTATGGGTTCGGCTCGGTGGTTCCTGGTTGCATGGGGGTTGGGGCCTGGATGGGTTAGGTCCGCCCGGACGTGGGCTACGTCCGGGCGGCGGCGCTCCGGCCAGGGGCGGCCGGAGCCGGCCGGCAGCAGGCCAAGAGGGCCTGCTGCTCACGGCCGAGAGGCAATGGGAGAGGGGGGATCGGGTTGGGCTAGGTTAGGGGTCTGGGTCGGGTCTGAGTGGTCCGGGTCGGGTCTGTTAGGTAGTGGGTCGGGTTAGTGAGTCCGGGTCCGAGTTTGGTGGGCCGGGCTCGAGTATTTTATTTTTAAAGTATTTTACAAATTTATGTGTTTTTGAGTCAAATAAATTGAAATAAAATTATTTGGACTCCCAAATAATTTTTTTTGGACTTTTAAAATTTTAATTAAGTTAGTCCATTAATTTTATGGGCTTTTGAGCCCATAAAAGTTATTGGGTCAGTCTATGGGTTTTTGGGCCCATTGGGCCAGTTTAAGTGTTATTGGGCTTAGTGTAATTTTAATGGGCTTTATTAATTTAATTGGGCTTAGAATAATTATTTGGGCTTAAAGTTTGAAATAATGGGCTTAAGTATGTTAATGTGCCAGATTTAAGTTAATGGGCTTGTGTGTAGGTATGGGACTACATAGTTGAGGAGGGTTTAAAAGATTTCATATGTACTGCTCATATCAAGAAGGTGCATCTTCTTTTCAGAAGCTCATCACATAAGAACTCCAAAGTTAAGCGTGCTTGACTTGGGGAAATTATAGGATGGGTGACCCCCTGGGAAGTTTTCCAGGGTGCGTGTGAGTGAGGACATAAGCACGATAGAGGAAAAACCCTTGATGAACTTCCTTGACCAAGAAGAATGCGAAGTTTATATGAAGTTCAGACTGTCAGAGGAGCTTCGATCAGCTGAAGGAAGCACTCACTACAGCACCAGTGTTAGCGATGACAGTACCACATGAGGAGTTAGTGGTTTACACCGACGCGTCTAAACTTGGTTTAGGCGCAGTGCTTATGCAGTGTGGTAAGGTTATTGCGTATGCGTCGAGACAGTTGAAGATTCATGAGCAGAACTACCCGACGCATGACTTGGAGTTGGCAGCAGTGGTCTTCGCTTTGAAAATCTGGAGGCACTATCTTTACGGCGAGAAGTGCAAGATTTTCACCGATCACAAGAGCCTCAATTACTTCTTCACCCAGAAGGAGTTGAACATGAGACAGCGCAGATGGTTGGAGTTGGTGAAGGACTATGATTGTGACATTAGCTACCATCCGGGTAAAGCTAATGTAGTGGCCGATGCTTTGAGTCGGAAGTCATCAGTGGTAACATGTTTGACTGTGCAGTTACCACTACAGACCGAGCTTGTCAGTGTTGATGGTGCAGCCAGTTCTGCGAGATCGGATTAGAGAGGGGCAGTCCACTGATGAGGAGCTACAGCGATGGAGACAGAGAGATGAGGCCAGAGGTAGTCTCTTGTATACAGTGGAGGATGGCATCGTTCAGTACCGTGGGAGGATGTGGGTACCGAACGTTGATCAGTTGAGAGCCGAGATTCTAGCAGAGGCTCATGCATCTCCGTACTCCATTCACCCCGGAAGTACGAAGATGTACCGAGACTTACAGTTATCGTATTGGTGGCCCGGGATGAAGAGTGACATCGGGAGAGTGGTGTCAGAGTGCTTGACTTGCCAGCAAGTCAAGGCAGAGCATCAGCGTCCAGCAGGACTTCTTAGACCTCTCCCTATTCTGGAATGGAAATGGGAGAATATTACGATGGACTTCGTGGTTGGCTTACCGAGGAGTACCAGAGGGTGTACATCGATTTGGGTGATTGTGGATAGACTCACCAAGTCAGCTCATTTCTTGCCGGTAAAGACTACTTACACCTTGACACAGTATGCAGAGCTTTACATCAGAGAGATTGTTAGACTGCATGGCATACCAGTGTCTATCGTGTCAGACAGAGATCCGAGGTTCACCTCAGCGTTTTGGAAGAGTCTGCACACAGCCTTGGGGACTAGACTTTTGTTCAGTACAGCTTTTCATCCCCAGACAGATGGTCAGTCCGAGAGAGTGATCCAGGTTCTCGAGGATCTTCTGAGAGCTTGTGTTATCGATTTTCGAGGATCTTGGGAGACTAGACTGCCATTAGTGGAGTTTACCTATAACAACAGCTTTCAGTCGTCTATAGGTATGGCTCCATATGCAGCGCTCTATGGGAGAAGATGCAGATCTCCGGTGCATTGGGATGAGGTTGGAGAGAGGATTTTGTTGGGTCCAGAGATTGTGCAGCAGACAGCTGACATTGTGACGCAGATTCGAGACAGGATGAGGACTGCGCAGAGTCGGCAGAAGAGTTATGCGGATGCCAGACGACGCGATTTGGAGTTCGCGGTAGGTGATCACGTATTCCTGAAGGTGTCACCTATGAAGGGAGTAGCGCGTTTTGGGCGGAGAGGCAAGCTTAATCCGAGATACATAGGGCCATTCGAGATCTTGGAGCGAGTTGGCACGTTGGCCTATCGTTTAGCTCTACCTCCAGGGCTAGCGGCAGTGCACAACGTTTTCCATGTATCCATGCTTCGGAGATATGTCTCCAATCCGTCGCATGTGTTGGATTTTGAGCCCTTACAGTTGCCACCAGATCTTGTTTACGAGGAGAGACCAGTGCGGATTTTGGCTAGAGAGGAGCGGAGGCTTAGGACGCGGGTCATACCGATGGTAAGAGTCCAGTGGCTGAATCACTCAGAGGAGGAAGCTACTTGGGAGACCGAGGAGGATATGAGGACTCGCTACCCGGAGATGTTCGGGTAAGTACTTTAATTTCGAGGACGAAATTCAATTTAAGGGGGGGAGAATTGTAACACCCGGTATTTTTAATTACATAAATCCGCCTGCATAATTAGGATATTTAATTATTTAAATTTATGATTTATGGGTTAAATAATTATGTGAATTATTTATGCATGATTTAATTTATTTTTAAGCATTTAACCCATAATTAGTGATTTTTATGATTTTTAGTATTTTTATTATTTGATCGCGTAGACGGGACCGTGGACGAACGAGATGACAACTTTCCACCCAAATTATTTTATGAGCCTTATTAGAGCCTTAAAATATTATTTTGAGTTTTATTATCTCAAAATTTTAAGTATTTAATTTTATATAATTTTAGGAGTCCTTTTTATTCAAAAATTAGCCAAAATATTGACTTTTTACTATTTTTAAAAATTCCCTACTCTAATATTTCGGGATTTAACTTTCCCATCAGATTATTTTTATTATTAGGAATTTTTAAATAAGTGTTTTATGGTATAATATAATTCTAATTAAGTTATTATCCTAATTAAATTATATTTAACCTAAAACCCTAAACCTAATATCCCTAACCTCACGTCCCAAAGCCTTAGCCGACATCTCCCTTTTTCTTCAGCACCTCCATCGACTGAACAATCTCCAAGAAGACTCCATAGCCGATCCTCTTCAAAGTTTTAAGGTTTCTCGTCGCCCGTCGTCCCGGAAACGTCCTACGTGCGTGCTAAATTGATTTCTACGGTGAAAGGCATGTTTTATTTCATCTTTATTTCACCATATCAGTGTTATATGTGCATGTTGTGTATGCATCAAGATCCTTAAGAACTTTTCAGAAAATGGCATGAGTTTGTTGAGTACCTCACGTTTTTTTTTCATTGGTTGGCATCATCTCACGTTTTTTTATTGGCAAGGGTGGTTCATGGCTGCTGGCAGGGGTCTTCATGGGTGTGTGAGGGTCCCTAGGGTCGGCCTAAACCAGGGCTAAGGGCTGGAGATGGCTAGGAAGAGGCTGGGCATGGCTGCACAAAATCTGTGCTGTTCGCGCAGGTTTAGGGGTTCAAGGAAGGGAGCTTCGTTCTCCTTCCTCAGACCACGGTTTAGGGTAAGGCCGGTTGGGTTAGAACCCCATTTGAGTTTTCTAAGTTTTTGCAGAAGGTTGCATGGGCTTTCGTGGTCGGAGCTTCGAGGACGAAGGGTTTTCCCGCAGCTGCTCGGGTCTGCGCGACAGTGCAGAAGGGCCGGGTTGCAGGGCTTCGTTCTCACTCCATAGTCGATGGTTTGGGCTGGTTCTTGGCTTGTTGGAAAGGTCTGGATGTGAGCTAAGTCCTAGGGGTGGTGCTCCGGCCGGTGGGTGGCCGGAGCATGGCGGCCGCCGGCGTTCTTTGCAACTGCTCGTGGCCGCAGCAGTGCAGGGAAGAGGGTGATCGAGTTGGGGCTTTGGGAGTGGTTCCGGGTCGGGTCTTGGGTCCGGGTCGGGGCGGTTAGGTAGTGGGTCGGGTTAGTGAGTCCGGGTCCGAGTTTGGTGGGCCGGGCTCGAGTAATTTATTTTTTAAGTATTTTACAAGTTTGTGTGTTTTTGAGTCAAATAAATTGAAATAAAATTATTTGGACTCCCAAATAATTTTATTTGGACTTTTAAAATTTTAATTAAGTTAGTCCATTAATTTTATGGGCTTTTGAGCCCATAAAAGCTATTGGGCCAGTCTATGGGTTTTTGGGCCCATTGGGCCAGTTTAAGTGTTATTGGGCTTTATTAATTTTAATTGGGCTTAGAATAATTATTTGGGCTTAAAGTTTGAAAGAATGGGCTTAAGTATGATAATGGGCCTGATATAAGTTAATGGGCTTGTGTGTAGGGCCAGCAGTCCAGGACCATCCATGAGAAAATTTGCATGTGTCCTGATTATATATTTAATTATTTTTATGCATTTAAGTTATTTTAATATTTATATGTTAATAAGAAATTAAATTAAATATATATGATGGACACACATTTTATTCAAGTACATGCATTCATGAAATAATATTTTATGCATAATTTAATGTTTAAGTTGAGCAATAAAAATATTTTATGTTGGAAGTTGAAGTAGTGTGACAATTTAAGGGGGATTCGTCCCCATATGATTGAAGGGCAGTTTACTGCCAATTTAAGAGGTGATTCGTCACCGGCCACGTACGTAGGTTTCCACGCTGATCAGTATTTAATGTATGATTTAAGGTTACACTACGGATACAACCATGCTATGTTAGAAAATAAATTGCTCAATAATGTTATGTATTATGTTATGTAATATGTTTATTTAAGTAAGTTATGTTATGTAATTTTTAAGCATGCTCATTCATGTATATGTATGTATTAGTATTAAATTGGTTTAAATTATTTTAAACCCTTGTTATGTTAGCATGTTGGGCCTCTAGGCTCACTACACTGGTATGGTGCAGGTGAGTACGTTGAGGATGACATTGTACCCACCGGAGGCGAGGACGTATGAGCATGCATGCAGTGGCCCCGTGACCGTGAAATATTCTGAGTCGCTATGCATGTTATTGTTTTTGTCAGCATGATACATTTTTATTATTTTCAGTGATTGAGGGTCTAGAATATTTATTTAATATTTTCAGTGCATGCAAACTTTTATTTACTTATGCAGTATATTTTTAATTAATGTTTGACTCAGATATTTATTATATTTTTAAGAATGCATTTTTATTTAAGTATTTATTTGTTTATTCATTTTAAATATTTTTATTCTGTGCATATATGTATGGGCATATATGTACATATTTTATTTAGTAAGTATAAAAAAAAAAAATTTCCGCATATTTATTTATTATAGAGTTAGGGTCGTTTCAGATGAATCTCGGAGATAACTTCCCTCTCTTACCGAATCTGACAGTGCCTCTGAACAGAGAAATCTTAAGGAATACACGGTCTCCCTGCTCAAAACTCAGAGGTCTACGTCTGACGTGCATACTTCGCCTGTCTATCTTGAGCTGACTTCATTCTGGTCTGAATGATCTTAACCTGCTCTGCCATATCTCGAAGCATTTCCGGCCCCAAATCTGGTGACTCGGACAAATCATCCCAAAACAGCGGAGATCGGCACTTCTTGCCGTACAAAGCCTCAAAAGGCGCCATACCGATACTCGCTTGGAAGCTGTTGTTGTAAGAAAACTCGACAAGAGGCAAAGAATCCTGCCAACTAGTGCCAAAGTCTAGCACCACCGCTCGCAGCATATCCTCTAACGTCTGGATAGTCCGCTCTGACTGTCCATCTGTCTGAGGATGATAAGCTGTACTCAGATGCAATCGAGTACCAAGTGCCTCCTGAAGACTATGCCAGAAGTGCGAAGTGAATCTAGGATCTCTGTCTGAAACGATCGACTTCAGCACACCATGCAATCTCACAACATTGCTAACATACAACTCAGCCATCTGATCATGACGATACGTCATCCTGTACGGAATAAAACAAGCAGACTTCGTCAATCGGTCACTACCCAAGTAGCATCGCATCCTCGAACGGATCGTGGTAGCTTCGTGACGAAATCCATAGAAATGTGATCCCATTTCCATTCAGGAATAGATAGGCTGTGCAAAAGACCTCTTGGTCGCTTCCGCTCTGCTTTTACTTGCTGGCAGTTCAAACACCGAGATACAAACTTCACTACGTCGCTCTTCATTCTCTTCCACCAGAACTGACTCTTCAGATCGTTGTATATCTTACGACCTCCAGGATGAATACTGAACCGACTGCAATGAGCCTCTCGGAGAATACGCTGTCTCAACTCCGCAATATCTGGCACAACGAGACGGTTATTCACAAACAAGACATCATCTCTAACCTGGAATTCAGACTGATGCCCAGATCTGACTTTCTCTACTGAAACCTGAATGCTCGGCTCAGACTTCTGTGCTTCTCTGATTGCAACAAACAACTCCGGTTCGACTTGAATAGCAAACACTCTGATAGTCTCCCTATCTGTTTCAAACTCTAAACCAGAAGTGCAATAATCATCGATCAACTGAGAAACACCAATAGTAGAAAGAGATAAAGAACAAAGCTTTCGGCTCAAGGCATCTGCAACTGCATTCGACTTTCCGGGATAATACTTGATTTCGCAGTCAAAATCCTTCAACAGATCTAACCATCTTCTCTGTCTCATATTCAGCTCCGCCTGTGAAAACAAGTACTAAAGGCTCTTATGGTCAGAAAAGATCTCGAAAGACTCATCATAAAGATAGTGACGCCAGATCTTTAGTGCAAAGACGATCGCAGCTAGTTCCAGATCGTGAACCGGATAACGGGTCTCGTGCGGTTTCAGCTGTCTCGATGCATACGCTATCACATGCTTATGCTGCATAAGAACACAACCCAAGCCTCGGTTAGAAGCATCACAATAGACTGTGAAACCTCCAGTACCCTTCGGAATAGAAAGAATCGGAGCACTGGTCAGTCTCCTCTTTAGATCAACAAAGCTAGCCTCACAATCTGAAGTCCAGACAAAAGGCGCATTCTTCTGAGTCAGCTGGGTAATAGGCTTGGCAATAGACGAGAAACCCTCGATGAATCAGCGATAATAACCAGCTAAACCCATGAAGCTTCGGATCTCAGGTACTGATGTCGGTCTAGGCCAATTCATTACCGCTTCGATTTTGCTGGGATTGACAGAAATCCCATCTTCAGAAATAATATGACCGAGAAAGACAACTCGATCTAACCAGAATTCACACTTAGACAGCTTGGCAAACAACTGCTCAACTCGCAAAATCTGCAGTATGTTCCTCAAGTGCTCTGCATGGTCAGTACGGTTCTTCGAGTAGATAAGAATATCATCGATAAAGATAATGACGAACTCATCTAGATAGCGCTGAAAGATACGGTTCATCAAACCCATAAAAACCACTGGAGTGTTGGTCAAACCGAACGGCATGACTATAAACTCGAAAGGACCATACCTCGTTCTAAATGCGGTCTTAGGCACATCTTCCTCTCGCACTCTTAACTGGTGATAACCTGACCTCAGATCAATCTTAGAGTAGACAGAAGAACCCTGCAGTTGATCAAAAAGGTCATCTATTCGAGGTAAAGGATACCTGTTCTTAAGTGTAGCCTGATTCAATTGGCGGTAGTCGATACAGAGCCGCATAGAACCATCCTTCTTCCGAACAAAAAGCACAGGAGCACCCCAAGGCGACACACTAGGTCTGATGTATCCCTTGGCAATCAAATCCTCAAGCTGCTCCTTCAACTCTCTCAATTCAACAAGTGCCATACGATAAGGAGCTTTTGAAATAGGTTGAGTACCTGGCACTAAGTCAATACTGAATTCGACTTCTCGAATAGGCGGCAATCCAGGAACATCTTCCGGGAATACATCCGCAAATTCTCTAACCACTGGTAAATCTACCAACGCGGGGCTAGATTTCAGTACATCCACTGCATACACCAAAAATCCTTCTGCACCTCTCTGCAGCAAACGAGTCATAGATAACACTGAAATTAAAGGAATTTTAGATCGAGAACCCTTACCAAAGAATTTCCACTCGTCTGCCATTTCAGGTCTGAACCTGACAACTTTCAGAAAACAATCGACTGTCGCCCTGTACTTGGTTAAAGCATCTATCCCGACAATACAATCAAAATCTGACAGTCCAAGTACAATACAGTCGAATTCTAACAAATTTTCTTCAAAACACAGTTCACAGTTCCTGACTAATCTGACAGAAATAATTCCTCCACCCAAAGGTGAAGTAACAGCTACTACTGTAGGCAACAATTCAGTTGGAAAAGCATGCAATAACACAAATTTCTCAGAGATAAAGGAATGGGAAGCACCTGTATCTATCAATACATGAGCAGAATAACCGAAAATCGAACAGTTACCTGCTATAACATCGTCAGGTGCTGCCTGAGTCTGATCCTCTGTCAATACAAAGACTCGTGCCTGCTATCTCGGAGGCTGATTTGCACTAGAGTTACCTCCCTGTCTGTTCTGCTGCTGAGGCTGGAAAGAGTGCACTGCAGAAGACTGCCTCTCAGGCTGAGCTGCAGGTCTAGACAAACTCCCACTCTGAGCTCTATCTCTGTTACGCTGTGGGCACACTTTAGAGAAGTGTCCCGGTTGCTGACAGGTGTTACAATTACCAAAGACTCCCACACACTGATCCGGTGAGTGTCTTCCTCCACACTTGCTGCAGTACAAGGATGATGACCCAGAACTTGGTCCTGAACCGAATTGCTTCGAACCACTGGAACTGGACGAACTGTTCCCATGCCTTTTGAACTGTTTACCTCTTGCCTTGTACTGATCCTTTCTGTTTCCCTCACTATTTCCACCTTCATACCTTTGCTGCTGGTTCTGATGCTGCGGTGGCTGATTCTGATACTGAGATGGTAGGTTCTGATACTGCCTCTGCTGCTGAGGTGCTACCTGATTACCTCTTTGCCTCCACAAGCCTGCTTCTGCTCCCTTTGCGTGATTCATGGCGTCCGCAAAGTTGTCTGGCCTAGCAGTGTTCACCAAAGTGAAGATGTCAGGATTCAAGCCATTTATGAAGTGGTCGGCCTTAGCTTCTTCATCTCCGGCAATTAGTGGTGCAAAACGCAACAGACTATCAAACTTGGCAACGTACTCTTCGATGTTCAGATTCCCTTGTCTCAAATTGGCAAATTCTGTTCCCTTGTCCTTACGGTACGAGATAGGGAAAAACCGCTTATAGAATTCAGATTTAAAAAGAGTCCAAGTAACTTCCGTACCTCTATTCTCTATTGTTTTCTTTGTCATGATCCACCAGCTCTTAGCAACCCCACGTAGCTGATGAATGACTAACCTGATTCTGCGGTCATCTGTGTAATCAATGGAATCAAATAGCTGATCAATATCATCCAACCAACTTTCACAGTCAACTGGATTTTCTGAACCCAACAACAACGGCGGATTGAAAGACTGAAACCTCTTCAGCAAGGTTTCCATAGGCGTTGCTGAAACATCCAACTGATCAACTTCAGTGCTAGCTTGCTTAGTTGCAGGGATAACTGGCGGTGTGTTTCTGTTTATCACTCGATGAGGACCCATCTGATAATTAAAGGTTAGGACACGAGATATCTCAATCGCTACAATCAGTGCCCTTACAACCGCTTGGAATACCGAATACCAGCCGATAACAGAAACAATTATATCTCAAGTGGATCATGCTTTATAATTTAAATCACATAACCATGTAATTAAATAATTCTCAATAATAAAGCATGCTCGCATGGAATTAAGTACACAGTTAAAATAATTCAAACACATGCGAGGAGCCAATATACGCAGACTCGATCTACCCGCTCACTCTAGTTCGACCAAGAATCTTAACTCTCTGATACCACTTAATGTGAGACCTCGGTTCTAAACAAATAATCTCGATATTAAACAACAATTAGGCAATCAAGAACCAAGATTAAAAGCAATAAAAAAATTTTTTTAAAAAAAATGAACAGTGATCCGCTCGATTTGCAAGATCTTGCAGATCGAGCGAGCCAAAAATCTCAAGCCTCTGTCCGAGGCAAAACAGCCCTCGCTCGATCCGCAAGATCTTGCGGATCGAGCGAGCCACAAAAATCCTAAAACAGAGGACTGAACGTTTTCTCTCGCTTGATCCGCAAGATCTTGCAGATCGAGCGAGGATAGAAACAGGGCAAAAAAAAGGAACAGCAGAAGCTAGCTGAAACTCAATCTCACACATTCAATATACAATCATGCATCAAAACATACTATCTCCAATTAATATATGAAGTTCTAGAGTCGATCAACTACACATATGGAAATAACATGAAATCGAGGAGCTCGCATAATTGATACAACATAAACAACGAAGTTCGAGATCTAAACATGTTCTAACATAAACTAGGTAGACATGCCGATATGACTTCTAAACCGAGTCTCACTTCTACATCTTTCCCTCGAAGCTAACCATGCCTCTTCTGACTTGGTCCTGCCCACCTATTGCCAAGTACACATGCAAAACAAAGCAACAGCCGGATAACCGGTGAGAATGATAATCCCAGTAAAAGCAACATATCAAATAATAAATAAACAACATGCTATCAAGACAACATATTCAAGTCAAGGTTAATGATATGCATGTCTTTAAAAACTAAGATTTCGATTCTCATAAACAAGGGATTGTTGCAGTGCTTTTGGGATCCCGAGGATGAGATCATGTAACGACTCACCGACTCTCCCAATCGAGATGGTGCCACGTATCCCACTCCTCTAGACTTTGAGAAACTATAATGAGTATGCTAGCACCAGGCGAAGCGACTACGACCCAGACCACTCAATCATAGTTCCCAAACGTCTAAACAAAAAGGACGGTTCTGCCCGCTGAAAGCAAGATTGGCTCAAGATGAATGCATAACAGAAACATAAACATAAGCCACATAACAAAAGTCCAAGAAATCAACAAGACACAAGTTCTTCATGCTAGAACAAGTGTACAAACAAGTATGTGATTTAAAAAGGGAAACTCAAGAACTAAGCTGTCTCGAGTATGCTATCCCGCTACGATGACTGCTTTTAACTTTCAAGGCAGTAGTTCCAACTTCTGGAAAGCTACAACAAAAGATTGTATCAACAACTATACAACCTAAACAACAATCAACGATTCATGGAAATCTCTTTACCGTTCTTCGTCCAACTCTCGACGATCAAATGCTGCTAATACAGGGCTCGACAACTCCAACGAATCTGTACGAATACAAGAGATGATTGATCAATAACCACGATCAACTTACAAGCCAAGTTCATAACTCAAAACGGTTCGAAACTCCAAAACTCAAACCGACGGCATAATGGCTATAACTGAACAAACCGGCAACGCAGACAGCAGTTCAATACCGATATCAACTCAATTCAATGCTAATACAACAATAACAAGACAAACCCAACAAATCTCAAAATCATGATTTTCGAAAATAGCTTCCAAAAATCATAACAATTCTGAACGTCGCTCTAATTCAAAACCGACAGATAATAAACGATCAGAACTCCGCCAAGAACAACATACTCGAATCTAGAATGATTCTAACAACGTTCAAAAACTAGAATGTATCTGATCGTAGAAAAACTTACGATATAACGGAGCTCTCGCTGCAGTGATCGCTAAACTGCCTTCAGAAATAAATTCCAACGGCCGGATCGAGCTCGGAAGGAAATCTGAAAGCTCAAAACTCAAAAGAGGCATTTCAATGGAGGCTCACAGTTTTGGAGAGGAAGATGGAGGCTTCTCCAATTAAAATCTATGTGTAGATAATATATAAAAATCAATATTTGCGTTTTAGTCCCTAAAATTTTCAAAATTTGCAAAAAGAACCCTGATCAAAATCAAACCGGCTCGAGAACTCTGTAATCTCTGATTAACTCAAATAAAATCATTTAAGATAAAAACGGGGCGTTACAAAATGTTTGAGAAATACGGGACGTCTCAATGCATGTTTAGACTAAATTGCATGAATCCCGCAAGCATACAAATTATGAAATGATGAGACAATTTTTCAAAATTAAAATCCCTCATTTTAAATATGATTTAAAATTGATATCAAGATTAACAAAATGGAATTTAAATATTGTTTAAATGTTCCTACCTTCCATCAACGATCAATGTATGAGATGCTACCCGCGGGCATGGTCCGGCTCATATTATTGGAGGGGCCCGTTCGTTGGAAAGTTATACATTAGATCGACACACGTTGTAAGTTGGGTGGAACTCCCATGGGATTGGCTCATATTATTGGGGATCCACATTGCGACTGTCCATCAAAACTTAATATCGATGAGTCATCTTGACATGTCACAATAAACGGCGTCATATTATTGGGCCCTTATTGGACATGAGGTAAAAACATGGGGGTTGCTTTGGAAGCAATTGGGCTTTACCTTTTGAAAATTATAGTTGGCTGATATTATTCGGGACTATGATTTGTCAATTGGACTCCATGTTCTCACTAAGAAAACCAGTTTCTCGTTTTCACTAGAGGGTAGTGAAATCGTTAAAATAGTGGGAGTGTGATTCATAAAATTAATATCGCCTTATTTTATGTCTTAGTAAATTAATTAAGCAATCACTGATTATTGTCTGTTTTTTTCAGTATTTCATTATGATGAATTCGCGAAATCCATTATACTCTATTCTCGAACAAAACAAATTGACTGGCGCAAACTATACAGAATGGTTCCGTAAGTTAAAGATTGTTCTAAGTTCAGAAAAGGCTTTCTACGTGTTAGAAAAGTCTCCTCCGAAGGAAGCCCCGACTGATGTGAGTCCGGAAGAGTTGGTTAAACTTGATAAGTGGTGGGACCATGATATCAAGGCGAAAAGCTACATGCAGGCTTCGATGTCTGATGAACTTCAGAGGCGATTTGAGGATGCAGTGAATGCTGCATACATTCACAAGGCCCTCAAGGAACTTTTTGGAGCTCAGTCGAGATCCGAGAGGTATGCGACTGTCAAAGAGCTCATGACATGCCGCATGCGAGATGGGAATTTGGTCCGTGAGCATGGGGTACACATGATTGGGCTCATTGAAAAGTTGGTAACACTCGATCTGACATTGGAGCACGAACTGAATGCGGACTTATTACTTCTATCTCTTCCTTCGTCGTTTGACGGTTTTGTGATAAACTTCAATATGAACAAGATAGAGGCCATCCTTGAAGAGATGGTTAATATGCTTGTCACATATGAGGTCACATTAAAGAAGGATAAACCGGTACTCTTGGTAGGCTCCTCTTCTAACTCTAAGAAGGGACCAAGTGCAAAGGGTAAGAAACGTTCTGCCCCACCCAAGAAAACTGGACCGAAGAAGAAGAACAAGACAAAGGCTTCAAACGTGATCAAATATGAAGATGTTTGCCATCACTGCAAGAAACCCGATCATTGGAAACGTAACTACAAAGAATATCTCGAGCAGTTGCGAACTGCAAAGGGTATGTTCTATATTGAAATAAATGTTTCACTTAATACTACTTCTTTGGTATTGGATACCGGATGTGGATCTCACATTTGAAATGATTTGCAGGTGATGACAAGAAGTCGTAAGCTTAGGATGGGGGAGACCCAGTTGAGGCTCGGAAATGGTTCTAGAGTTGAAGCCAAAGCTGTGGGAGACGTTTATTTAGTTTTGCAGAACGATTTTAAGTTATTTTTTAGAGATGTTTTATTTGTACCAGATTTGGTTAAAAACATTATTTCTGTTTCTATGCTTGATAGAGATGGTTTTTCTTGCAATTTTGTGAATGAGATTTGCAATATTTACAAGAATGAATGTTTGATTGGAAATGGACAACTTGAAAACGATCTATATAACTTAAAATTAAAAGACGTACCAATTAATTATGTTGATAAACCGACAACAACAAATAGAAGGAAAAATGATAGTCAAAACCCGGCAAATCTTTGGTATGCTAGGTTAGGTCATATTTCCTCAAGGAGGATGAACAAGCTAGTGGGAGAGAACATGTTTGATATGTCTGATATTAACTCTCTACCAACTTGTGAGTCCTGCCTAAAAGGAAAAATGACTAAAACTCCTTTCAAAGGAAAACTTGAGCGTAGTCAAAATCTGTTGGATTTGATCCATACAGATGTTTGCGGCCTATTTAGTATTGGTACTAAATATGGTCACACCTACTTCATTACCTTTACTGATGATTATTCTAGGTATGAGTATTTATATTTGATGAAATATAAATTTGAATCATTTGAAAAGTTCAAAGAATTCAAGGCTGAAGTAGAAAACAAACTAGGTAGGAATATTAAAGCACTTCGATCAGATCGAGGTGGAGAATACTTAAGTACCGATTTTTTGGGCTATCTAAAAGAGAATGAGATTCTCTCTCAGTGGACTCCTCCTATGACACCTCAGCTAAATGACGTTTCGGAGCGTCGCAATCGAACTTTGTTGGACATGGTTCGATCTATGATGAGCTTCACTGAGCTCCCACCTTCATTTTGGGGCTATGCACTTGAAACGACGGTATTGTTGTTAAACAATGTCCACACTAAAGCAGTGAACAAAACTCCATATGAATTATGGAATGGCAAAGCTCCTAAGTATTCGTACTTAAGAATTTGGGGATGTCCATCTTACGTGAAGCAGACAGTGGGAGATAAGTTGGATAGTCGATCCGCCTTATATTATTTTGTAGGGTATCCGAAGAATTCAATCGGATATTATTTCTATCATCCTACTGAAACAAAAGTGTTTGTTTCGAGGAATGCCACCTTCATGGAGAAGGAGTTCTTACTTGATAAGAAAGGCAAGATGATGGAACTCGAAGAAATACGAGAAGAACCCGAGATACAAAATAACGATCCCGCACCTCTGGAACCAATACTTGACACGCCTCTTCCTAGAAGATCCGAAAGGACTTCTAGACCTCCTATTCGACATGGTCTGCTTATTGAAGGGGATCAAAGTGAACCCAACATTGGATGTGATCCAAAAAACTTCAAGGAAGCAATTTCTGATGCTGATTCGAACTTATGGCTTGAAGCTATGCAGTCAAAAATAGACTCGATGCATACAAACCAAGTTTGGTCTTTAGTAGATCCTCCCGATGAAATTGTTCCAATAGGGTGTAAATGGATCTACAAAAGAAAACTTGGGCCTGATGGTAAGGTACTGACCTACAAGACACGATTGGTAGCAAAAGGTTATACTCAAAGACAAGGTGTTGACTATGATGAAACTTTTTCACCAGTCGCAATGTTCAAGTCCATAAGAATCCTTATTGCCATAGCAGCTTTGTATGACTATGATATATGGCAAATGGATGTGAAGACTGCATTCCTTAATGGAAACATTAAGGAAGAAATCTATATGATATAGCCCGAGGGATTCACATTCATGGGAAGCGAGCATAAGGTATGCAAGCTTCAGAGATTAATTTATGGTCTCAAACAGGCATCAAGAAGTTGGAACCAAAAATTTGATGAAACAATAAAGAACTTTGGTTTCATCAAAAACCCGGAGGAACCGTGCGTATACAATAAAGTAGTTAAGGATGCTGTGACATTCTTAGTACTTTACATTGATGACATCCTACTCATTGAGAATGATGTAGGGATGTTGCAGTCAACAAAGATATGGTTATCAGGTAGATTCTCGATGAAGAACTTGGGTGAGGCGTCCTATATTCTAGGAATACAGATCTATAGAGATAGATCTAAGAGAATGATAGGACTCACTCAAGCAACCTACATCGACACCGTATTGAAAAGGTTTTCTATGGATGAGTCCAAGAGAGGACATCTACCTATGTGTCATGGAGTTTCTCTATCCAAGTCTATGTCTCCCAAGACTGACGAAGAGATAGAGAAAATGACACACATACCATATGCGTCAGCCATAGGGAGTATCATGTATGAGATGATATCTACCAGACCGGATGTGGCCTATGCTCTGAGTGTCACGAGCAGATACCAAGCCAATCCCGGTCAGATGCATTGGAAAGCTGTGAAGGATATTCTTAAGTACTTAAGAAGGACTAAGAATGTATTCATGGTTTATTGGGGAAGAGAATTGAAATTGGAAGGCTATACCGACTCTAGCTTTCAAAGCAACGTGGATGACTCGAAATCAACCTCTGGATTTGTATTCATGCTCAATGGCGGTGCTGTCTCTTGGAAGAGTTCTAAGCAGGACACCACAGCGGATTCCACCACTGAGGCAGAATACATTGCAGCATCAGCTGCTGCTAAAGAGGCCGTTTGGATGAGGAATTTCGTCCAAGAGTTGGGGGTCATTCCTAAAGATGTTGGTCCAGTCCCGGTGTACTGTGACAACACTAGTGCCGTTGCTCAGGCAAAGGAACCAAGGTCTCATCAAAGATCCAAACACATACTGAGAAAATACCACATCATCCGGGAGATCGTGGAAAGAAGAGACATCACTGTCGAGAGAGTGGCCTCTGCAGACAATATCGCTGATCCACTTACTAAGCCCTTGCCAGGACCATTATTTGACAAATATCGCGAAGCAATGGGACTACGTAGTATGACTAGTTGGCTTTAGGGCAAGTGGGAGATTGAAAGAGTGGGTGCCCGGTTATCCAACTTGTGGCTAAGGTTTTTTGTGACTCTATGTGTAAACAATCTTTGTTTAATATAATTTACACTTTTATATTGGCATTTACTTTATCTTTTATCATATTATTATGTTGTGACGTACTATACGATATTTAGATAAAGACCTTGAATATATTAGAGTGCATGTAAGATGTGATAGTAGAATTGAATGACTATCATGAAACACATCTTATAATCACTGTATATTCTAAACAGTTCCTAGTCAATTGAGCCGTCCGCAAATAAGGATAAGGATCGCTCGAGATTGAGACTAGAATTTGCGATGCCTAGTACCACGTTTCATTGGTATAGAACATAGAGATGTTCGAAGCATGCAAATGGATATTCATATGATGGATGATCGAATTACCCTATTCGAACTTTCCAAGTGGTTATCATTAATTGAGTGGATAAGTCCGCGGTTTTGGTTGTACACCATTAGTCCTTACTACTTGAAACATCATAAAGACTCTATATGCTAGTACTGTACTTTGACTCGTTTACCGACTCTATGAGGGTCATCAGGTGTCGAGATTGGGTACAGTTACGACACATATAAGAGTCGATGATTTGTTGTCAAGGATTCACCACACGCTTGCGAGTGTGGATATCCTATGCGATCTGAGGAGATATTAGTGTGACAAATCTCTGGCCAGAGTACATGATGTGCTTTAGGTTACTTGGTTTCCTAGTAGCACATGCGATGTCACTATTTGATCTTCAAGATGCATTGCATAGTTATCGAATCTCGAACAACTCTCGATGTACCAATGGTTGTTGATTTGATTGGGATATATGGATGAAGGGATCGTACTGTACGCTAACCAAAACCTACTGGTTCTTGCAAACACTATCAGTGATACCTAGGGAATCATGGGGCGATGTTGCTAGGCGCTCTTACCATGATTCGATGGGTAAGTCGGAAATTGTTGTTCCGAGTCACAAGGAGTTGTGAGCCCACGGCTACATGTATCCCTGAACCATTGAGGGTTACACAAGTAATGGATTACTAATCCCCGTTGAAATAGTTAAATTTAAAAAGTTAAATTTAGCGAAAGAAAAGTTGGACTTCTTAAGTAAAGGGAGTGGAATTTTCTAAAATGACATAGGGATGTGCATTTTTGAAAATCACTGAATTCGGATTCAGAAAAATTATCTTGACTTTAAAAGGTGCAGAAATGGTTTCTGAGCACATTGGTGAAATCAGTTTATCAATCGGAGTCATGATGAATTTTATATTAATTTTTATAATAACAGGCTTGGCTTGTTGGGATTAATTTATGACTAATGAGCCCTAAGAAGTTAGTGTCCTATTAGATATATAATTTAATCCAGTACAGAAATTATATATATATATAACACATAGGGATTTTCAAAAAACACAAGATTGCTTATCTTGAAATTTTCAAAAATCTCATATTATTCTAAGTTGAAATTTTCGAATTCCTTCTCCCTTTTGAGAGAATTCGGTCTGTGATTTTTCTAAAAATTACATTTTAAATTGACAGATCAAATCTGTAAATCTCTTCGATAAACATCTGATTGATTTCTAGTGCAATCAATCAGAGGGTTTCTGTTTTCTATTCGTGGACCTAATTCAGGAGTTGATCGAGCAAGTCATCAGTTTTTGAAATTTACAAGAAGAGCAGATTTAATCTGTTGGAGTCCATTAATCAAGCCTTAGCTTGAAGAGGTAAAATATTAATTGTTATTATTATTTTACTTGTAGATTTTAAACGTAAGGATTTGATACCCATGATATGGAATCGTTCCATATCAGAAAAGAAAATTTTTTAAACTTTCGCTGCTCCGGGTATCAGATCTGACTGATCTGAAAACATGTTCCAACAGCAGGCCTAGGCGGGTTGGCCCATCTAGGCCCACCTTTTGTTGGGTTGAAAAAATTTCAACCCAACCTAATTAAATTGTGTGGCGAGTCGGGTCAATCCAGCGAGTCTAACCCAAATTGACGGCTCTATGCACAGGTGATGAAAAACGTTATCTTATAAATGGCTATGATTATTGTTTAATCAATTGGCGAAAATACCAGCGACTATTTATGAAAGGAGTTATCTGAAGGAGATTGGGAAGTATTTATCTTTCGTTTGGAAATATATTTATAAAACATTTTTATAAATGTGTTTTTTTAAAAAAATATATAATTTTTTAAAAAAGTTTTTTTAACAATAAATATCTGTTTTGACAATTATTTTATAGAAACATTTTAATATCACAAATTAATGTTATTCATTTTTTACTTTCATAGTTTAATTTTAAAAATATCTAAAAACATATTTCAAGTGTTTTTTAAAAACTATGTTTTGAAAACATTTTTTTAAAAATATTTTTCAAAAATATTTTACAAAAAAATTATCCAAACACACACTTTAAGTTTTTTCATTTATAAAACACTTAAAACGTTTTTTTTTTACACATATGACTTTTGGAAAATAGAGAAAGAATAAAACAATCTGTTTTTTTGGACGTAAGCGATGGAAACTGTTGATCGATCAGAATAAATTTTATATAGAAGAAGACAACTTCTCATTTACTCTGAACCACCGATTAATTAATTGTCAACTTTTAATTGTCAACTACGTACTACTGATTTATTTGAGAACCAATTAAGTGAATTAACGGCTACTGACCTTTTCTTGTCCTGAACATATGAGCTAATAAAAATCTAATCTACCAATGAAATTATTTTTCATGAAACACTCGATTGCTTTTTTGTAAAAAAATAAAATAAATTTATTTATGTTTTTAAAAAAGGTATTGTCAAGTTAGTTTTCTCTTCAACACGACAATCAGATGTCTGCAATAGTTGAGTGTTGAGTTCATACAAGCATAAAGATATTACATTAACTTTAAATTTAATAATCAAAAAATTATGTGAACACGTGAGGTCTATTATAACGTTTTATATCTGGGTTCTACTATTTACGTATGTAGTTGTGGTGTTAATTGTTTAATTGATTATTAACAGTATATATGAGATTTATGTCACAACTTTGCCTTTCTAAGTTCACATGCAATCTTTGTCTCTACTTGGTTTTTCTAAGTTCACGTGCGATCTTTGTCCATCAACTCCGCCCCTACTATTACTAACCAAAACAAACAAGAGTAGATGTATAGATAAAAAGTACAACATTTAATGTGAGAAAGATAGAAATGTTGAAAGTTGACTCGACAAATGTTGCATACATTTTTATGTCTATATAATAAACAAGTCATTTATATCCTTATAATGTATAGTGGTTATTATCAAGTCTTAGAGTACTCAACACTATTTTGTACATTTGGTGGTTCTATACCTCTATGTACTTTTCTTCTACATAACACATGAAAGCCTTAGAATTGTCTTGACATTCGTTTAAGTTTCCACACTTCTCTAGATTGTGTCAGAGTGATCTAGACGCGAGCTTTTCCAGTACCACGTTCTAGATAACTCTACATGAATATAGAATGATAAAATCTTATCCACCACGTTCTTGGTTTTTTTACACGAACTTAGAACCTTCAAGTCCTTCATCGACTTATCTAAAATATTCTCTTGCCTGCAAAACAATGTTAGAACACTCAACAAAATTCCGCATACTTTTCTTCGCCAAATTCTATGCGTGTCAAGCTCTGAAACTATCAGATCATGATACTTCACAAAAAAAAAGTGACACGTCGTTTTAACCACACTTCTAACATTATTTATTAAATGATATGGTATAAGCATTCAATTAATTAGTCTCTAACTTTATTTATAACTGGATTCTACTATTTACTTATTTATTTATTTATTTATGTTTGTCATTCATTCATTCATTTTTATTTATTTATTGCATCATTTAAATTGGCTATGGATACATAAAATGGGAAGTGAAATACGTTAATTACGGCCCACCCAGCGACCATAAACACAACGAGATCAACAATGTACTAAATATCCGTTACTGGACCGAAAAGGCCCATTGGGCCCAAACTACTCCGATGTAACGATGAACACTGACTTCCCCCACCGCCCACGAGCTTCACAGGTGTAAAACCAAAGCTCATGGAAGCCACGACCTCCGCGGCCAACCAGCTGCAGTCCGTGAAGAAGCGGCGGCACACGGCCAGGACATCCGTGGAAGCTTTGGGTGACGATGTGTTGTGCATGATATTCGTTTTGCTCGACCTCGTCCACCTAATTCGGTGCTCAGCCGTTTGTAAGTCATGGTACTGCTCTCTTCTACTTCTATTGATGTGTAAATCATCCCATATAATTGAGTATGGATTTTATTTTGGGTAACAGAGCATGCTAATTATGCTAAGCTAATATTTCGGTTTGGATGATTTTTAATTGAAATAACTGGGGCACAATTGAAAGACTACTGAAGTGATATTGTTTATGGTATGCGTGGATGTTTCTAGTTACGAGTGGAGACAGAACTTTTGAGTGTGTCCATGTCATGGCATGATCACCATGCTGCATCACTTCCAAAAGTAACATCATTGTGCACATGAATGGTCTCTTGATTTCTGCACTTAATGAACACCTTGTTATTGTCCATGTTTATGCATCATGAGCTCATATGGAGCTTCGGTTTTCTTATTGCTTGAGGAGGGCATAAAAAATGTTTTTCCACTTCTTCTATTGCTGGTTTATGAGAATATAGGATTGAAAGACCTCGCGTATCCCACAGATACAAATCGTCAAAGAGTTGCTGACTTAGATGGATTTACTCATATTTAGGGTAGAAGCAATGTACCTAAACTTGAATTTTGATCTGTCCGAGGAAAAGTATGTAAAAGAGCAAAAAGCGTAGCTGCTTCTGAATTTTTCAGATGATTTTATCTTTATGCATCATATTTTTATTATGTTAAATAGTAACAATAATAACAATGTTCTTTGTTTTTCTTCTGTATAATCAATCCGGAAGGAGCATGGTGATTAATAAACTGAAGTTACTGCAATTGCAGTATTACAAGCAGCAGCATGTGGATTCTGCTGGCCTCTCTGATGCATCCACTTATTCAGAAAGATTATTAAACCAACAATTGGGCCAGCTCGCCATGGATAGGCACAGTTGGTCTTTACAAGAGGGTCCTTGTGATGTTTTCCGGTGGAAAGGTCACTTGCGAGGGTAAATATTTTATACCTGCCATTTAATGATTGCAAATATCTGGATGTTATGATTAGAATGTAAAGGGTAAAGAGTTTTGAAATATGTTTGTTAGTATTTATTTTCCTTCTGGATAGTTTACATTTCATACTTGGATTTAGATTCTGTACATTTGATACTTCGGTTTGCCATTTCTCTTGATGTAAACATTTTCCCCTTCCCAACAATTTAGTATGTACTTTTCATCTCGGAGATCTATTAAAAATAAGTTGTTACACCACTCTAAGATTGGCTATGACATTAAGATTACTCAGTTTTCATTATACAACGCCAAGCTTCCTGAATCTTTTATATTTTTTGGGCTCAAGTTTTGGTTGAGTGTCCAACTTTCTGTTTGACTTTCTCTGACTTGGTTTCCTTATAGATTTAACAAGTGCAGAATGAAGATGGGATTGATTCTTACTGGAGTTGGTGATAAGGTAGCTCCATGACATGTTAGAATACACTCGATTTAATGTTTAAAACAAGTCTTAAATCGAGTTTTCTTTCTCATTATATCGATCATGTTGTACTGTTGAATTGTTTTGTATTTATAGTGTGCAAAAGATAAATCTATCTGTGTTGAATGAGGAACTACAAATCCTATCTCAATAATCAATGATTAGGATAGATTATTATTTGTATTATAAAGTATATTTAATCTTCTAGAGATAGGACTCCTAGTTTTAGTAAACTAGGTAAGTAGATCTTTATAATTTGATATCTTGCATCAGACTTATTAATACCTTTCTCTGAATAATATTCTTCAACCTCCAAAATCCTATGTGCATTCCCCCTTTTGCTACAATATGTAGTCATAAATTTTTGTTGATATGGGCCAATTACAAATAAATAATCTTTATTGTATTATAATCATCTTACCCCTTACTGAGAAACTCCCCCCAACATGGTAGTAGTTATATTTATGTTTCTAATCTTGCATTCTATGTTAGTCGTTAAAGATTTGAAAGTTATAGTTAATTTGTTTGAGGAAGATTAAAATGCACCATCAAATCAGTTTCTTACTAGGGAGGTTTTGGTTCAGTTTCCCTCTCTTCGATTGTTTTCTGATAAAAGCACGCCTTGTGCGCTTGTCTTGACAAAAATTGAGTTTAGGATCACACTAATTATTGGTATTTGTCTTGGTTAAATTTATAATTTAAAATGTTTTTGCATATTTAGGCATCCGTCATTTTTTAGAGCGCTGATTTTCTTGTGTGATTTCTAAAAAATAATGCGAGACTATGAGGTTGACTGAAGTGGGATCCCAGACATACATTCAACAGACTTTGGAATGCATCGTCATGATTCAGGAAACTCAAAACTTGACTGTTAGTTTCTCATTTATCGATTGCAACTAGATTGCTTTATGTCATGGAATCATTCATGGCTGTGGGTATGTTGCGATGAAACTGTTCGATCTAGCATTTTTGTCAGATTGCTATGGCTAAAGTATATTGGTTAGGGAGTAAATGCCTAGTTCTTGAGCCCTAATTCTTTTGAGTTACCACATCTGACAGACAGAGTTCACAAAATGTTTCTATGTTCTCTATTAAGACAATTCTTGACTGGTATGATGGTGATATATCGACACTTGGGTTTGAGTATATAAAGAAATGTTCTGTTTTTTCAGCATATATCAAGGTTTTCTTTTGGTCATGCATTTTGCTGAAGTTAGTTGGATTTAATATGTTGCATTGCATAGATTTGGTGATGAGTTTATTGCCAACAGTGTATCATTTTGTGAAGTCAGGAATGTGTGAAATAACTTGTTTATATGCATTATTTGTTTTATGATATTTTCTTGGATTTGAGCTGCGTATTTATATGTTTACTGATATTGTGATTGCTGATAACCGTAGGTGATGCGTCTCTGGTCTGCGGAGAGTGGCAAAGGCTTGGATGAATATATTCTACCTGATAAGGCACCATTAATTGATTTTGATTTTGATGAGGGGAAGGTAAATCGAATGTGAACAATTTGCTTTTCTAATTTTTGTGTTTGAATTGCTTGCATGTAACTCCGCAGTTTTCTTGATGTGATGGTTGTTTTTAAAAGGTTAAGTGACTCCATATTATCTGGGTTGCAAAGCAATCAGTTAATATGCTTTACCATGCAGAGACTGGCATGGGAAGTTTGACATGGGTTCTTTGACCCGTTTGAAACTCCTTGACAGAATAGGAAAGAGTTGTTTCCTTGGATTTATTCATTTATACGGTCAAGAAGCAAATCGTTTCAAGTCCAGTCTGAAAACTTATTGAATATAACCTTTGGGTTTTTTTGATAATTGTCTTATAGGTTGTAGGTCTTGTGGGGACTCGTATATGCATATGGAGGCGTGTTGGTTCAAGAGAAATATTTTCCTCCCGTGAAGGATTGTTTGCCAGGGGATTGTGCATGCGGTGTGTTTTATCTCACTATCTTTGAGTTTTTTCCTCAATTTCTTAGCATTTAAGCTTCAAGAAATTCAATTGTGTAAAAAATTAAGGACTGCTTACCTTTGTATTTGTTGACAGCAAATAGGCTGGATGTGTTTGCTGAGTGGTTGAGTTCTGAGCTTCAGAATTTGAGAGTTAAATCTGTCATACATCCTCTGAGGCCAAATATTGGAAGTAGTTCTTTTTTTACTCTCCCTCCCCAAATCTAATATCCAAATAAGAAATTACAGAAGTAATGAGAGCTGTGATGACTCTAACTGAACAGTTTGACCCTGGCATTATGCTTCATGGAATCGATATTGTGTGATAATCTGCATAACTTAATGTATGAACGCTAGAATCTTCCAAGTGTCATTATCATAACACGACATATTATAATCACTGTCAAATTTGCAGAATGTGACTGTTTCCCCTATGTTACCCAAATACCACTATAAGACGCGTTTTACGGGTTGTTTGTTTATATCCTATCGTTTTAGTTTACTCCCGTTATCTGTCATTTTTTCAACAGGTACAGTATAATTTACTGAAATCCCAATCGAATCTCCCTTTGCAGCTATGTAGACCCACAGGCCGTGATTGGGTGTGAAGATGGAAAAGTTCGTGTTTTTGATATGTATAGTAGAAAGATTTCACAAATAATCAAGTATACACTTGCTTTACTTCAATCTCTAATCAACTATTGCCAAAACTTGAGATTATCAGTATTATTATTATTAGCCTGGTTCCTAGTTCCGGGAAAACATTTCATGATTGTTGCTCTCATTTTATTGTTGTAGGATGGATCCTGGGTCAGTGTCATCTTTATGTTTCACTGACGAACAAATGATTATCAGTGGTTCATCTCTTGGAAGTATTTCAATATCAGATCTTTCATCAGATCAACAGGTGGCTACATTGGGAACAACTGGTTCTGCAGGTTATGTGACATAGTCATTCATTGGGTGATGACTCTTTTTTGGGGTTTATTTGCGTGTATCAGTATAAAACTATAGGACCACCAATGGGATTTCACTTGTTTGCTCATCTGAAGATTTTTCTGAATTTGGATCTAGAACAAGGGCCATCTTACCCAAATCTCCCTCCCCCTACTCATGTACCTTTCCAAGTTCACCTTCTTCATTATTTATCACTTTTAGGTAAAAAGATCTATATTTCATGGTTTATCCCCCATTGAACTCGCGGTATCTGTAACATAACAAACTCTCTGGTGGGTGAGTGATAATCTCTCTGGCAGGCGATGAGTCTTCTAATATACCATCTATTATGGTGGTTATAACAATATCAAAACTATTTTCACTGTTTAAAGAGAAATTAATAGCTTAATGCATCTCTGCATCTAATTCTAAAGAGTAATTGATCGACACATTATTTTAGGCTATATCCAGGACCAGCAGTCTTCTCTTTCCATAATTTTAGAAAACAGGACCGAAGTGTTTACAAAAGGTTCCTTTGGAATGGGCCCATAGCATTTATGACTTCAATAAAATTGTCAGAGACTCAGAATTGATCCGCATCCCATTTCATGGACATTTGGGCACAGGCATCAGAACTTTGTGTTTCAACCCAAGCTCCTATCAACTCTTTGCTGGATCAAGTGCGGGCTATGCATCTTGTTGGGACATAAGGTATGCATATCTACGATATGTTTACCTTAAATTCACTTTGAGGTGTTAGTATTTTAGTTTTAGGAAGGATGTTTGAGCAGTTTATGTTTTCTGAAAATGCTGTGGATGTTATTAGTAACCACTGCAACAAAAAGAGAAATACTATCATGAATTAAACGCAATCAAACTGAAGAATTGATATAAGAAATTGAATATTGAAGAATGACAATTGCTTGTAGAAATATTTATGTCTAGTAAAGTCAACCTGTGAACCACCCTTTTTAGGGAAGGAAATCGATTATGGTCTCAAGGCAAGCTAGCGATAACAGAAATATGCTGAACGCCTTCCACTAGCAAACTCTGCCCTTGTATGTTCTTTCTTTTTTCACTCATTCTTTCCTAATATCGTGCCCAATTTATTTCCTCGAATCGTAGCCTTGTCCTTGAGGTGGAAATCGGAAAATTTTGTTTGATATTCGTGGAAATCGGAAAATTTTGTTTGATATTCGTGGAAATCGGAAAATTTTGTTTGATATTTTCAGTTTCTTCGCACGTCACATTGTTCACTTCATCATCCAGACAGACAGCCTTTCCCTATGGACCTTTCCACCTGTTAATTACATCTCCAAATTTGGTGGCTGTTTGATAACTGAGCTGATATATATGTTGAGCCCAACCTGCTTCTAGTTCTTTGGAAGATGTGATACATGAAAAACTGGATTTATCCACGATCCTACACGCACACTTGAACAAATAAAAGATTAATAGATGCAGTATAGTCTTGGCATGGACAAGATTAGCTTGTGGATTCGATTACGTATCCCTGTCATTATCGAATTGAATGAGTTATTTATTATATGTTGGTTCCATGCAGGATGTTGAAAAAACTATGGGAGACACGAGTTAGTCCCAACGTGCTTTATTCCATGCATCATTTACGAAATGACAAATTGACGTTAGTTGTTGGTGGAATAGACGGGGTTCTAAGAATCGTCGACCAGGACACTGGGACCGTGCTGTCTCGATGGATCATGGAGGAAAACAACATAATAGACCAATCAATGGGGAAAAATGGAGTCGTCGAGAGAAAAAAAGCGTTAAAACTTTCCGAGGACGCCCGTATTGATCTAATGCCTAATCGGCCTCCCATAACATGCTTAGCGGTTGGAATGCAGAAGGTTGTTACCACACACGGTGATAGATTCCTCAGAGTGTGGAAGTTCCGTGGTGTGTGACAGGTTATTGCAGAAAGGTTTCGGGATAGTGAACCTGAGGATTAGCAGCATCTTTTGCATCAGATGGTGGAAAATTTATTGATAAGATGATACTGTTTTCCGTCTGTACTCTACCAGTCTACTGTATTATAGACACCAGTTATATTATTACCGAAATTATTTTTGAACATTTTAATGAATGAAAATCATCATAATAATCTATTGTAGCAAATTTAAAACTCATTCATAATTATGCCCTTTTTATTACAGTTTTGTTGCACTAATTCTCGAACTCGACTACCTATGGCTATTTCAATCCGTTGAGACTTGAGATGATAAATGATGTATAATAAATTAATATATGGATTATATATAATGTTTATTTTTTAAATATGTTATTTTTCCTGAATCTCACTTGTTTTATATTTTGAAAGCATTAAATTTAAGAAATTTGAAGATATTTTAAATTATATTTATATTACTTATATTTAAGATATATATAATATAAGAGTTTCTTTCAAGTGTCCACCTATCATGCCCACCAATGATGCGGTACTATTCTATTGGACCCATAATTTACCAATGATGCGGTACTATTCTATTGGACCCATAATTTATCACATCTTTATCACGTTCAATAGAATAGTGTGACATCACATCATTGGTGGGCATGGTAATGGATATGATAGGTGGACACTTGAAAAAAACTCTATAATATAAATAATAATGGTTTATTAATTAATATGGTTAAAACCAAACAATATCCACAAACTCGGAAATAATTATTTATAGTAGAATAAGAAATCAAATTTGAATGAAAACTTAACTTTAAGTTATATAAATTTCGAATTTTGACCTCGCACTTCAAAATTCTCAATAAAATTCAAAATTGAATTCTAATATAATATAAACTATAAAATCGATCAATGTATAAGTTTTGCTTGCACAAAAATTCGTGTAAAAATATAAAATAATTCAATCAGTGAAATCAACCTCTTGTTCGATTTGATTAATTAAAAAATATTTATTTTTTTATGTTAAAAATATAGGACGATCTTTTGAAAAAATATATATAAGACGGGTCTATCGATTATATATTAATTATTATAGTTGTTTATATAAATATTTAATTTTCTCAAAGGAAAACAAAGGGTAAACAGCAGCTCCAAAACACAAAGTAGCCACACAAAAGTCACCAAAATCTTCATCTTCCTCGCCACCAATCAGTCTCTGCTAAACCCTAATTATCCCAATCGGTGAATTTCAACCATGGTGTGCATCAGGAAGGCGACAGTGGATGATCTACTGGCTATGCAGGCGTGCAATTTGTTCTGCCTGCCGGAGAACTACCAGATGAAGTATTACTTCTACCACATCCTATCATGGCCGCAGCTACTTTACGTGGCGGAGGATTACAACGGGAAGATTGTGGGATACGTTTTGGCGAAGATGGAGGAGGAATCCTCCGAATGCCACGGCCACATCACTTCGCTTGCGGTGCTGAGGACTCACCGCAAACTAGGGCTCGCCACCAAGCTCATGACTGCTGCCCAAAACGCCATGGAACAGGTTTTTTGACGCATTTTCATTAGGCTTTCTATTTGTCTAGCTGTTTTGGGTGATTTGGCGGATTAAATTTGGTCTAGTGTGTTAGGATTAAGGATGTCGATTTCAAGTTGATGAAAAGTATGAAGCTTTGATGTTATGTTTAGTGATAGATCTAGCAGGGGAGGGGCGTAATATTTGCACTCTTAACACCATAATGCAACCCCATCCCCCGGCCTTCCCCAACAAACCAATTCAAATTCATGAAAATTGAGTTCTTACTTCTCTGAATTTGTTCTCTAAGTAATTGTTTTTCTTAAAATTATTTTGCTGTTGAGATTAATTGTATTTGTAACTTTGCATAGTCAGATGAACATTACCTGTGAATGGGTTGTGAATACGGACAAGCTATGATAGTATTTTTCTCTTTTTTCCGGTCCTAGCTTCCTGACTTTTTTTGGATACCAGTATGTTCTTAACTTCTCTGTGGCTATTGGTTTGTATAAGCCAATGGAAAGCAAAATCATATTCGCATGCCAAGTTTATTTTACCTACACGCCACTTGAATTTAGGATTTAGTGTTAGGAAATATATAATAAAAGAGAAATAACTTTATGCACTGGTTTCTTGTTTAAATCTTCTTTTTTCTTTTTTCTTTTTTGCAAATGCTCCAAATTGTATCCAAAAAGCATTATTTTTCTGAGTTTAACACACAACAGAGATTGAAATAGGTTTCAAAGTTTTTCTGTCATTTTGTGGCATCATTTGTGCATGAATTTTGAATGTAATGGCTGAACAAGCAAGTTGCTGGTTTTGGACCTTTATGGATCAAGGCTTGTAATTGTGTGATGATATGTAAATTGTGTCAAATCTGAGGTTGATTATTTTGCTGACTAGTTGTTATTTTACTCTCTTTATGCTGTGTATTATTTCACATGGGTGCCATTGGTAGATAGAAATTGAATAAAAACGTCCACTCTGACAGATAATTGAACCCTGGGTTTCGTTTCTTGAACAGGTTTATGGGGCCGAATATGTATCTCTGCATGTCAGAAAAAGCAATAGGGCTGCATTCAATTTGTACACCGAGACTTTGGAATATAAGATTCATGATATAGAGGCTAAATATTATGCCGATGGTGAGGATGCCTATGATATGAGGAAGCAATTGAAAGGCAAGAGGCAGCAGCCCCATCACCACCACCAGCACCACCACCACCATCACCACCACCATCATGGTGGCGGTTGTTGTTCTGCAGAGATCAAACCAGAGGAAAAGCCCGAGCCAGCAGCAGCCAAAACCGAGTGATGAGATTAATAAAGGGTCAGAATTTTGTTATGTTATATATTTGGTTTGCCAGAGTGCAATCGCCAGTCCATGCTTGATGCATGAAAAATGCTCTGAACTTTCTTAGCAAGGTCTTGGAAGCTTGAATAATTGTTTTAGACTTGTATGTTTCGCGCATTTATACATGATACATCCTTGGTTTTATTAATCATTGCATCTACAATTATGTTATTTTTTTATATAAAAAATAGAATCTATCTATTATCAAATGTTGGCTACTATCAATAACAATAACTATTAATTTCAAGTGGATTTATTTTTCTATATTTCAAAATTTGTAAAATCAAATTTTCCTGCAATTCTTAAGCAATGCCAAACAATTTTTTAAATAATTAATAAGCTCTAATCATTGCTACAAGTTTTTTTTTTTTTCCATATCCATGTTTCATACTGCCTAATGGTCTTTGATTAGTTATTTCCATTACATTAATAAATTGATTTTTTCATTTTTTTTGTACGTACAAAATATTTAATTCTCTTCCTTTAAAAAAATATTTAATTCTCTGGTTTTGCTACAATCTACTTATCCTTATAAAAATTAAGTAAACCATTTTAATCATATCCATGAATCCGTAAATTGTAACGGCGAAAAGAAATTAATTTTTAAAGTTTTATTCTAAAATTTTATCTTTTGAGATAATTTTGGAAATTGCAAACAAATATGAATCAAATAAATTCTGTTGAATTTAAACATAAAACTTTTTTCCCCTGAATCAACACAAACATAGTAATACGCAAAAAATAAAATAAAATAAAATCGGAGTAATTCTTTTAAAAGTTTGTTAATTATTTGCTTATAATTTTAAATGTTTTGGAATTTTTGGTACTACAATTTAACTTTTTTTTTTGAAAAATAAAATACAACTACAATATTTAAAATATAAAATTATTTTAATTTTTTTTTCAAGATAATATCTCAAAAATATTAAAAGCCTGATTAACATAATGATATTTACTATTTACTATATTATAATACTTCCGTACCCTTTTAAAAAATTCTTTGGTCTGTAATTGATGACATAATTCTAATATTATATTTATACCCTCAAAAATGTCTTTGTATCTTTTACTATTTATTAAGGATGGACATACTAGAATAACTAATTGGTGTCTTGATCTGTTTTTAAAAATATTTAAACTACCATCACCCAACTTCTCCACATTTTCACGTTCCTTATTTCCCACCCAAATCTCAAACACATTCCTCTTTCTTTTATATCACACACATTGTGGGTACTTATTTGCTAGTTTTCATTGTTGTTGGGTAAAAGTGACAAAAATAGTTCAATATTAATATATTAACCCACTATTTTCATCACCCACTATCTTTATTAACCACGTTCATCATTTCATCTAAAAAAATATTTTTCTCTTTTTCAAATCAAATATTTAAAATAAAATAAATATAAATATAGATGTGTAAATACATAAAATTTATATATTACATGCCTGTGCTTGAATGTTAATAATAATAATAATAATAATAATAATAATAAAAGCCACCATTGGTCAAATGCCAAAATAAAGCTCTAAAATCCAAAAAGTCAGTCAACTATTTTCGTCTCTCCTTCCTCAGCTTCATTCTCCCATTTTCTGCACATATATATTTGCAGGAATTTGACAGATTCGACAAAGCGAAGAATTTGTGGGGAAAAATAAATTAATTCAGCAAGAACAAACATTTGATAATGTGTGGAATTTTCGCGTATCTAAATTTCAACGTGAGTAGAGAAAGAAGTTATATTTTACAATTGCTTTTCAATGGACTCCGCCGCTTGGAGTACAGAGGCTACGATTCCGCCGGAATTTCCATCGATTATTCTCATGAAGCTTCCACTGTACATCTTGTGTTTCGCCAAGAAGGCAACATTGAGACCTTAGTCAAATCTGTCTACCAAGGTGATTTTTTTTTTCTCGTTTTCATTTCCATTTTTGTAGGGTTATAGTTTTGATGATGGATTTTCGGCGTTGAAGTTTGGTTTATGTTTAGGATCAAATCATAATGACGTGGGTTTTGGGTTTATTGATCTTCTATTGGAAATAATCATCGTAAGAATGTTTTTGCATATTTGCATATGTGAGTTGAGAATTTGTATTGAGATTTATTCCGGTTTTGTGCATGGATTCAAGTTTCATTTTCAGGGTTTAAGTCGTTTTATACAATATCCCTTGTCTGATTTTCTTTTTCTTGTGATGGAGCTAAATTAACAGATTCGTATCTGGCGTGATCACATTTTTAAACAGTGTTACGTTCGATGGATGTATTGATAAGAATACAAGATAAATTCCATCCTTTGTTTAAAAAAATGGCATGATTGGCCTTAAACATTGGAGAAAAATATGCAATCTCACTGATAAAACATTTCAAGTCTATTCCCTTGGTATCTATCCATAATGCATCAGGTTTTTTTTCCTGGTGGGATAGCTACTTAGTTGCAGTGGCTATAGTTTGGTTTTTTCTGCAAGTGAAGTTTCTTATTCACTTGCCTTTTCTCCCATGCTTGTGTGATTATTATCGGTTCATGTTTTCAGAAGTTGGTGCTACAAATTTAAATTTGGAAGAATCATTCTCAACTCATGCTGGGATTGCACACACACGCTGGGCTACACACGGGGAACCAGCTCCAAGGAATAGTCATCCTCAGACTTCTGATCCCGAGAACGAATTCTTGGTGGTTCATAATGGAGTTATAACCAATTATGAGGTTTGTTTGCCTCTTTTGTCTTTCTAACTCTATCATATATCTTCTTTTACAGAAAACATATTTTATCTGATCATGCAGATGTATTTGTTCATTTGTTGTTGTATTGACTATTTGCGTTTACAGTCTTCTCTGTTGCTTCATATTCTAAAAAGTGCTGTTTGTTTCTTTACGACTTTTTCAGCATTACATTACTCGACCACATTAAAATCTGTGAAATACTCAACAAGCTGGAGTTCAATATTTGCGGTACACGCAAGCTTTGTAATTCTTAATAGCTTAAGCCTCAAGTTAAGCTCTACTACTTTGCACTCCTGTCTGGGTTATGAAATGGTTCAAATTCTTGATGTAAAGAACTGCAGGAGTGAGATGTCAAGGTCTTGTTTTGAGATAAACTGGGAGAAATTCCTGCAGTAGATATTATCATTCTGAAAATGACAAAAACTTTGCATATGAATAGGAAATCATCAAATACGACTTCCACCATTAGATAAGCCTTTGTCTAAAATGGAATTCACCTATTAAAATATATTTTACATGACCAGAAAGTAAAAGTTACTGACTAGGAGTTGAACTAGTATTTGAAGCCTTATAGTTGATTTTACTTATTTTGATTAGATTATATTTTTATCTGCTGTGTGGAATCCTGAAATATCTAATGTAATGGGTTTTTGGATTTGATCTCATTAATGGGACTGCATAGGAACGAAATCTGAAGTGCAAATATGTGTTTCATGTGGAATAATATATTTGGTAGCTTCATGCTTTCCTGCTCACATTTGCTGGAAGATATAAAGTGCATAACATGATGCTATGTGAATAACCATTACTACTGAATCTGAACTTTTGTATTCAGCTTCTCCGTTTTTATGGTAATTTTGATTTACTTGGTCTTATGGATGACAAAAGGAATCTGTTCTCATATATATCAAGAATCTTTTTTTTAAATCCTTGATTTTACTGGATTTCTACATAGACTTAAGATGGCATTATTTTAAAGCTTGCGTGCATATTCATTTGCATAGCGATATTCTATGCCCTATTATTCCATTTCTTGCCCATCATTGTAATGTTATAATATCGTGTTTTTTAGGTGTTGAAAGAGACACTGGTACGACATGGTTTTACCTTTGAATCTGAAACAGATACAGAAGTAATTCCAAAGCTTGCAAAGTTCATATTTGATAATGCAAATGAAGAAGGTATCTTACAATAGTTGTGGGTCAATTATACAGTTCCTTTTGTTTAATGTCTCTGTTCTTCCCTCGATGCATAGTTTAATCTTCAATCAATTGCTGTGTGCATAAAAGCTGCACTTTTTTAACAATAAGAAAGAATACTACAAATTCGGTGGTTCAATGCTAGGGATGTAAACGAGACGAGCCGAGCCGAGCCGAGCTGAGCTTTTGAATGTTCAAGCTCGGTTTATTTATAACCGAGCCGATCCCGAGCTTATTTAACGAATATATTCATGGCTCACGAGTTTATTCGAGCTTTTATCGAGCCTAAACGAGCTTAATATATTTAAACTATAAATTTAAATATTCATTAAATTAATTAAAAACTAAATTATATATTTGAAAAATATATAATATTATTATTAAAATTTGTAATTTTATTCTAATAAATTAATTTTTATAGATTTTTCAATATTTTTCATAAGTAAAGTGTAAATTTATAAATTAAATATCAATACTATTATTTTTTCGTCTAAGAGATGACTTACGAGCTTGTTAACGAGCCTGTTCACGAGCTAACGAGCCTGTTAACGAGTATATTTACGAGCTAACGAGCCGAATATTGTAAAGCTCGAGCTTGATTCGTTTGCCTTAACGAGCCTCATTAAACGAGCTCGAACGAGTTTTTAACGAGTCGAGACGTTCGGCTCATTTACATCCCTGTTCAATGCATTGGAATTCAGTAATGAATAAGGAAATTGTGCATGAATGCCTTATCTACTGCAGTAACTGAACAAATTAATACACAGGCTTTATGAACCTTAAGTTCTATAATGCTGTTTTTAAAAGGGGAAAAAAACCGTTGAGAGGTAGAAATTGCAACTTTTGTGAGAAAAAAATAATGTTCTGGCTAATCCTGAAACAGTTGGTAAGTTTCATAAAGTGTGGCTAGCAATCCTCCCTGTTTCCTTTGTCTCTCTTGATATTTCACGTATCTCGGTTCATGTATGATAATTCCTTATCACCAGTGTGTGTTTTTTCGTCATATGTTTTTCCTGTTGTTTTTGGTACATTTTATTGGATTAAACTGTGAAGCGTTTTATAAGAATTTAACAGGCCACTTTTTTCTCACTTTTTATGTTCTTTCTATCTTTTTTTATGAGAGTATTTGTTACTACATGATCACAAAGTTCCAATTCCTCAACTATTCGGAGCAGGTGACAAGAGTATGGCATTTAGTCAAGTCGTGCTTGAGGTAATGAGGCATTTGGAAGGAGCATATGCCCTTATTTTCAAAAGCCGGCATTATCCCAATGAATTGATTGCATGCAAACGTGGCAGTCCATTGCTCCTGGGTGTAAAAGTAAGTATATTACCTCTTGTTGATGCAAAACTTTAACATACAAAGCAAGTAATATGTTGCCTCGTGTTGATGCATTAACATATGCAATGAAAATGTGACAGTCCACGGAATTTATATGCATTATGAATGACACATTATTTTAGTTTTGTATATCCTACAGAGATCCGTGCCCAACTGAAGCACAAGCCTGCTGTTTCTTGAAAAATGCCCATAAAAAATAAATTATGCAGCAACTTTGATTACGTCTGTTCTGAAAAAGATATTGTCATTATTTCAGGAGTCAACAGAGAAAACAAGCAATGGAACATCTTTTAATGATGTGAACTATCTTTCGGGCAATGGGCAACCAAAAGAATTCTTTTTTTCGAGTGATGCAAGTGCTCTGGTGGAGCACACGAAAAAGGTCTTGGTGATTGAGGACGGAGAAGTTGTTCATCTCAAGGTATTTTAAACTGTCACTAGATTGTGATCACTGATCTATAATTAAGCTCATCACAATTGTTCCCTTGACCATTAAAATGACTTCGAGCATTTAAGAAGTATCACATGCTCGTTATGTTCTACATTTTAAACCCGAGAAAATATCATTTCCCAATTCTCCTGATTAAGTTTCTGTACTATTCTTTTCGTTTTTTTGGTCATTGTTATCTCTTCTTGAGTAAATGCATGAAACAGAATATTTGCAAAAATCTTGAGCTTTGGAGGTGTCCAAAGATCAGATATTCTGTTTTATCTGATGCAGGCCTAACTATCGCTACCTAAGGGCTTGTCTAAAACTGTTCTACACTTGAATCCACATGATCATTTTTTTTTTAAATCAATCATCTTTATTGTGCTATGAAATAAAAACAAAATTAAATAGGCTGTTCTCTTCCTCAAGAGTCTTAACTTTCTGTATTTCAAACTTGTCCGTCCTTTAATTTGAATTAAAAATTAAAAGCATTGACCATATCCTACCAAAACTTGAAAATTGATTATAATACTTTTACATGAAAATATTCTCTGTGTCTAAGGTCCCAAAATGGTACCAAATATAGTTAAACAGGGAAGGAATGAAAACTAATGATGTAAATGTTTAGGAGCACCGAGGTTGCGGTCTTTGGACATTTCTATAGTTTGTACTTAGTAATTCTTTTGACTTTGAGAGTTATGTTTACATATTACTTGATCTTTTGTGGAGATAACTGCTTTACTCGAGAAACCATCATTTGTACAGTTACCGGCGGGCTTTGGCGTGTGTTGCATATGTTGCTTTTCTATGTTTGTTCTCCCATTGTTTGAATTCACACAATTTCCTAATATTCCTTTCTACTATTCAAAGTGCATTTTTTATTTTTAAAATTCAATGGAAGTCAATTGACCAATGGAGTCCAAAACAAAGGTAAATTGTTTTTCAAAACAACCCCTTGTGCTGATTGAAGGTATCCTTTTAAATTATATTTTGTGCATTTAGGAACTTTATGAATCAAGGATGTGTTTGTTTAGTGCGATGATTATTCGTAATTAGTTTCGCTTCGACTTATTTCAAGTTATGAGTTGCGCACGAGGGTGATTGATATTCCCAATAGCTGTGATTGCACCTGGAATTTTGATTAATTAGGAAACCAAATTGCCAATAATGTTGGGTTGCTTATCCCAATGGCTGGGTTTTATTGTCGAGTATCCGCTGGCAGTGATTTTATCTTGTGAAGAAGGGGAAGTAGTGCAATTAGTCTTTTTAGAAGAATGGATAAGGTTAGAATTAAGTTGAGGACATTGCTGGAAGAAGACTTTGCTATTCATCAACCCACAGGGGGCCTAAAGAAATGACTTGTCCTAGTATGTTGAACAACATCTTCAATGAAATTTCATATTTGGTCATTGTATCTTTATCATGCAAAATACAAGTCACATACATTGACTTGTTTGAATACATCTCTGCAAAATGAACCTTTTCCTTAACAATTTCTGAAAATTATTCTCTGATTTATGATCCAAAACATCAGACGGCTTGTTCACATGCAAATGTTATATTTTTGGTTCAATTTCCGCCTTCTGAAATTTGTATTATCTTGATTTGGGTCGTTTGCCTGTTTCACCCAAATAGATTAGAGCTTCAATGAATTGGATGCAAAAGTGAAGATTTTAGGCTTTTCAAGGAAAAAAATTATGAAGTGTAGGTCGAGACAGAAAATTTAATGTGCTTTAACCTTATTTGAGAACTTTCCTTATGGTTTGAGTTTGTTTGTTTTTTTTTATCAGACTTATGGTTTGAGTTTGTTGCCACTGGTACGTTATATGACATGAATTATGGTTTGAGTTTGTTGCCATATGTGCGTTATATGACATGAATGGTAACAACAAGAAGCTGATTTATTTATTTATGCTTGCTGCAAATCTATGAATTTATTTACGTACTGATACAACCACACTTTTTATATAATAATGAAAGATGAACAAACTGTAAATAGAGAAGATAACCCAGAGAAATCTCTGTACCTAGCCAAGCTAGTCCCTAGCACAAGCTAGTTAATATTCACTCTTAAGAAAAATGAACTGAATGCCTCCCAAGTCACGTTCCTCTCATATTTATTTCACACACTCTTTCTAGACTCTTCTAAGCCTATTGGGCTATTTAGATCTAGGCCCAGGTCCGTAACACATACATATAATGAAGAAATAAATAGAGTTTCTATTCATTTGTTTTACTGAACTTAAGGACTTCACTTCTGTTGAAATTGGTGGCTCCAGGATGGAGGTGCTTCCATTTTCAAGTTCAATCACATTAAAGGTAGCAATGGAGGAACTCTTACTAGGCTCCCTTCTATTGAACGTGCTTTATCGGTTCTAGAAATGGAGGTTGAACAAATAAATAAAGGGAAGTACGAGCATTATATGCAGAAAGAAATTCATGAGCAACCTGAATCTCTTACAACATCAATGCGAGGAAGGCTTTTACGTGGAGGATCCTGTAAAGCCAAGAGTGTCCTTTTGGGAGGCTTAAAGGATCACCTCAAAACCATAAGGAGAAGCAGAAGGATCGTTTTCATTGGTTGTGGTACAAGTTATAATGCAGCTTTAGCTTCAAGGCCCATTTTAGAAGAACTTACTGGTTAGTTTTGCTCAACGATAAATTGTAGTACTAAACATGTATTGCATGCGTCTAAATTAATTAATATAGAATATAATTATATTTTTTAAGTATCAAAGTTAATATACTACATCATTATAGGGGGAAAAAAATCAAGTCACTAACATAACATAAATTTAGAGCTTCATACAAATTTTAAGAGAGAGAAATATTTTGGAAAAAGAGACGTCAAAAAGAGACCAAAATGTGGTCACATCTAGAGAACCTAAAGTACTATACTATAGAGGAGCCTTTAAAGAAACAAAATGTTGCACCAAAGAGACCAGAAGTGATGACTCTGGGTGGCTCTTGCTTAAATATGGAATATAAATTTCTAATGCAAATGGTGAGAATCCATTCCTAAAATAATTACATCACTGGCATTGCAGGTATTCCCGTGACAATGGAGATTGCTAGTGATCTATTGGATAGACAGGGCCCCATTTACAGAGAAGATACAACCATTTTTGTTAGCCAATCGGGTGAAACTGCTGATACATTACTAGCATTAGAATATGCTCTTGAGAATGGTGCATTGTGTGTTGGCATCACAAATACCGTTGGTAGTGCAATCGCTCGGAATACCCACTGTGGTGTTCATGTAAATGCTGGCTGTGAGATTGGTGTAGCTAGTACCAAGGTAAACTAACCGCATATACACCCACACATTTGATTTACGTAATAACACGAAATGAAGACCTGGGTTCTAAGTTGTTTAGCAGTGATGGTGTTGAGTTTCTCAATCCTTAGACTTAGGATTTGGTCAGCACCCTTTCATGAAGTTAGCCAATTATTTACTTTCATCAAACAGGCATACACAAGCCAAATCGTGGTCATGGTTATGCTGGCGCTTGCAATTGGAGATGACACTTTATCTAGTCAAGCAAGAAGGGAAGCTATCATAGATGGTCTATTTGAGTTGCCAAGTAAGTATGCATAAACCTAGGTTATTTGCCCACACATTTTTTGATGGCGTGTGCGATCTAACTATTTTTTTAATAAACTGTAGGTAAAGTAAAAGAGGTGCTGAAGCTAGATGAGGAGATGAAAGATCTTGCCAAGTTACTTATTGCCGAACAGTCTCTTCTTGTTTTTGGAAGAGGATATAATTATGCTACAGCTCTGGAAGGAGCCTTGAAGGTAAAAGAAGTGTCACTCATGCACAGTGAAGGTATGCTTGCTGGTGAAATGAAACATGGTCCATTAGCTCTAGTCGATGAGACTCTTCCTATTGTCGTTATTGCCACCCGCGATACTTGTTTCAGGTTAGTCTTTTGTGTTAGAGAAACACAATTGCTTTCATTAAGAGAATTCCCTTAAAAGTTCCTTCTCATGAACAGCAAACAGCAGTCGGTCATTCAGCAACTTCATGCTCGCAAGGGTCGACTTATAGTCATGTGTACTAAAGGAGGTGCAGCATCCGTCTGTGTTGGTGGATCTTGCCGCGTGATTGAAGTTCCTCAAGTTGAAGACTGCCTACAGCCTGTAATCAACATAGTTCCATTGCAGGTAATCTTGTCATTCAAACTTATCTAACACCTTTTGGCATAATCTTACAATTGATGGATATATCCCTTGGATATAATTGTAACTTGTAAGTCAGGAACTCGACTTTGATAAGAATGGAAATTTAGCGACTCCATTTGATTCCTGTTAGTTTTCTTTGGCTGCAGCTCTTGGCGTATCATCTAACTGTATTACGGGGATACAACGTTGATCAACCAAGGAATCTTGCTAAGAGTGTTACAACTCAGTGAGGAAGACAGAGACTTGACTTGTGGTTGTATGCCTTCTGAACCTTGACGGTAACTTTAAGCTGTTCTTCAATATTTTGCCATGTCAATTCGGGTTCATCCCACTTTAGGCACACCTTAAGTGCTGGGAAATCGGTAGTTGGTACGATGATGTAACAAAGTGGCTTGTCATCAAGAAACTGTTCATGGAAGGCTGTCTATTTCGTCCGTTTCGATGAAAACTTGAGCCTCTTCAGATTTGTGCGGGAAGTGAGTTTGGAATGTGACACAAGCCTTTCTTTTTTGTTGAACCACTTTTGCACTCTTAATTCTTAGAAGCCGCTGCCGGCTGTTATAAGGAGCTTGTACTAATTTATAATTGGAGAAATCCCATCTTTTTGTGTTCACTGTTTAGGCATTGTGTTATGCTTGTTCTCTTTATATTCGTACTACTTTCAACCTGTACAATAGCATTTGGTTTGTACCAAATGAATTGAAAACGAACCAAATAACATTTGCATTTTTTAGTTAAACTATATTTTAAATTATTTATAGTCATATCAAAGCTTAAAAATTGAATTATTTTAAATTAAACTCGATCTATTGGTTTAATGTAATTGTTGAGCTGTATTTTAAGAAGATAATCTTAGTTTCAGATTGTGCCGCATCGAACAAAACTAATTTAAATTAAAATAGAAATGAAAATTTAATATGGCAAAATTCAACTTAAATTCAAACCTTAAATTTACGTTACATTAGCAATCACTATCGATGTGATTCATTTGCATCCAAAGATATACACTCGTATTAGTAAAAATTTCGCTAAAAAAACAAAGAATGGCTGGGATATGCATACTTACAGGAAGAATATAAACTACATAGCCTTCAATTTTCACACACATTACCGAACGTGTGAAACCATAAGTCTCGATGCCTCGAACCTAAGAACAATGATCTTTCCAACCGACTTCTCGAGCAACAGTTCCATGACTCGGGCATGAAACATGAGAGTCTAAGGCATCTAAGCTTGGCAAACCTGATGTAGGAGCCGGAGGATGATCATTTTCTACAGGTTATGTAAATTTTGCCGTCGAAATCAGAAAATATAAATCAGACAGGTTAAAAAACTGCCCAGCTGATTCAGTAAACGTCTTGCCAAAATTAGTCGGCATGTTCTCATTCATTTATCGTTTGGATTCCGATCCAATGTGCATAAGCCACCCACCTAATGCATGAGATTCAGGAAGTAGAATCAGGGCAATGACGGATACAAACAAAAAGGTGTTCTAGTAATCAAGCGCGAAAATCTTACATCAGTGATCCCAAAAAGGTGTTGCCTGTTCGAACAGCAAAACAGGTTGCCCCGAGTATGAGCTTATTTTCATGGAACAACGGTTCTAAAATACGTTGTTCTATAACTCCTGCAAGTATTTGGTACCTACGCAATTAAAGAAAACTAGTCACTGGAACATGGCAGAAGAAATGCTGCATAATTTCAAAAGTTAAAAGTTGGTATAAGTTGTACAGACTATACCTAACGTTGCTTGAAACTGCCATAAAGACCCCATATGCAACACTTGTTGATAGAATGGGTAAATCGTTGGTTTGACCATCAAAAGATACATCAATTGCTATTCGTGCAGCGATTAACAGAACTGTTAAACCAGTGCCGATCTACATAGAATATCACATAATGGCTTCATAAAAATCATCTGCCATGATGAACACAGCTTGAAATAAACATACAAAACATGGACTGTTACCTTATAATAGAATGCACAAATAAAAAAAACACAAAAGCAAGTAACCGGATCAAATTTCCGTGTAAAAGAAAACGGAAGTTGGAAAGTAAACAAGAAGTTTTATGGTGGGTAAAGCAAGAAGCAAATGGCAATCTCAATCGTCCATATACGCAGAGATGGGCTCAAAACTTTCTCTGAGGCCAAGATGGGACGGAGGTCAGCTCTATCACCAAATTCATACATAGGAGAAATCATTTGGAATAAGTTCTTTTCTAAAATGTGTTTGAATAGAGAAGTCAAACTGAAAAAAACGTGTTTCCCCCCCTCAAGAAGGCACTTTTAGGTTTAATGTGGACATTTGATCACACTTTTCTAACTTAAAAACCCTTTAAAAAGCTGTAATAAAGAGGCCCAAAAATGTAAATCTACAGTTTTTGCTTCAATATCTGCAAGTTTTTTTTTTCGTTTTTTTTATACAAGGTGCTTTTAAATTTGAATATTTTTTAAAAAATATTCGTTGATAAAGTGGTCTTTTTAACCTAACCACTTTTGTATCCAAACCAGCCACTAACCACTTTAACATTGACAGAGACAGAGAGAGGTAAAAGTTCATAATAGACAGAAAATACTCCACATCTGATAAAATGCAATCAATTAAGAGCGCTGAATTCCAGAATTTTTTTGCAAAATTAAAATAAAATTTATTGTTTCCTAAATGGAATACGACTCACCAGAGATGCACCGGTCCCAACTACAAATAGTTTTCCTCCATTTCTCTGCAAGGCAGATATATTACTCTTAAGTTTCATGATTTCACTCAATCCTTAATACAGATCTGTGGCTTCAATCTATTGTTAAATAAATATTAACTAACCATTATAGCCCCTATCCTTTGTAAAAGCGAATAGGACATACCAGAAAAAGCAACCTGCAACAGGGCTAAAATCATTTAGCAGCCAGTACACAAGTTTGTGAAAAATGAGCTAGCAAAGTTCAAATCTCACCTGAAATGCATTATCAGGGCATGCATAAAAGAACTTATTGAGACATCCAGCATTTAAAGACAGAGGTGGTCGGAGAGAAACAGTAGGGGCTGGAAGCCAAACAAGCATGAAATCTGCGATGATGGCCATTGCCTGAGACATGGAATATAAAATATATAATGAAGGAACAAAGCCAAGTTTCACTGTACAAGTAGGGGAAGGACCAGCAGAGACAAGATTACATACTCATAAGTCATAAGAAATTAAGAATCGTGCGAGTTTAGCAATGGATTTTGATACAAATTTCTAACAATCTCGTAATTACAAGAACAGATAAGTGATGTATCACATTAATCCTTTTTTTTCAGTATGGCTAAAGATAATAATCTGACATTAGACATACCAGGTCAGCAAATACAAAATCTAGCTCCTTTGTGAAATATTCTTGACGCCCTGCCAGCTCTGCAGCAGTCTGACACACAGACGTTATATGGTGAGCAATAATCACATGTCTGATTGCATGATTTGCCAGGATTTTTACAAAATGATTGAAACCTATAAACAAAGGTTTTCAAATCTAGAGTTGAAATTAACAACTTGACATTGAGAGATCATACACACCAAAAATGAATATCGAAAGGAAACAAACAATCAATCTTTAACTTCTATAGAGACCATCATCAATTTTAAAGGCTGTTCTAACAGTTCCCATTGGTGACGCAAAACAATAGACCAACTTTTCCATAATGCCTTCCTTCCACAATAAACCCGAGTTTGAATGGACCAAAAAAGTCCGCAAAGAGACGCCCTTTAATGCCTCTATATACCAATGCCCCGAAGAATTAGGAAAATGGAAAGGCGCTGTAAAACTAAGGTTCTAGTGAGAGTCCGACCAGGAATTATGTTGAGGACTAGATTTAATTAATGTATTTCGGAGGCCACAAACTTTTGAGAAATCTGAATTTCCCCCCTCATTTGAGAGCTACTTCCCCTTTGGTCCACCCTCTCCGGCCTTGAGAGAGCCAGATTTTCAGTAATATCATCCAATATTCCAAAATTAGAGGGAAAAGTACAGCATCAGCAATTAATCTTGAATGATTTTAATAAAAGGACAAACCTTGGCGAAGATTCCAACACCACACTCTATGGCGACTTTAGTCAAGAAAAGATCATCAGCAAGCAACCTTTCCTTAAACCCTCCAAAACGAAGCAACCAGCCAAGTACCGGAGAATTCTCGAGGTCAAAATACCGATGAACTACCATCGCCGGAATCTTCCCCGACTTAATGGCAACGGCCAGATCATCGGGAATATTACTCAACGATCTACCCACCTCAGCCAAGGCCCCGAGCGCCTCTCCCCTGTTTAGCTTCTCCACCATTCCATCACTATTATCCCCTCCACCAACATCGCTTCCATCAGAACTGGAGAAGGTGCTGGTGGAAGGACGAGAGAGGACTTTTGGAGATGAAATGGAGGAGAGCGTAGTTCTCCGCAAATGGGTATTCAAGAATACGCAAGTGGCGGATGATGGGAAGTAGTTGCTGCACAGATATGGCGCTACCACGAATTGGGACGGTGGGTGCGAAAAAACCGCGGTATTCATGCCGGCAGCGGTTTGAATGTGCGCGTAAGTGATCAATCCAAAGAGGCGGCGGCTCCGGTGCTTGCAGACGGAATAAAAATTCGAAGAAAACCGAACCCGCGGAGGCGAAAAAATATCAACGTGGGGATTTTGGTTCCAGTATATATCTAAAGATTTGTTTTTTAGGATCTCGAAAAAACAAAAGAAGATATGTTTCTTTTGTTGTTTTCCGGCAATAATCAATTGGCATAGAATGGAAGGCACGTTCGAAACATGTAACCGGCTCAACTAATTTCGATCCCTAGGATCAAAATATCAACATCTCTCCCATCTCCTGTCAAAAAATAAAAATAAAAATAAAAATCTCTCCCATCTCAAATATCTAAAATTACAATTTAATAGATGACGTGTTACGTTTCAATAGCTCAAATTATTTGCATCGTAAGACCCCCATGCCAATTTTTTTTTTAAGTCGGTTCGATATTTAAAAAATATATAACACAAAAACTCTTGTGGACAAAAAATTATCTAACGGTGTATACATGACATAAAAATTGGTATGGGGGTCTTATGAAATTGAATTATTGTACCTCTAACAAGATATATTTAGAGGTAGAAACAACTGGATAAAAATAATTAAATCATATCGTTGTTAATAATAGAATTGTAAAACCGATTTTCCCAATTCCTTCACGAAAATATCAAATTTTAGATCGATTCAATTGGACATGTAAGTTGAAAATTCAATATTCTGACTAGCAATAACTGAATTCAATCATGTAGAGAAAAGGGGAAGCTTTGCCTTTGTTAAATATCTACGTTATCCAGAAATTCCTTGAGCACCTGCAGTCATGCATAATAGATTCTAGAATCTTGAAGTCAGGTGAAAAAAACTTTATGCTCAAGTGAGAACTAAAAATTCAATCACTCTAGTTCCGGAAACCTGTATAGATATTAAAACCCGACAAAACGTATGACAAGGTTGAAAACTCGATGACCACAATAAACCGCTTGCCTCGTTTTACACCTTGCATCCCAGACTCTGCGATATATATATACACATTTGTTCATCTTGTGTTTCTAATAGCTGTGTCCATACATAGTGCATCATCTAGGATTTTGATTTCCTGGCGAACATATGGAGCACCAATGAAGTAAATGAAGTCCAACTATATAATTACAAGCGTTTTGCCGAACTTGAAATGTATTATTTTCAGTGTGACATCTAAAACTCTAAAAGGAACTGATCGAGAACTAATCGATGATAAGAATGAGTAGGAAGAATGCTCACTATTCAGACTGTCAACAGGATCAGAGCAATAATATTCATGCATTAAGCAAACAATATCTAGAAATGAAAGCTGCTCCCATAAACCACCCAAAGCACCAGTTCACCAGTTAAGATAGACATTGATATATAGCTTCTGCTCGTAATATCCTCTTGAACCAAAAGTCCAACACCAGAACAAATCTCATTTTTACACCATGAAACTCATATCAGCAACAAAGGTCCCATAAAATAAAGACCAGACAGTTTCAAACACCAATGCTCTCAATTTCTTGATAAACGAGGAAACAACAGCAGCAGTAGTTACATTTTATTTTTACAGACAAAATTTCATTCTTACAAGCTGGTTCCATTTATGAAGGCAATCTTCGTCCGAAATTTCACAGGTACTCGCGGCACTCAAGAATGCAAGAAGAATTTCGATTCACGCAAATTGCAACTAATAATGAGAGGGAGAAAACAGAGAAACCGAGACACAATACCCAGGTGTGGAGAAAGCATTAACAGTTTACATTGACTGGTTTACCACCTAGGAAAAAGAGAGACAACAGCAATCTCAAACACCCACCTGCGGTTTCTACCCGAGACATAACCCGCTTGTACACAAATACACACATAAAATCCATAAAACATCCTATGATCAGAAATACTGAAGTAATTTCAACTTGAACACATCAACACAAACATATATAATCGGGGATAAAGAAGGGGCATAAAATAATTGGGATGAAACTTGTTCTTTTGGATTGTTTCAATCGCCTCTTTCCACCACTTGTCCGCCCCTGATGTAATTCCAAGAAAAAACATAACTCAGCTAGCACAAACTAACAAGGAGACAAAGAATCAAATCTTCTATGGTAATATTGGCCATCAGAATAAACAAACCAAAATGTTATTATACCATTCAACAAGATTCAGAAAATTTTACAAAAAAAGGTCATCAGGTACCCAAACAAGCTCTATATCCCCCCAAATTCCCCACTCAAGCTCAACATATAGGCTTCCGGAATACATTACACGATCAATTCAAAAGACAACACGGAATTGTGGTGCCTCGGCGCCACTTGCCGGCAGAATCTCCCAACGGCAAGGCTCTAGTTCATCAGATACGGGGCAGAACCCCGCCAGAGTCACCTTGTCAGCGGAAGCAGCGACGGAACCGAACTCGAACACCGATATTTCAGCGAGAAGCTGGTCGGGTTTCCGAACCTCCATCGCTCCGTTCATGCCAGGAGCCTCCGAAACCGTTTTGGCATCGGATTTGGGGGCCGGAGTTGGCTCCTCCTGCTTGATTCCATTGCCGTTACCTTTTCCGGTGAACCACGAGAGAATTCCCATGGGGATAGGGTTTTGTGTTGACGCCAAGTTCAGTAGGAACCAAACAAGGGTTTTGCTGAATCTTTGCTCATAGAACCGCTCCGTGTATGTGAACCCTTCGAACCGGTCAACAATATGCCAACCGGTTCACCAAATAGGCCTAATTGTATATTTTTATTATGGCCTCGTTTGGTTTCAAAAGCCAGGCCAAAAAAGCACTTTTTTAAGTGCCTTTCAGTTAACAAAACTATTCTTCTTATAGGAGTAATTGGAAAAGCAAAGTGCTTATTAATTACTAGTTCATAACAAAATTACACTTATTTTAGTGGAAATGATGTGTTTGTGACCCAAAATTGATTTGTATATATGGGGTCCATGAAAATATATGCACCCCCATATATCGAAATTAAACTGGGATCATTGAATATAGTATAAGGTACTACTTTTATGCTAACATGTTATCAACCGTGTTTGTAATTGAAATTTGAATCTAGAACTCAAACTTAGACAATCGAGGTCAAATGAATCTAGGCAAAATAATAGGTACATTGGGAAAAATTTCATACATGTACATACACTGTTTTAATAGTGCATCTAAGGATAAAAATTTATCAGTTTATGTGCGGTTAACTGAAAAAATAACAAGCTTCATATATATTAATAAATCTCCACATTTAAATTTTAGATTACATACATTTTCTTAATAGTGCATCTAAAAATATCCCGTAAGTTGGAAAATAGAGACCAAAAGATTAAAAATAATAATAAAAAATAGAGACGGACAATCCAATTCGGCAACGATCTTGAATTTTATTTTATTTTATTTATTTTTTTAAAAAAGCCTCGTATTCGGTATTCTCCCGTTCAAACAAGCATAGAAATCAATCATTAAATTGTTAAAGAGATGGTATATTACAATTCAACCAGCTCCAAATCATTGTCTTACAAAGTGACAAATTCAAAGAACTCAATTATTATCGTTAAAGTCAACCACCTCCAAATCATCTCAAGAATGGATTCAAGATCAGTGTGTGTAACAGGAGCTTCGGGGTACTTAGCTTCATGGCTGGTTAAGCTTTTGCTGCGAAATGGCTACGCCGTCAAAGGCACCGTCCGAGACCTCGGTTAGTGACTCAAAACACATGTTCTTTCAAGTTGACTCATGATATAATCAATAAAAAGATATTCAAGTGGGGATGTGATTTTATACATGTAACGGATGCTGATTTTTTTTAAAAGAAAAAATACGCAGGGGAGCCTAACAAAATTGCGCACTTAAAAGCACTGGAAGGAGCCAAAGAGAGACTGCAGCTGTTCGAAGCCGACTTGATAAAAGAAGGGTCTTTCGATTCAATCGTACATGATTGCGTAGGTGTGTTTCACACCGCATCTCCCGTCTTGTATTCGATTACTGATCCACAGGTTCGTGCATATATATATATATATGTTATTGTTCGTCTTAATTTGTTTTCGTTGCCAGTCGTTAGCTAGCTAGTATATAATTTCAAGTCGTGGCACAAATTTATCAGGAACAACTGATTGAACCAGCGGTGAACGGGACGCTTAGCTTGCTCAAGTCATGCGCCAAATCGCCGTCTATCAAACGAGTTGTGGTGACATCTTCTATAGCTGCAGTGACACTCAACAGAAATCCCCGTGGCCCGGGTACTGTAATGGATGAGACCTGGTTTTCAGACATCGAATTATGCAAAGAAACAAAGGTTTTTTGTATATATCTACACTTAATATATATTTGGTGAAAAATTATCAGTTTTTATGTATTTTATTTCTTTCAGCAATGGTATTGGCTTGCCAAGACATTAGCAGAGCAAAGTGCGGTGAAGTATGCAGAACAGAATGGGATTGACTTGGTGGTGATGAATCCGGGGTTCGTGATCGGTCCTCTCCTTCAGCCAACTCTCAATACTTCGTCTCGCTTTATCTTGGACCTCATAAAAGGTACTGCATGTATATATATATATATATATATATATCCTTCAATAATAGTAGCAACTAACAAAGTATCTGTATGTGGTTATCTTATTTGAATGAATTTGCAGGAAAAAATGTATTTCCCGACTATCAATTTGTTGATGTTAGGGATGTGGCGACTGCGCATGTTTTGGCTTTTGAGAATTCATCAGCTAATGGAAGATACATATTAGTCGAATCGTCGGTGAGCCATGACGAGGCTGTGCAGATTTTACATGAGCTAATTAGCCCTTCACTGGACAATCCTCATAAGAAGTACTATATATATTTCTACAACTTTGTATTCATTCATGTTTTAAATATATATATATGATAAGATATGGTGTTGTTTATTTACTTGTTAAATTTGATTGTGATTGCAGTACTAGTACCGTTACTGGGAATATGACCTTTAAGGTGTCCAAGAAGAAAGCAGAGAGTTTGGGGTTGAATTTTATGCCTGTGGAGGTGAGCTTCAGGGATATGATCCAGAGTTTGAAGCATAACAACTTCCTCAAGAAAATTTAGAAGAGCCAGAGCTTATTGTGTTGCTGATTTTAAATGGGAAAATTGAATATGTTATTTTTGCTCTCTATATATTGGTTAAAAATGATACAATATTTGACGTTATATCAAATATTATACTTGTTGTTAAGTTAACGATATAATACAAGCCTATTCATCTTCTCTTGAATCTTCAAATTTCAATGAATATATCATTTTTTTTCAAAAAAAAAAAAAAGTAATTAAATATTCACTTTTCTGGTATAACTAATGTGGCTGTTTTCTCTTAATAAAATACATTTTCTTCACCACAAACATCTTTAAAAAAAGTACTGTTTAAAAAATTCCAACCAAAATTGTAATACTTGAAATGTAATGACAATAAATTTAAAATTTTGTAAACAAAAAATCAACTATGACATGTTCTGTAAAAGAAGTTTCTTAGTTTATTTATTTATTTTGGGTTATATCAATTAAGAAATCCAAAATGGTAAAATGTAGATTCTCTTTCATCTATGCAATAATGCATTGCATCCCTTGATCACTTTAATTAATTTTGTATTTTTTTTTTTACAAGAAAACTCTTAATTCTCATTAACAAAATAATGTCAGATTACAAATTTTCTAACAAAACTGGAAAATTTACAGATTAATTTTTTATTTTTAAAAGAAAGGAACTTTGCTAAAAATATTGAATAACTGTATGTATTTAACACAATTATAATTATATTCATAATTACAATTATAATTTATATAAATATTGAAAAATTATTTGCGATCATCAGTGGCTCAACCAGCTAGTTTAACTTCATATTAAAAATGTTCAAGTTATTCCCAAATTCACACATATATCATATAGACACATGCAGAATCCCATGCTAATCCAAAGCATGACAGCAATATGTTCAAATGGTGTTTATATACTCGCTAGATAGATATATATAGATTTCACTCTGCTATAAAGAAATGGATACAAGTAATTGGATCCCATTTACAACTCCATTAATTTTTCTTCCTTTGATAATATGTACGTATTACACAGGACTGACTGCTGCCGAATCATGGTGATGAAAGCATCTGGGGACCAACGAGCTGATGCCGTGAGACAATCTTGATGCGAGGTGGTGGTGGTGGCGGCGGCTGCATCTTCCGGCAATAGGGGCGGCTTTGACGAAGGGATGATCAAGAAGCATGTCGGCAGTACATCTTGATCTTGGATCCTTAACAAAACACTTTCTGAGAAAATCCACGGCCTCTTTCGAAATTTTCTTCGGCATCTCCGGAATCTGATCGCTACAAGCGATTTTCATCAACACATCTGCGGCCTTCATAGATCTATCAAACTTCCAAGGGGAATTATTCCCCGTCAGCATGGACAAAACGGTGCATCCCAAAGACCAAACATCCGATTGAGGTACGTATGTTTGTTTGGCTATCGACTCTGGCGCCGCATAAAGAACAGTTCCCCTGAAACCCCCATCATCTTCATCTTCATCTTCACGCATGTTAAGAGCACTTCCAAGGTCTGCTAGCTTTGCGGTATCTTCTTGAACATGATCTTGTTTAACGATCAAGATGTTGTGTGGCTTAATGTCGCAGTGCACGTAACCCAGTGCGTGCATATGAGACAGAGCCATTAGAATTGATCTTGTGTGATTCTTCGCAAGAGGCTCCGGCAAGCCAGCTGATTTGATGATGATATCTGCCAAACAACCTCCGGATGCGTATTCCAGAAAGATATTGTATAACTCCTCACCATCTTCTTGGGACGTCTCGTCTCCGAAACATCGGATTATGAACGGACAATTGTTGAAACGATCCAGCAACTTCTTTTCCTTCACGAGAGATTTGGACTCGGTTGATTTTGAAGATTTTACGGCAACCATGGAAGGAATATTAGTGTTCCCATCTTCTTCTTGTTGGATCAGGCCTTTGGAGACGAACGCAAAACCTCCTCTCCCGAGCGTTTCTCCTCTGATCCAATGCATGATAATTCTTCGTATGTTTCTTGCGATGTTTGATTCAGAATTTGGTTCTACGAAAATATGAAAACAATATTATAAATTGGAGGGTTGGTGATGTATATATCTAGCTAGCTATAGGATGTCCTACGAAACAATGAAAAGAATTATATTGGAGGGTGCGTGTTTATATAGGATGAATTCCCGAGCGGGTATAATTTGTAGTTCTGTGAGGAGTGTGGTTTTCTAATTAGGATGGGTTTTTGGGATTTTGTTGGATTGCCTAAAATTTTCTTTAAAATAACGCTACATGCCACATCGGTTAGTATTTCTTTTTAATTGAAAAAAAAGATTACTTTTTAAAATCTATTAGAAGGACCTATTTAAAATTTACAAATTTAATGCTTCAAAAAAAAAAATTTGGGAGTTTAAAACATGATCACGTTTGTAGCATTTGCAAATTAAAATTAAATATTTTCAAAAAGTTTAAAGTATAAAAAAAAATGTTGCCAAAGTTTATTTGGAAAGGGGATAATATATGTCTTCATCCCTAAATTATATGGCCCGGCCCCTTTGTTTTCTGTTTGTCGAAGGCGTTCTTTCAGTTCTTTTCCTTGCTCTTTGTTATTTTCCCAAACTATGATTAATTCCAAATCTTTTTTAAATAACGCTGCATGCCACATCGATTAATATTTCATTTTATTTAATTGGAAAAGGATTACTTTTTAAAATCTATTAGGAGTACCTATTTAAAATTTACAAATTTAATACTTTAAAAAAATTGCGAGTTAAAATATGATCATAGCTTTTGCAAATTAAAATTAAATATTTTCAAAAGTTTAAAAATTACAAGTTCGACTCGTTTATCTGATTTGAGTTTGGCTCATCATCATATTCGTGAATATGCTTGTATATATAGCTTTAAATTATTAATATCCAATATTATCAAAATAATATTTATTTATCGTTATTAGTTTAAATTTTAATTCTTAATTATAAATCATTATAATTTATTTTCCCCAATTCTTAAGCAGAACCAATCAACTCCACTAGCCAACTCACTACCAACCCAGTACCAAATCCCTGTTACTTTTCAAGTCTAAACCCTAAAAATTAACAATCAGTTCCATTCAATTTTTCAGTAACTCAGTTATCGAGGTTCAGAATTTGGAGCTCCACTTCTCACCGCTTTTGTATTCCCCAGCACGTATATATATATAATTTGTATTTCTGTGAGGAGAGTTGTTTTCTAATTAGGATGGGTTTTTGGGATTTTGTTGGATTGCCTAAAATCTTCTTTAAAATAACGCTACATGCCACATCGGTTAGTATTTCTTTTTAATTGAAAAAAAAAATTACTTTTTAAAATCTATTAGAACCTATTAAATTTAATACTTCAAAAAATAAAAAAAAATTGCGAGTTTAAAACATGATCACGTTTGTAGCATTTGCAAATTAAAATTAAATATTTTCAAAAAGTTTAAAGTATAAAAAAAATGTTGCCGAATTTTTTTTTTTTGGAAAGGGGATAATATATACATGTCTTTCATCCCTAAATTATATGGCCCCTTTGTTTTCTGCTTGTCGAAGGCGTTCTTTCAGTTCTTTTCCTTGCTCATATTATTTTCCCGAATTATAATTAATTCCAAATTTATGGATTTTAAATTTAAATTTAAATTTCAATTTCAATTTCAAATTCAAATCCAAATCCAAATCAAAATCAAAATCCAATTTTTGAAAGAACCAAACACACTATTAGAAATATAATTAACATCAATATTTTTCCAGTGTATTTTGCAACTTCTAAACTTTTTCTACGAATACTTTTATAACATATTATCGACATAGACCTTTCTGCATTATGATAATATTTATAACTAATTCATTATTTTTAAATATTTTTATCATCAATTTTAATTATCAGTTGCACTATATATCAACTATGATTAATTCCAAATCTATGGATTTTAAAATCAAATTTCAAATTTAAATTTAAATTTAAATCCAATTCCAAATCCTAATCCATTTTTTTAAAGAACCAAACACACGGTTAGGATAATGTAACTAACTTCAATATTTTTTCGGTGTATTTTGGAAATTATAACTTCTTTTTTGAGCAAGCAAAACTTGTAAATATTATTACGAGAAATCATTCAATTCAAATTCTACCAACCAATGAGGAAACTCACCATTCATTCAAATGAAGGACGAAAGTGAGGAAGAAGCAAAAAAATCAATATTATGTGCTACGCTATTAGCTAGTAAATTCTCATGCACAAGTACAGTGAAAGTGGGATACTTCAAAACATCTCTAATTTCAGTACAAATTATAACTTCTAAACGTTTTCTACGAGTAATTTTTTAATATATTATTGACATATATAATCTTTTCTACAGTTGCACTAATTCATTATTTTTTAAACAAATTTATCATCAATTTTAATTACACAGCTGCACTATCAACTAGTTCGATATCCACAGCCTGATATATTCCATTGTTTCGAATGTAGGAATTGAAATTGCCAATTAGGGATAATTTTTATCCAAATCAACCGCAATTAACCCCCTATTTCAATTTTTAATCAACCTTTTATATATATATATATATATATATATATATATATATTATATTCATTATTTTATTAAATCCAGCCTTTTAAAAAAAATACTTTTGAAAAAGTATGCTTGACAAATCTCTTTTTTTAAAAAAAAAAATATTTAATCTATATTGATCCCAAAAACTGACTAATAAATTAAGTTAAAAAGTTGGGTTGCGATATCAATTAGAGAAAAGATATAGGTCAAGTTCTTTTTTATTTGTCTCAAATAATCATATACTCATAAGTTTATGCTATATTTAACGATATTTTTCTATCATTTCACTAATCCACCTCAATTAATTATGTCTTCAAAACCGTGCAATAATTTTTTGAATGGACTAAATATCGATAAAATAGTAAGATGGTATAAAACTTGTTTTTTCAATGATTTGTTTTTTAAAATTTGCGTGAAAAAAAAACGGGTTGATCCAACTCAAACTAACCGAAATTGATTAGTAGAATCGTTATATAAGTGTTTTCGTACGCGTGTAATATTATTGCCTCTGGTAAAATACCAAATAAATAACATGTGCATTTAATATTATATTATATATATTTAATGCATAAGGTACATGAATTATATGGGGAAAAAATGATGAGAATCCCCAAAGGCAACGACAAAATAATTCCACACGACATACATGCAATTTGCCCTTAACTTGTCTATATCTTCGACTAGCTAGTTCATGTACATTGCAAAGAAGGACAATAGGGACGCCCCAACAAAGGATCCAACGACTGGTAAAGCAGCCATGGCACCATTTATCACGGACGGGCCGGGCGCCTCGGCCGCGGTGTTGGTGTTCTCCGTGGCGGTGCACATGGAGGCGGCCGTCGCCGCAAAGACGGCAAGGAATGCGATCTTCTTCATGTCCATTTTCACGGGAGGTGGCTGCCGATGTAGGAGATAAACCTCAAAGGGAGCCGGACAAATATGTATATGTGTTGGAGATTAATTTGAATGAAATTTTGTGGGGATTTCGATGGATTTTTATAGGCATGGTTTGAATTTTGGGTGGAATTGATTGTTTTCTTGTGGCTGGACGAAGTTATAGCATAGAACAATTTATGAATTATGAATGATGTTAAGCTACGGTAAATAAATAACTACTCTATATTTAGGATTTATATAGCATTGGTCCATATTTTTTTGGGCGAAAAGGAGTTGGTCCTTTATTATCCAGAATATATATGGAGTATTTGTATTGTATATATCTTTTTTTAATCCTTAAAAATCATGAGACACACCGATTTGTAAAATCATATGTTCTCTCTGTCCCCACCTATTTAGGGTGATTTTCTTTTTTCATCTATCTAATTATATAGTCAAGTTTCTATATTTAGTATTATTATCCTTAGTCTTTTATTACTTTTTTTTTATGAGAATAGTCTTTTATTAATTATTTATCTCTGTTAAATTTAAAACATAAACTACTCGTATTTATCTTTCGAAACAAATCTAAATAAGTGGATGGAGTGGAAAATTAACAATTTAGTCCTCTTTGTTAATTTGATTTTGGTTTTCGTCTAGTGTATGTTGTCATATTTTAAAAAATGTGGAGTTGACACAAAATTACCTGGAACTATTGATTATCATGTGACATAAGTTGGTTCCACGTAAGCAAAATTATCTATAAAAAATACAATTAAAAAAATTTAAATATAAAAGAAAAATACATAAACCAATTACCTCAACAAATTTTGACACAAACAAAAATTTAATTGAAACGGTCGACCCCATTCGTCCCAACAAAAGGAATTTAAGTGGCTAAATTGTCTCTCACATGATGTGGCAGATGAATACACTAATACCCGTCATTGACCTTGACAACAATATAATTGTATTAAAACAAAACCTAAACTAACATAAAATTTCTTGGATTTTATTATATAAGAGGTGTATATATATATATATTAGGTTTTTTAGTTTTTTCATTTTTTTTCATAGTTAATTAATTTTCTTATGTGAAATACAACTTATGCCACATAGGTGTGCATGGTTCGGTACGTTATACCGCGGTATTCAACGAATATCACATACCGTACCGAAAATTTCGGTACCAAAATTTTTGATACCGATACCGTACCGAAAATTTCGATATACCAAAATATCGGTATGAAAAAAATCCATACCGTTCTTATCGAAAAATTTCGATATACCAAAATTTAGTACGGTATCGATATGATATCGTGTATACCGATAATTTAAATATTTTTTAAAACTATTTTTTTAAAAAAATGTTGGTATATGCGGTATCATACCGATACCGTGTATATCGACTTTTTTTATATTTTTTCGGTATACTAAAATACCAAAATTTCGCAAATCCTATACCGATACCGAAAATATCGTATCCAACCGTACCGAAATTTTTGGTATATACGGTTTTTTTCGGTACGATATAGGCGGTATAACGGCATTTCGGTATTTTTTCCACCCATAATGCCAAATGATAATTAATCGATGTCATTAATTTAGGCGAAATCTTATTTCAACTAAACAAAACCCGATAGTTTTCTCGAATTTCGGTGACACCGGATGAAATAATAATAAAAACCCAAGTTCTATGTTGTATCTTTTCCAAGGTACATGACAAGACGCATAACCAAAACAAAAAACAGACCAACATATGTGACTAAATTGCTAATTGTCTCTCCGAGACTGAGGGAGTATGTATAAATTGTTGGTCTATATATTGTATGGCTTGGATCGAATATTTCACATTCCAAAAATACAAGACTTAGTTCGGACAAATACTTATACAACATTTTTATAAAAGAGTTTTTTTAAAAAAAATATAAAAAAAATTTAAATTTGTTTTAAAATAAGTCTACATTTGGACAATTATTCTATAAGAACGTTTTTAGAGTTTAAAAGTAATATGTTCGATTTACATTAGTGCACATTCAATTATAAAATCATAAAAAAAATATATCTCATTTTTTTAAAAAAAAAAACTAAATCAGAACATTTTTTAAAAACAAAAACAAAACAATTTTCAAAAACAACTTACAACTTACAATATATAACCTTGTCCAACACATTTTAAAATTATTTTCTTTTATAAAACAATAAAAACGTTTTTAAAAAACTTCTTCAAACAAACACTAAAATATATATATTTTTAACCATATATAACCCTAATGTTTTTTAAAAAAATATCCTAATATTGATCACCAGCCTCGCCCTATTTTTTTCCCCCAAAAAAAAGGTGACATTAGGGAAGCCAGATTTGACGCTCATTAACTCTACAACCGTTATAACTAATGAACATATACAAATTATTTAGAAGTTACTGATGAAGACATGATCATGTTGTACGATGATTTGATTTATGACACAGACGAAATATATTGATAGACGTTACATAGTTACGGTAACATGATATGACAGTTTATAATAATAATAATAATAATAATAGAACATAAAATAAGTGAGGATACAACTATAATTATCTGCACAAACAAAATCATTATTGGAAAATGTCATAAAATTATTTATACACCAAAGACAGCACTGCAAGAAAATATAGGCAACACTTTTATTCATTAATAAACACTCTTCAACAAACATTTCCATGAATTTGTAAGTTCATAACACAAATCGCAAACCATTTAATATACAACTCTAAATACAAAGTAATATACAAATAAGGAAGACAAATGAAGCTACCAACAAACCAAAAAAAAAGCATTAATTAATTATTGTTATCACAAAACAAAATAAAAATCATAACAAATATCCTCTTTAAGAATAAAATGAAAATCAAATCACATAGATGAAGAGTAGTGATCTCCTCCTTGCTCAATCTCAGACGCCGATTCTTCTTCGTCTTCCTCGTCGAGCTGCTCGAGCTCGAGCTCGACCCCCAGACCCCCATGACCTCTCCCGAACGCCTTGATATGATCTTTCAAAGACCTCTTATGCTTAAAATCAGAGCCACAAATGCAGTACCAAATCTTGCCACAGTTCTTCTCATGTGTCCTCCAATCACCTTTCACCGCGAAAGGTTTCCCGCACTTCCTGCACATGAAGGGTTTGGTCCCATGTTTCCTCTTGTAATGTGTCTGAAGGGTTCTGAAATCCTTGAGTGGCTTCGCCGTCGGGTTATCGATGTTGTGCTTGCAATCTGGCGCGCAGCAATAGCATGGTAATCTTAGCATCGCCGTCGGCTGCGTGCCCCGTAGCGATTCGGGTCCTTTCCTGTATTGTGATCCATGCCCCCACATATGCATCTGAAATCACACGGGTATATGCACATTTTGTGAGACGTAGGAGCTTTTCCTTAACAAAATTTTACGTTTATCATATGAATATATGAATACAATGCAGTTCATTTTATGTACACAACGCAATCAGTGGAACCATATATTATAAACTCATCCCAAAAATTATGATATAAAGTTATTTCTAAAAATATAAAAAATATGAGCTCTTAATTAGGATACGGATGGTCAGTACATGAGAATTAAATTTCATTTGTTTCAATTTTAAAAATGTATTTACGAGCTTTGACCCATTCTAAATCACGTACGTTCCCCATTATCCATTTATCCTCATACACCAGGATTTCGGCTCAGACAAGGAGGCGGCAGCATATGGGGGGAGTGAAATTAAAGCAGTAATTAATTACCCAACCAATCAAATACTGTAGAGGTAAATGCAGAAATTTACGGTACTGCTGTAAAAGAAAGTAATTAATAATCCAAATTTCATTTACTGGAAACAGTACGTAGCATGTAGGGTGCGGACACATAAACTTTTACAATGAGCATGTACTGTGTCCGAAGAACAGACAAATGAAACATGCGTCGTGTGATTACTGTATTATGTGCAGTGGCCGGAGAAAGAGACATCGATATATTTATATATGATGATGGAGATTTTAATTTAATTAACCCAATAATTTTATTTTTTAAAAAATAAAATAAAAAGAAAAAATCTGAATCAGTATGCACTGCAAACGAGTTCCTGTTCATGTTCCTATTTTTGACCACATGCATTTGGCTGACTTCCAAAGGAATTTGCTAAAAATATACTCTTTTGCTTGGGAAAATAAATATAATTATTTGTTTGCTCAAAATTAATAGTGGAGTTCGATCGCAGTCAATTTCGTTTATCAAAACTTTGAAAAATAAAGTTATATTTTTTTTTATAAGCCGGATCTAGTTATCGATAGGTTAGATTACGGGAAAAAAATATTTCTTTTTCTAAAAAATATTGAAAGCCAATCCATTATATATTATCAACAAAATTCAATCTCATCATGATTCCATTGAGTAGGTCTATAAATTGCATTAAAAGGTTCATAATCACAAATTAGTGAATTTAAGCTGATCATATATATAGTGGAACACACATCAATCTGTAAAAAAAAATATAGAAACGAATTAATGTATATTTAAAAAAAATGAATCAAGTTTTGAAATTGAAGTGACATGGGATAAGAGATGGGATGAGAAAATAGATTTGTAAAATACATAATTGAGTTGTTAGAGGACATTTTCAGAATCATGTTAACAATGAAATATAGGAGGTATAGTCATTAAGTTTCGAAGCATAGAATTAATTTAGTAATTTATTTTAAAAAGACAAGTTTCTTAATTATGGTCACATTATATTCACAAAATTTAACACGATTAATTAATTTCAATATCTACCTCATGACCGTAGAAACCGATGTTACGAACCACTGCAATTTGTTGATATAAATGCCCAATTTCAGAGAAACAAAACAGAGGACAAAAAATAAATAAATTACATTTAAAAGCCATAACTAAGAAGAGGCTAACGTACAGGATGCAGGGAGAACTTCTTGACAAATAAAGAAGAAACTCGACTGCATTTATTAATTAATTAATAAATTAAGAAGAAGAAGAAGAAGAAGCACTAAATCAAAACATCTTCTTGATTTCAACAAGATGAATAAAACAAATTGGTATATAATATTATATTATATCATATACTAAAATTAAAAGATGCCGATTATAAAACTTTATTCTAGGGTTCATCTGAAATGAATTAACATAGAGAAGGGACAAATTAAATAAAACAAAAAGAAAAGAAAAAAAAATATTATACCTGCAGATTATTGTATCTGTTAAAAGTCTTGGGACAAAGGTGACAAGAAAACTGAGTCGGGCCGATGAGAATCTGGGAAGGAGTGGGAATCCAATACTGGCCCATGTTTAACCGGTTCAAAGGCAAACCGGAGAGTATATCGACTCCATCTTTACCCACGATTTCGCCATAGCCCACCTCGGAACTAGGGCTTGGGAGCCCTATATGCAACGCCACGGTCACATTTTCATCTTCAAAGTTAGGATCTTTTTCTGGGTTTTGTCGGTAGTTTGGCGAATAATCATTCGAGGGTTGGGTGCCGCATGAATCTTGGTTGAGGCTTATGGTATTGAGGAGAGGGAGAGCTTCTCTTGGAGGAGACGAATCATAATACTGATTATGATGATGATGATGATAAGTGGATGATGAAGAATGGAGAGGAATGAAGTTGAAGCACTGTGCTGTGAAATTATTGTAGGGTTCTGTCATGATCGACGGAGAATGTCGGAGAAGGGATGGGGAAATAAAGAAGAAGTAGTGTGAGCTTGGTTCGAGTCGAATGAATGAATGATTGAATGAATGAATGTTATGTAGACTACTACTATACTAACTACTACTGTTATATAAGATCAGCTGACACAGCTTGTGGTGGCTTTGTGCCCATGTGGATTGGTCCAACCATTTCAAGAAACTCATGGTTGTATGTTCTCGATTCATTTTACTTCACTATGTACTACTAATTACTGTTTCACAATTGTGTTGTAGATTTGTTTTCATGATCAGTTTAATTTGTAGAGAATGAAAATTATTTTTATGTTGTTTTAATTAGAAAGATATATTCATCTTTGTAATTTCAAAGTTTACGTGTAACCGTGCCGTGTATATAACTTTTATTGTACATATTAATTGTTCAATATTAAGGGGATAAAGTTCTTGGAGCTAGTTTTATATCTAGATCACTTGAGCAATAATCATCCTTCCTTGAGCTAACTTTTTATGTTGAGTTAGAGCAAGTTCATAATCTTAACGGTAGATTCATAGGAATAGTTTGCAATTTCAAAGGTAATGTAACCGTATAACTTTTATTGTACATGTTAGTTGTCTCACATCGATGTGATAAAGTTCTTGAGAATTCTATATACAGACTTGACCAAGTTGATCACAGATTTATAATCTTAACGGTAGAAGATGTTGCATAACTCTGATTTTGAATGATCTTTAATCATATTGAATGATCTAATCACACAATAAACCTTAAATATGGACATGCTTTTGAAGCCAAACTGCCACTATTAGATGGGGATTCATGACATTTTAATCCAAGTTCAGGTACAGTTAGCCATTTTCCCCTGCAAATTCACACGCGCACACACACACAAATTCAAGATTATTATAAGTCTCCTCATTTAATTAGAGTGGTAATATTAGGTTGATATACATTCAATATAAGAGATGAAGTTTTAAATTTAGGTGGAGCTAATTATAAATTGTGGGTGTAAATTTGGGGGTGGGGGGGGGGGGACCTTTTACAAAGGTAGGTTTTGCAAATGTATGTAAAACCTGGCCATATCAATTTTTTCCTGGATGCCTTCATTATTTATATATGTGAATGATGCAACGTTCTAATACGATATTTTTATGTATAATTATCTTATATATGAATATAAATTGGTAATCCAGCTAAAAATAATTCTTATACGATACACTTCATGGACATTTTAAGGCGTATATAAGCGTACTATTGAGTTTATAGTCGTTTATAAACTGGATCATTGCAATTTTGGTTTTCTATGTCATTATTTTTCAATTTTTGATAATTTGAAATCATCTTAAATCAGAGTTATTGATTTGACACCACAGATTTGAGCACATCTGAAGTACTTAATTGATGCAAGCTTCTTCTAAACAACATTATGGAACAAGGTAAAAATTTGTGATTGTAAGAGTATTTTTTAGAAAAAGAATTATTTGAATTCACATCTCTCACAAAAGTGTACATCATGGGTGCTCATAATATCAAATCTATATCTATATATATATATATCTATATATATATATATATATATATATAGCTGGCGATGGGTTTTTTTTATAAAAAAAAATTAAGATAATAAATTCTAAGGGAGACGTAAAAATGATTATTATACGTACGTAGATCTTGGCAAGAAAGGAATTAAAATGATATGACAGGGTATAAATTTTAAAATTGAAGTTTATACGATACGTATTTGAGGGGGTTATATAATACAATACATATTATATTTAGGGATTCGAAATTTTAATTATTGCATCCTAGAGAAAATTACATTTTTGTTTAGAAATTTGTAATTGTTTTTATTTTTATCTGTTAACTTTTATTTAGATTTTTAATCCTACAATTTATGTAATTTTTTTAAAAAAAATTGGTGTCATTTTTTTACGGAGATTCCATGAAGGAAAAAATGGGGGAAAAATTAAAATACCAAAATAAATAAATGAATTACAAGACTAAAAATATAAATAAAAATTACAGTGAGTAAAAATTAAAAAAACATATAAATTACAAATCCAAAATTACAATTTATATGCATATATAATATGAAGATCCAGAATCATTGTTATGCTCTAGCTGGTGGGGAATATATTGTGATTGAAAATTTAAAAATAAAAATGACTGCAATTTATAAATATTTAATTTTTATAATTAAAATTAAAACGTTGTCCCTTTGTTAAGATCGAAAACATGTGTAGAGAGAGGGGTCAATACACACTTTAAAATACTAGTAAGTACGACATGTGTTGCACGTGTTTTACGATCTGAAAAGATAAAATTTATAAAAAGTTAAAGAGAAATTAAATATTTATGTAATTTTATTTGGGAAAACAAAATTTTCATTGTCCATTGATATTTAAATAAAAAGCATAGCGCTCATTCTAATTTTTGATATTAAAAAGTATTATAAATTTTTATGCTGCTTAATTTTTACTTTTTGCTCATGATTATGTTGTTTTTTTTGTTTGAGTTTCTTGATCCTTCTATTAAAATCACCAATTCTCTCATCATCTTGAATCATTGTGATAATTTTTACGGAGACGAATGACTTTGGTTTTGCCGTTTTTTTTACATCTGTTCTTCTTTTATCACCAATTTGTATTTTATTCATGTTATGAGTATTTATAGTGTCACATTTGTATATGAGACCGAATTGTCTAATTTGAAAAAAAAACTTGTGATCTTATTTTCTTGGGTGATAACTTATGTTTTTTTTTCCCAATATACATGGTTGCGATAATATAAAATACATAATTATTGGAAATGTTATACTAAATATAAAAATACTGGAATGAATATTTTAAATTAACTTACAAGTGTGCGTGTCGATATATTTTCAATAGAACAACCAATAAATAACACTGCAACTATTCTTCAAACAATGTTACTTATTTTAGACGTTTCAGTTTGATCTTGGGTGATTATTGTTATTTTATACGTGAAATCAATTATAAGAATTTATACACAATAATTAATTTTTTTTATTAAGAATATATATATAGTTTAGCATAGGTGAGTACCTTACGACGTTTTTTTATATTGATTATGACATAATTTTTTGTAATTAAATAAACAACAAGTTTTGATAACATCTAATTTGTAACAATTACTGCAAGCCTTGTACCACGACAATGCTTTATTTTCAATTTAAGCGATGGTTTTTTTGATTTAATTATACTTGTCATATATGAAGGTTATCTGATCGTGAACAGGTCAAATTATTTTAAAGTCATAATCAATATACAAAATTTGATTAATTTTAATTAATTTTGTAGTTTTTAAAAATTCACGGGTATTCAATCCGAACTTTTGTATTCTCTACAAAATACTAACAATATTCAAATTTGACTTTTTTAGAGTTTTAAAAATTCAATTTATATTCGACCTTGACTTTTAAAAATCTTTCAAAAGTCTATCGGTATTCAAAATTGATAACAAATTGATTGAATCATTAACATAAAAACATTAAAACATAAAGTATAACTATATATTATCTACAATTTTCATTGATACAACCCAGATATTTGAATGTATTTTTAAATTTTATAATTTACATATAAATTTTATCTTTGTCTTTTTCTTTCTCTTCGTCTCGTCTCGTCTCGTCTCGTCTCAATCTCATTCTCTTTTATCTTCAAAAAGTAGTTTATTTTTGCACTATTTAATTTTCATTTTTATATTAGGAATATTTTTTCATTTTTCGTACAAGATGCAAATACTTTCTTAAGTCATTAATCTTTTTACAATAGTTCGAAATCAAAACCAAATTAAAATTTTAAGTTTTTTTAACAAAATTAGTACAAAAATTTTGTTTTCCATAGAATTAAAAGCCGTTAAATTTTTCAATAAATAAAATCTAATTTTTTTTTCAATTTTTGAAATTGATTTTTTTTCTTATTTTCAATTATTATGTAAACTAATATATTTTTATTCAAAAATTATATTTACAAAATTGTAAATAATGTTTTGAAATATTTTTTGACATGAAGATATATATTATAAATTCAAACATAAGCTTTCTGATTTAATACAATGACATTTAAAAAAAATTTAATGATATATAAAGAAGCCAACAGATACACGCGTATGTATGTAAGGATTAAAATTATTTAAATTTTAAATAAGTAAAATCTATATATTTTAATAAATTAAAAAATTATTTCAAACTAATATATATATTAAAATTTATTAATTCAAATAGATCAATGAAAGGAATAAGTTACAACAAACTTAGAAATACATATCGCAATTAGACAATTCAATTATATATGAAAAATGTGGCGTAATATTCAAAATCATGGATATTAATATTGACACTTATATATTGAAGTTTTTTTTTAAGAAAAGTAAATTAATTTCATCGCATCAAATCTTACAACGTTACATACCACAGATTCAACAAAAAATACATTATTGTAAAATCGACTGCCAAAAGAAGTGAATGAATATATTATTGTACGGCCATATGCTTTGACGAAACGAAAGAACATGAGACAACACATATTTGAACAAATATTGGAGAATTGTTGGAGTAACTAATAAGTCCAACTTAATCTTGTTAGAAACTTAATTAAACGACAAAGGTTTCTGAGAAAACGTCCAAGCCCGAAAAAATTGACACGATGAGATCGATGCAAGTACATGTAATCGATCCTAGTCCTCTTCGTTGAATGTAAAGAAAAAATAATTAATCAACAACATAGAAAAGATAAAATTAATTCTTATACATCTTTCACATATTTAATCAATCTCAAAATCCCTAACTTTAAATTTACTTAAATATTGTTATCATCCCTATTTTTAGTTAAAAATCTCACAAAATAATTGTTCTTTTTTAGATATTTTTATTGCATGCAAAATATTGGGATTTTTATGTAGAATATTTTTATGGAAATTTATTTATGTTTAAAAATATTTAAGAAATTATTTATTTGATATATGTATATGTGCACACGTTTTTATTTCATATATTATATTAAATATTTAGTTATTTATATATTTATTTATGGATGCACGATTTTTAAATATATATTATATTAAATATTTATTTATTTAAAAAAATTAGTAGTAGTAGGATCAAGTCGTATCAATATCACATTGACCTAGATAATATTCGAACTAACTGATCTGGTCTGAAATATGTCTTGTAGAGTTTTGAGTTGGCTTTTCAAGCGTCTTGACATGTGGTTATTTGAATCATCGAGTTATGAGATATGTTCGAACAATCAATTGTGTCAGAATTCCAGCTTGATTATTAGAGTTTTAACTTTTCAAAACTTCAAACTTTTGATCTACCAACTAACACTTAAGTAAATACGTTAAAAACGCAATAACAAATTTTGTTATCATAAAAATCAAGACAACTTTTGTTTTGGAATCCAACACCCAGCTTCTACCGTAATATTTAATTATCTTATTTTTACTCGACCCATCCTACCAAATTTTTTGGATCATCTTTGTTCAAAGCTGCATCTTCCCACTGGGTTTCTTTAAAGTAACTTTGCACCGTATAAATAGTTTCAAAACTTAAAAGTGAAATCACGGGACGTCAGTTGGGTAAAACATTAACATTATTTATTTTTATTATTGTTATAATTATTACTGGGAGAAAATTTTGGTCATACAATATAAATTAAACAATTGAGTTTATGTTCGATTTCGTTGAAAATATTAAGTTTTTTTTTTTTACATGGAAATAAAAAAGATATATTTTTACCCGTATATTCTCAAAGTACGTTAATATTACATTCATCCGGTACATTTTTTTTAGGAATTAAACTTTCCAATGGTGTTTAGTTTGTACGACCAATATATATAATAATATTTGTATAAAAAAAGTGTAGGTTTCTTATGAGACATTCGGGTCAACCCTGTTATATTTCCTTATATTAAAAAAAATATTTTGAACATAACAAAATATTTTTTTATGACTGATCAAATAAGAGACTCGTCTCATAAAATTGACCAGTAAAACCGTTTCATTGGAGTTTATGTGAAAAAAATAATTTCATATCCCAAAAATTTTTACATTCATAATATATAATGAAAAATCCTATGAGACGGTCTCAATGATCATTTTTTTAAACGAGTTTTTTATATGGGTTATAACACAACATCATGACGATATTTCATAATAAAAAATTTACATGCAAGAACTATTTCACAAAACATGTCCTAAATTAAGGTAGATGGATTCAAATACATATAGGTTGAGGCAACTTTCCGTGATAATAATAATAGATATGCATTTTGAATGAAAAAAATTCAATTTCTGTGTCATTCCTCCTAACAGGAGCATAAGGTAATGGGGCCTGCCAAGAAGGCAATAAATGCAATAATATTTGGTTGTGTATGCTTTGTTTGAGAATTGAGGCGGGCAAGCAAAAAGAATGGGGATAACCAAATTCACATTATTTTTGTTATTATTAAAATATAAATGAGACATTTTTGGGTCATATGTTTTTATTTCTGACGGATAGCCTTATCATTCAATTCTATGTTAACCACAAACACAATTTCTCTTCAGAGGTTACTTTTGTACATATATATAACATGCACACAAGCCTGTCGGTTCCCACAATACTTTTAGTTTTCTTTATGTGTTAACGGATATGAAAATAATTGACTACAATGCAGAAATATTTATATATATAATTGTCACTATTGGTAAAGATATCGAGCAACGGTGTTTGAGTTATTGTTGATTTAAAAGATTTGAGTTGTAACTGTTAGATCAATGGAATTCGGATATCTCCACAATGGTATGATATTGTCCACTTTGGGTATAAACCCTCATGGTTTTGTTTTTGGAAACTCACCCAAAATGCCTCATACCAATGGAGATATCATTCCATTTATTAATCCATGATTATTTTCTTGATTTACCAATGTGGGACTTAGGTTGATATCCTAACAATCCTCCCCTCAAACGAAGTCACACCATTATTCACATGGTCCGGGCCTCCCCTCAATCCGTCTCCAATCGAGGCTACTCCACTACACTGCGTTGAGGCACACGTCTTACATGAATTCCCGAAAGCATCACCCCTCGAGAGCTTAACACGGATCTTACCGGAAGCCTCACCTCCTTCGTTTTTAATTCCGAGGATTTCACCCACATTGGTTCGATCATACCATGGCTCTGATACCACTTGTTAGATCAATGGAATCCGGATATCTTCACAATGGTATGATATTGTCCACTTTGGGTATAAACCCTCATGGTTTTGTTTTTGGGAACCCACCCAAAATGCCTCATACCAATTGAGATATCATTTCATTTATTAACCCATGATTATTTCCTTGATTTACCAATGTGGAACTTAGGTTGATATCCTAACAGTAACATTAATATAAACTATAGGTTTTCACACAGCACAAATGTTCGATGCTACAATTGTGTGTGTGTGTGTTTTTTTTTTTTTGGATTTGAATCAACTTATAACCCATTATAAAAAATAACCAAGAATCATCATTATAAAAATAATGATTACGAGTTCTCTTTTTTAGAGTATGATTACAATTTTGATATAGATTACAGAGATATAATCTAATTGTCTACATTACTTGAGAAAACTTGAGCGTGGAGTCGAGATTTATATATATATATGTGAGATAAATTGTTCTAAAGACTTCAACCTAATTAGTCATTGATCTAAGTCTTTATCGACATGACTATGAGTTCTAATTCCATTAACCAAGAGTTAATTTCAATAAATTGATAGTGAAATGGATTGAAAAATAATTTATTTTCTGTGTATGCACAATAAATATATATATATATATATATATATATATGGAAATTAGTTAAAAATTTATTATAAAACAAGGATCGACATTTCTTCTCATTCTATATATAATAATTAATTAAATAAAGGTGTATTGTTGAAAGAGAGACGGGACAGCTGTTGACAATTGTTGATGAAAATGATGCTTACAATTAAGCAACTGTTGAGCTAAGAGCATGACGTCATCCAATCCTTTATTGCCTTTCGATACTGCCTGCTTGACAGTGATATATAATATTAGATATAATATACATGCCTTTTTTTCCTCTCCTTTTTTTTACCAATTATAGTGCTTACAAGTTACAGGCACATCATTTAAATATAAAAATTCAATAACCAAAATCAAATAGCAATTTGTCCTTTTATTTTTCGAGTAAATATAACACTTTCTCCAAGTAATAACTATATACAATCACAAGTACATTCTTTAAACAAAAACTAAAGGGCTTCTCAAGTTCAAAGTTTGGCTAAAAATGCTCAAAAACATAGCAAGGGATTCTTTTAGAACCCTAATCCAGGTTTTAATTTACACGGCACGTATCGTGCTCGTGTTGTATGAAAGAGTTCCGCCAAAAACTATAAAATGTGTCATATATATGTGTTAGAGAATTATATAATTCGTAGCAAATGCAAAACATAAAATTAGTTACGAATTATATTTCTAGTTTAATAATTGGATAAATAATCATTTAACCATAGGCTATTTCAACCTGCTATCGATATATATATACTGTCTGACCATTAATACTATTAAATTATTTATTGATTAATTAAGCCAAAAGTTTGTATTTGACCTATAATTATTAATTTGGGCCTTACATATTCAACCCCCACCTCATTTTAGTATCCTTCGGCTCACCTAAGTGCGCGTATATGTGTTAATTTACATATGTCAAACTGGAACTTTTACGTTGCCAATACATCAAGAAACCTAGTCTGATACAAATATATATGTCACATCTTTGAATCCATCAAAGTGTATAATTTAATATTTAACCATTGTTTACAATGAAATTTATAAAAATTCTGAGAGCCAACTTGCGCAAGAATTAACGGATGTAAAAACCATTCTAAAATAATATAAAAATATATCGATGAATATAGTTGATCTATATAAAAAAGACAATTATAAAACTTTTTAGACGACATGGCCGCAGCAAAGACATGAGATGAGTCCCGTCACGCATTCTGATAGAAATGACTGAAATCCCGGAAGACAAAAGGAGGCAGCAATATTATATTTCTGCACCCAAAAAAATGACACATGAGAAGGTCCAAATTAAACCACAGAATTTGACTCCATTTTTGGTCCAATCCTTTAAACTACAGTTATAGTTGTTGCCTTGTTTAGACAATATGTATGCGGAAATTTATTGTGAAAGGAACAGTTGTCGTGCATCTCCAAGCTTTTGTTGTGGCACGTAGCCATGCATAAAGTTACATGCATTGCGCCATTAATTATAATGTTCAAAATTTGGATGATGCTACATGTACACGAAAAATTACACGTTAGGTTACATATTGCATTTGAAATCACCAAATTATCCCTTCATTTTATTTGAAAAAACTATTTTAAAGTGGAATGTATAACTCAACGTGTAATTTTCCGTATATATATATATAGCATTTTCTTCAAAATTTACATAATGAATTCGAAATACATGTTTAAAAATTTCATATAAACCAACCGTTCACACAAGTTTGCAGAGCATTCTGAGTTGGACAAGGATGTTTCAGAGGCTGTCATTATTGCATGCAAGTTTTCTTTTTCTTTCAACGAAAGAATAAAATAAAAACTGTCTTTTCCGACTATACATATTCATAAATTGAGATGTGAATTTGAATTTTTTTTTCTCAGAGTTTTTATTCTTATATGGACACAGAAAGGTACGGCTGACAGGATGTAGGAAACATGTGATGTGATGAGTGAGTCTAAAGGCTGATGAATTTCGTCAGTGGAGACTGCAGTCTCACCCCATTCAAACCCATTTGGGAGCCATCGAAATTGACTTCTCAATGACCACGAATGCAGTTTCGAAAACGACTTCTCGATATAATATATATATATATACAAATTATATGCATGCATATATATACACGCACGATCAGTCGGTTGGATTGAGTTTTTGAGAGTTATTACATAGATCAGAACAATCATCTTCTTTTGAGTTAGCTTTTGAGTGGAGTTAGGTTCGAGTTAATTTCTTAACATGATATCATAGTTAAAAAACTCATTAATATTTACACGCTCCAGATGTTCATTGTTAAGGTGTTTTAACATATGTATCATATCGGTTGGAATGAGTTTCTATGAGTTTTTTATACAGATATGAGATTTCTTAACAAGAAGAGTATCGTGGATTCGAACTCACTTTCATGACTTATGAGTAATAAATTACGTCTATGTATATATGTTATTTGTGTTGAGATGATGAATTTAGTTTTAGTTTTCTTCTTTATATATATCTATGTTATTAATGAATTGTAGTTGAATGGATTTTTGAGCATTTTGTAAGAAGCAGACAAGGTGAGTGAAAGGTTAAAGCAGACAAAAGTAAGAGCATGGGGAAGAGAGACAAGTCACTACGCTAATCGCCAAGTTGTCTATATATATGCATTTATTATTGTCAAACAGAGGACCCCAATTTTTAACCTGACTAAGCCCACGCCTCGGCTCGCGAAAGAGCTAGCTTCCATTTATCCATCGCACGAGCAACATTTTTTTATTAATAATATCATGGTTTTCATTTTATTTTTTTTTTTGGTGGTGGATCTAAAATTTTACTTTATTTTTTCATCCACAAATGAAAAGGCGAAAACAATTTGATTCAGTGTGCAAATGTCTTGTAACGTGATTATAGATTTGTTAGTTCGAAAGTTTATTCATTGTGCAACAAAAGATAGCATATGCGTGTTCTTTTTATTAAATTTTTTTTGATTCTTACTCAATTTGTAATTAAGTACGTTGGTAGTTTGTATTTATTACTTATGGTCATTTTACTGAAAAAATTTAATGCTTGTGTTAGGAGATACTTTTTATAACTTGCATGATCCACTTGTAGCATATATTAATTAGGAGTGTCGCGAAAGTTTGATAATTCTGACCTAAGATTTTATACATTAAAAAAATTAGGAAATATTTTTCATAGCGAAATCTCAAAATAATCAAGTGTTTATTAATGGTTTAAATTGGGGGATTTCGAGCCATGGATTTTAAATCCATTAGATTCTTTTGATGAATTTGTATTGACTGAATTTCAAATATATGAACTTATGTAATAGATACGCTTTCGTCCCGATTATATAGTTTTAATTTTTTCTTGACACAAATAATAAAAAAAATCATTGGGAAAACAAATTATGTATAGACTTCCTATTCTATCCCTATTTAAATTAACAATTTTCAAGAGGTAGTTAATAGAAGTATATTGATAAAGTGTAAAAAATTAATACTAAATCTGGTGTATGTCTATATATTTGGGTCAAACAAAAAAAAAGCATGGTTTATACAATCAGGAGGGACCCCGTATAATAGTAAGTGTGATGAAAAATGTAATCTAATGATATGATTAATTTTATTACTAAGGTACAATCAATATATCGTAAAATAATTTTATAATAATTATATCGTGAAATCTTGTATTCAATGTATCATGCGATTTGATGAATAAAATTTTTATATCGATAATTTTATGAGGTAAGAATTGTTATTCAATTTTTGCTGTCTCTATAACATTACCATATAAAGTAGGTGCAAGCAATAATTCAACAAAAATATAATAATAATAATAATAATAAAAATGAAAGTTTTATGCTTTCTATTTACAGTAATAAAAGTGTAGCACATGAAATTAATGGTTATAGTCTTATAGATATAATATTCAGCTTTCAAAATACTCATCGTCCGTTGTTTATATATACCATATCTATGATTCCAGAAGTAATCGGGTCAAATCGATTATCCAGTTATTATTACTACGAAAAATATTATTATTATTATTTACTAATTTTTTAAAATGAAGCCCATAGTCCTGGAATTCACTATAGATGGTCTTAAGGGATAGCCCTGGCTCATTTTACAAGCCCGTTCTATTGGGTCCGGCCCAATTTTGACTCCGTGGCCTTAATCATCCGGCCTATTTCCTGGATCCACCAAAACACCAATTATGACTCCAACACGTACAATAGACTTTTAGCCTAAAGCAACGTTTTTGTGTCTAAGCCTTCTTTGCTCACAGAAATTAATGAATGACAAAAGCCTAAAAGTGAAAATACTTCAATTACAAATAAACATGCAAATTAATTCGAATTCGACCGCATAAGCTTCAGAATAGCAAGCCGTGCTCCCGAGCAGAAGCTGCAAGGGCCTCGATCCGCCCATGGTAGGGGTAACCACCCCGATCGAAGGCTACCTTTGTTATTCCTTTTTCAAGACAATTTTTTGCTATAACTTCACCAACTCTTTTGGCAATGTCCTGACATCACAAACCTTGATGTTAATGCTTGTATTTTAGGTTTTAAAAAAAAATGTCATGATAAAGGGGTAAAACGAATGTAAAGCAGTGAAGAATGAACCCTGCTTTCAACATTTAATCCCAGCACGCGCATAGCTAGCCACATTGACAAGAAGGACGCATTTGTGAGAACGCTTCTTAAGCTTTGTCTATGTAATTTTTTAGGCATGGTTCCCTAAAATATCTTTTTCTATTAATCTATGGAAGTAACATCTTTTAGTTGAATTCTCATATGCAAGTTACTGGCGTCAAAATTTAAGAAATATTCAAAAATTGGATTATGATGGAATGAGCAAAGAAAGTAATTTGCTAGCCAATGGGACTCTTGAACGGCAAAGTATTTCTAAAATCATCAAGTAGAACATGATACGCAGTGAATGCATTTAGCAACGCTACTACTTCGATTTCTGATATGTGGAATTCACTTACAATGGTAGGACCAGAACTGTAGTCAAACTCCTCTGAGATGGGTTTCTGCACAGTAGAGGCAGAAGCAAGAGTATGCATCTTTGAATCGTCGATCACCTGAGCATAGATGTGCTTGTTGGAGCGAAAAACGCATAATCTTGGTCTTTCTGTTGTCCCTTCAACCTGAATAAAATGTGTGTTTGCACATTTAATAGAGTAAACTAGCTCCAAAATTCCAATGAAAAAAGTTGATCCATAAAAAAAGGTGCACATAGCTCAACTTATATTTCATATCTCACAAGCTTTTTGTCCAATGGCATAAATGTCTATCTTGCCCAATAACAGGAAAATAGCATTTTAAAAGCTCCAAATCTCCTAGAGCGTATTTGATCTATCAATTTAGCAACTTATATTAAGATCTAACATCTTTTATCTTCAAAAACTAATATGAAGAGATTCACAACTTCAACCTTCAATCCTACAATTAATATCAAAACCAAACCAAGATCGCAAGTTCGGACTTGTAGTTGGACCCATAACCCAGAGATGGAATGCTAGGAACAACAGTTTCTTATATTGTTCCGAATGGCATTGTGCTTAAGATATAGCACATACTATACATTCTGAAATAATACGGTGAAGAATGATGCTGGTTTGGCAGCACAATACATTCTGAAATTGATTATTTACTAGCAATTGTAGCAGTTGACTTAAACAGAAACAATATGAGCAAGAGCAGCAACATGATCAGGAACATACAATCAAAATGCAAGTAAAGTTTTCCTCTTTATTGTCATCTCTAGCTGAATAAGGATGAATTACGTAGAACATCGCCCATGAGCAAACTATGCAATCAAACAACAATAAGTTACAAGGACCCGTAGATATAATTCTTATTCTAAAGAGCTGGCCACCATTCACCATTACAAGCCTTACATACAACCTCGATAACAATCGGCCAAAATAACATCACTCACTAGTTCACTCATTTTGGCAAACACTTGGGGTACACAACATCGTATCTAGGATACCCATCTTAAAGTCTTTCTTCATCAGTAATCTCACATACCTAGAATCGGATTCATGTCGATCCTAAAACAAAGAGAACAGTAAAAAAAAAATGAGTATGACGGAAAACATGCCTTTTTGCGGATACGAGCATGGCGAGCAGTTCTATCGTCTTGTCGAGTCGCGGACTTGGCTTGAACAATCAGTGGCCGATGTTGTTGGCTCAGCAACGGCGCTGAATTTGGGCGAAACCCATTGCAAAGCTGCTTTTGTCTGATACTGGCCACAGTTGTGTGCAGAAACGAGAGCGAAACTGAAGTGCTGGACATCTCTTATCACTTCTCTACTACAGGTAAAGAAAATGGGGTTGGCTTCAAGTTCAGGATAAGGAAAGGAAAGGGCAAGGGAAACAATGTTTTGGTATTTACAGATTTGATCCCTTTAAAACATGAACACACATTTCTACTCTCTCAAATTACTGTTTTTAATTAAAATATTAATATATGCCCCTTCTCAATTAAAACTGTAAAATTTTATATAAGATATAGTCAACTTATTCCCGCAGTTCTATTTTTTCTACGAACGATGAGATTCAGTATCTTTTCATCGACTCAAATTTTAAGTTAAAACAAAGTTATATTATCTTTCTGTTTCTTGTTAGACCTTTATTGGGTGCAAAAATGTGGTTCGTGTTCGTAGCATATTTGTATTAATACTATTATATTGTATTGTATTGCATTTAAATTAAAGTACTTTTTATTTGAATAGTGATTTTGTTGGAATGGATTTAAAATAATTTATATAATAATAATTTATTTGAATTACTTGTTTCTGTTTTCTAGAAAGATTTTCCTTCCTTCAAAATGACCAAAATATCATTTATTATTCTTTCTCCAAAACATATTTTTCCTTCTTTTTGTATGCCCGATTACTTTGAAGTTGCTAACTTCTCTTAATTTCCCAAAATACTCCATTATTGCATTTAATATGATATGTCAACATAAAAATATCATATTTTATTTTAATGTAAGATCAACCATACAATAATCTATTTCCCCAAATTTCTGAAACAAAATCAAACTAAAGCCCTGTATCAATATCATCATTTAACCTTCGTTTTGTATAACAAAACTAAAAAAATAAATAATTTTGAAAACTAAACTGGGCTGACCCAAAACCTAGCCCAATGGAAAGCAATGGTTGACCCAATAGCAGACTTGCCAGATCAAATAAAACGTCAAAATTCCCAACGGTCGGAAAGTAATTTGACACAACAAAATAGCCAATTAAATAACAAAATATCTTCCCTCCAACGGTCCACTGTCTCTCTTCTTCTTTTATTTTCTCTTCCTTTTCTTTCTTTCTTGCTAATATACTCTTCTCACGATCAATCTCTTCTCTGATCTGGGATTTTACAGGAACACTTGGATTTCCAATCTTTTTTTGTTTTTTTGTTTGTATATATTGTATTATTTTTGCTATTTTTTTTTTTTACAGAGATCAAACTAAATGGACGTTGCTATAATCGATTGGAAGAATGTAGATTCAAGATTTGTGAGAGACGAGATGTATGAGCTCATCAACGCCCCGAAATGGATCGACTTTTTGGCCTCGGACGACGCCGTTGATGATGAAGCCTGGTTCTGCCGCCCCGGTAAGTTAAAAAAGAAACACATTCACAATGGTATAGATACACAGGTGTGTGTATAGTTGGGGGAAAGGGGGTTCTGATTTCTTGTTTCTTTCTGTGATTTTTTTTTTTTTTTTTTTCTTCTGTTCATCAATGTGTGAATTAATGTATAGGTTGTAATCACCCCAAGGCAGCTGAAGATTTCTTTAATGGGAAGGAGAGGACTCCCACTTCCAGTTCTAAGGTTTATTTTGCCTTATGTTCCATGTTCACTGCACACTTTCTGTCTGGTTTTCAAGAAAATTTATGTAGATCGGGCGTTCAGACTTGAAAAGCTAATATGCTGTTTGTTGTAATTTCATTTGTAATGAATTTGGCGTACATTATCATGCTCTACATACTTCAACTTGAATGTGATGAATCAAGCTCACGAGCCCTTTTGTTATCAAAGTTGGTAAAAAATTACACAATAGATGAAGTTGTGCCCCGGATTCGATAATGTTACTGGTTATGTTATGATCTTTGCCTGCTTTGCTCATTCACTGTGTCTACTCCAGCTTCAGAGATCTGCTAGAGTTCCTGAGATTCTTCCATTCGGTGAAGAAAAAACGAGGTATTAATGAAACTATTTTATTAGCTTTAAGTTTAGTTTGATGGATATATGGATCGTCTAATGCTACACGGGTTCTCCGGTTTGTAAATCTTGAACCTGTCACGCATGGCTAAACAGGATATTAACTCATTAAAAACCTGCAGAGATGCGAAGTTGAAGAAAAGGGCGACAAATCCAACTTCTGTTTTGTTAAAGGAAACAAACGGCGGCAAAATCCTCGAAGATGGTGAAAATAAAAATCCCAACTTCTCAACTCCTCCAAATCACAAAGCTAAGCTCAGAAAAGAGGCAATCAAATCAAGCACGGAGAAGAAACCAAGGGATGATACTGCACTGAGAAAAGCCGATCAAATACCAAAGCTGAAAAGTACCTTATCTGCAAGAAATTTGTTCTCTGGTGGTGGGGATATACTGAACAAGGTTGCAGAATTCTGTAATGAATTGAAGAAACTAGCTACTAAGGTTAAAGATAGTAAAGATAATAGGGATGTCGATTCTGGGGAGTTGAATGACAAAGAAAAGGAAAAGAAGCCATTACTAGAGTCGAGTAGAGAAGATGTGAAAACAACAGAAACCGGAATGTCCAAGGAAAAGCAGCCAAAGATCAGGTAAATTTCCTCTTCCAGTCAGGGTAGATCGGACAAACCTGGCTCCCTCCTCCCACACTTGTGTCCCTTTTCTTCTTAACCTCTATATTGGCAAAGCTTTTGGGTCCAAATACGCATTAATTTTTGAATCAGCTAGCTGTAAGAATGTTGAATCTATTGCAGAAGAAAAGATGATGCCGAGAACACCCCTATAGCCGTGGAAGTGAAAAGTATCAAGGATGGTTTACTAAAGATTCGAACTTCACCTCCTACTCCACAGTGTTTCTCAGCAAATCGGGGGACGTTGAAAGCTGAGATAACACCTAAGACTTTCAGGCCCAAACCTCTGGTATGTACTCCACAATATCCAATTATGGGTTCATTTCAAATTTGAAGTACGACAACAATCTTCTGAAAAAAAAGGAACAATGTATGATGCGGGAGCTCTAGGTAGATGGTTCGGCTCCTTGCCGATTCGTGCTTAATCATACTCTTTAGAAGCCAAAGAAAACTTATGCATATTGCTAATATCCAGAGTGTGTGTTTCTGACTGAATATAACAATGCTTAAAACAGGGAAGAGGAATTCTGCAAGAGGTTAAGCAAACAAACAAAGAGAGCAACCTGGTCGAACATGAGAAGATTAACCCTGAAGGAGAAATTCCAGTCGGGGCAGCTGAGAAAGAAGTAAGAACTTTGAATGCTTTCTGGTTCTTAAAGCCTTGCACTCTTTCAAGCTAATAAGCAACATTTAAATAGCTTAAGGGATTTATATATATAGTAATTCTTTTATTCTTTTGTACTTTTCACATTTGTTTGAGAATAAGTTTGAAACAAAATGTTGTAAAACATTGAAGTTATTTAGCCATGATGTACTCGAAATTGATAAAAACTAGATTATTTCCTACCTCCAAATTCTTTATCGATTTCCATCAAGACGGTTGAATTATGCCAGGGTGGAAGACTTAGCAATTACAAAAATATTGCACAGTAAGCAATCACGGGGAGGAGTGCGTCTTGAAATTTCTCAATTTCTCGGCCAGCAATGTAGGCCAGAAAACTTGTAATCATATTGATATGGCAAAGTAACATGATTGAAGTATCTTGAAAACAGGATTGGAAGATGAACAGAGAATCCCATGGAGCAAATGCTGCTGAGTGAATTTTAACATTTTATACATCATATAATTCTCAATCAAAGACTGGAGAAACAAATGAGAAATGCTCCTCAGCCAACACACAGCTCCTTTCTCATCAACTCAGACAGCTCCACCGATTGAGTTAGCGTCTACCTTAAAACAGACAGTATACTAGTGCAACTAATGAGACTATTGGTTTCAAGAATACCACAGTCCAGATAATTGTTTCTCGAACTCAAAGTGGAGTGATTATGAGAAAAAGGAAGGATCAGAAGCTACCTGAAAGGTATTCAGTAATGGCAAAACTATAGAGTTCAAGTAAACAGCCAAACTTGGACGACTTCTTCTTACCAACAAGCGCTACAACTGAGTCTATACACAACGATTCGGACTCCTCCCAATTTGCCCATCCAATCCATTAAATTGAACCCACCTTTGTGCCGTCTCCCCACCACGTTGCAACCATAGGTCAGCCCCTGGGAGAGTCCAGGAGAGAAGTCCAACAGGGGTGTCGCCGAATTTATCTGGTTTTCTGGACTTGAACTTGGTTTTTCACATAAGTTAAACAACATAATTACATTTTCAGTGATATCCCTCCGGCTTAAAAAGAAAACGATATTCCTCTATGTCGCTGAAGAAGCTCCAGTGAGAAAAAGAAAATTGCCACAAGCTCGTAATCAACAGTAATAAATAACACCCAAGGGGGAAAAACCCCAGATCAAAAACAAAATTCATGAAAAGAAAACGTAATTAGCTTTTATTATACCAAAACACATCAGTAATCGGCATCCCACAAGAACACTTCCACGAATCACAATTCCCCAACACTTTTGACAGCGTCAAAAACAGAGAAAAAAGAAAGGTAAAAAAAAAAAAAAAAACGGGGGGCCAATATTCACAAGCTCTGTTTCGTCAAACTGGGGGTTCTAATCCCAGATCGTTAAAAAATAATCTACCTTGAATTGTTACAGAGTATACAGTTCAAGATCCTGGAACAAGCATACCTCAAACGTGGAAATATCCTACCAGTATGAGAACTGGACTCCCTCCATATATCCTCCATGGTCTCCACAAAAAGATTCAAGCTTCTGACCGGAGGGATGTAAAGGGTCAAAGGGACGGCGGAAAACGCCACAGCAAAGAACAAATGCAACATCCTCGAACCCAATTCCGCAGTTGACTAAAGTGGGCTTGTCAAAGAAACAATCTTTTCTAGTGGGATTGTTCTTGATTCATGAAAGAAACTGAGACGAGGGTGCCGCACCTTGATTTGGAAATTATGGAGTGGTTGATTTTAGAACGATGTGGTGGTTTTTGGGAAGGCCAGCTTAATTTAAAACTCATTTATTGTAGCATTTATTTAGGTGAAGGAAGTTTTATTTTATCTTCTCAATTTTTATTTTTATTTAATATATATTACAAGGGGTGGATAACAACGTTTTATTAGGATAACAATGGGCGGGCCCTGACAGGTTTACCTGTGATCTCCACAACCGCTGCTTTCTCTTCTCTCTCTATTTTCACTTAAATATTTATTCGGAATAATTATACATATACTACTAACCAAATAAATAATAATAGTCCAAAACTTCTAAATATATTATTAACAATTTTACATAAGCATCACATTTAATCAGAAATTATTAGATATGGGATCGAAATACATTTACGAAAAAGTTTCATCAACAATCAATTCAAATAATGAAAAGTATTATATTTTTTATATTAAAAATATTATTTTTTATAATACAGATACAAACCAGATTAATATGTCTCAAAAAAAAAATGTACCGCTATGTTTCTATTGTAAAAAGAATCATTAAAAGATTTGATATCAAATTAGGTTGTGATCGCCCATGGCCATGGTTTTAGACTTTTCAGTTCTATATATATATATACATACAGAATTACAGATAATGGATAGATGTGCTAAATTTTAAATTTTAAATTTTAAATTGTAATAGTATTGGGATTGCGTGTCAGACACTTGTCTCCCAGATTTCTCTAGTAGAGACCAGATATATGCGCATGTGGACTTGTGTTTTAGATTACAACATCACGTGCAGTTTGGTCTTTCGATCGATTGTTTTTTTTTTTTAGCATCCAAATATAATTCGAGTATAGAAAACAAATAAAAACAGAAAACGGGTTTCCACGGTTTGGAAAAGGGGTTGATCAAGCACGGAACTCTCATTTGCCTAGTTAACGAGACCATAAAAGATGCATGATTTAAGGATATACTTGAATATAAGATAATGATTTATAATATTAGCTCTCAAAAATATGTCTGAGTTAGTGAATTGAGTGAGTGAGTGATTGATCAGATGTCAAGAGTTCGATTCCTCTTACCAACACTATATTCACAACACACACCTAATGCAGTTTACTTAGCTAATCTGATTTACAACTTACATGTATTGTATTAATTCGAGTGCACATTAAAAAGTAAACACTTGTCCACCTTATAAGTTATAAAAATATATATATAACACTTAAATTTCTAGAACTCAAGCAAACATTGAATTAAAGAACATTTTAATCGGGGAAAAAGTACACTTTTAGTCCTGTAATTTGCATATTTTCCATTTTTGGTCCTTTTAAAAGTAAATTTGCAATTTTAGTCCTGTAATTTGCATTCTTTTTTTATTTTTGGTCCTATTAACATTGAATTCGCATTTTTAGCCCTGTAACTTTTATGAATTTTTATTTAAAGTCTTGTTAACACTGAATTTATAATTTTAGTCCTATAACTTGCATTATTTTTTTATTTTTAGTCCAGTTTACATATAATTTTAATTTTTTTATATTGTAACTTTCATAAAAAAAAAATTAGTCATATTAGCGATGAATTTATATTTTTAATTCAATAAATATCATATTTTTTTATATTTTTATTCATGATATATTATGATTTACATATTTTAAAACTTTTAAAATTTAAATGAATCAACAAAAAATCAACTAAAAATTATTCAAAAATTTTTTACACTAAATATCATCTTATAAAATATATAATATAAATAAAACTATTAATCTAATATGAATCATTTTTTTCGGTTTAGTTTTTACATATATAATCTGAAATCGAACCATATAATTTTATTTTATTTTTAATCATATTAAAGGGGAATTCAATGGTCTTGTTAACACTTAATTTTTATTTTTAGTCATATTAAAGGCAAATTTTTTATTTTTATACCATGTAATTTATTATTTTTTTCATTTTTTATTAATATTTCTACCAAAAATTGTTTGTGACAAGTATAGATGACTTGAATACTTAAGATTTTGTTAAAACAAAAATTACCATAAATCCAAACTCAAGAAACAAAATACCAAAACGAAAATGGAATTTTGGTCGGATATAAAATTTAAAATAAAAAATTATATGGTTCGATTTCATATTATATATCAAAACTAAACCCAAAATAACATGATTCACGTTAGATTAATATTTTTATTTATATTATGTATTTTATAAGATGATATTTAGTGTAAAATTGTTTTGAATAATTTTAGTTGAATTTTTGTTATTTAATTCATTTAAATTTTAAAAGCTTTAAAATATGTAAATCATAATATATTATAAATAAAAATATAAAAAAGTATGAAATTTATGAAATTAAAAATATAAATTAATTGATAATATGACTAAGAAAAAATATAGAAGTTAGAAGACAAAAAGTGAAAATTCAATGCAAACAGGACTAAAAATGAAAAAAAAAAATGCAAGTTACAGGACTTAAAGTGAAAAATTTATGAAAGTTACAGGACTAAAAATGAAAATTAATGTTAATAGGACCAAAAATGAAAAAAAGATGCAAGTTACAGGACTAAAATTACAAAATTATTTTTAACAGGATCAAAAATAAAAAATATGCAAATTATAGAACCAAAATTGTAATTCTCCCTTTTAATCGTTACAAGCCAAATCGCAGCTGGGCTGAAAACGAGAATGGGCCTCACACAGCATGCATCAACTGGGCTCCGCCTGCCTAAAACAAAATTTTGGGCCTCCTAACAAAACCCTGGCCTTTGTTTGTGTCGGAACTCTTTTAAGTCCAATTCAAGTAATTTAATTTTATTATGATCAAGATAAGCCACCACGACCCTCTCAAGTCTCAACTAGGATTGGGATACCGAGTCAAAATACCGAATTTTTGGGATATCGTATCGAAAGTTTTTCGATATATAAACATTTTTTTGTATATCGAATTTTTTTTCGGTATCTATATGATATTAGTATGGATTTTTTCCGTACCAAAATTTCAGAATTTCGATATCGGTATTGGTATGAATTTTTTTCATACCAATATTTTTGAAACGGTATACCGAAAACTAACCCCCTAGTCTCAACCACTCATCGAGTAGAGATAGTTCATTTTTATTTTATTTTTTCTTTTTTGGATGAATTTATCTGCTTTGTGAAATTAAAATTTGAAATCTAGGAAATATTTATGGTCGTGGTATAAGTGAACCCATCATATATTTTTAGGTTTTGCACTATTTATTTTCCGATCGAAGGAGCATACGAGTTCAAGATGAAAGTCGAAAACAAAATCTCAATAATTAATGCTAATTATTAATGTCACTGTTTTTGACACAGATTTAACCATTTAAATAGACCATTACAAGTCTTGGTTTTAATTATATGCATCATTTAATTAACTACGGAGTTTATCATGTTGTGATCCTTATCTTTACATGTTTGAATTGGTAATTACATCCAATGGTAGCAGTGGTTGAAACGTACCAGTCACTCATGGTTTACTTTCAACATGATCACAATCACATAATTCTTTAATTTGGACAAACTATTGCAACACATTTCGCAAGTACATGGATTTAATCTTTGTTATGTTACGTTTGGTCGATATTTATTTACAAAAACCCCATCTTTAATTTGTAAAATTTATGTACGACTAATGTTTTTTGGTGATCATTTTTTTTTTTTACGAATATTTTTCAGAAAATTGTTTTGTGTCTTCTATTTCTACATCAAGGGCGTTTTTGCATATTTTCACTTTATCGTATCTTTTTTTTTTTCTGCTAAAAAAACAGAAGGTACAAACACAAAATGAGTACATTCAAATACTGATATAAGAGAAAATGAGAACATTTTAAATGTGGTGTGACCAATTAGCTATTGGCGTGAAAAATTACTATATATTTTTGAACAAATCAGCTGGAGTTTTTTATGGTTGCCAAGGAGACATTCTTGGAATCATCGATCGGTCCGAAATTTCCTTCCGAGGCCTGTAAAATATGGACTACTAACCACTATTCTTTCAGTCTCATATATATTGTTTTTTTTTTCCACACCGATTAAAAAAAAGTTATTGAAAAATTAAATTTTATATAGACTTTCTATTTTATCCCTATTTAATGTATTAAAAAATAATTGCACAATTTTCAATGTAGTTAATAGGGGTATATTAGTAAAAAAATATAAAAAATATTATTAAATATGATATATGACTATATATTTAAAACAAACAAAAAAAGAAATATAGATAATATAATTGGGACGGAGAAAATAATAAATTAAAAAGAATCTAACTTAATATAAAAGGGATTCAATTCCCATAGAACAGGAATACCCATTGTCAGCTTTCGAAAAAAGACAGACGGTGTCTATTCAAGCACAGCCACATGCTACCAAATTCGTTTTTCACATGACAGAAATGAGTGGCTAACTTTAATAATTCTTATTTCGGGTTCGTATAATTTTTTTAACCCAATACGAAAAACTTAGATATTTAGAATATCTACGGTAATTAATTGATGGATATTGGAACCGTCTCTAAAAAGGCACGCAACTGTGTAGGCAATAATCCTTTGTCCCTACCATAAAAATACGAATTAAAGTTTAAAAAATTTGTAAAGAAACCTTCATAATCAATTTTTTAAACATTTGTAGAAACCATATCTATCCCTAGTCACAACAACAAAGTGCCCCCATATGTGGCTATAAATCCAGTTGAATTCTTTTGTTTTGGAAAATTATATTTGATCAAAATGAACGTAGTGTCGAAGAAAATATTTCCAAGCAATCCAGCAACGTACAATAGTATCGGTTCCTTCACTCAGCAACCCCGCTCGATTTACTCCGTTGGTGATCGGCCGTTGTGTTCCGTCGACCCACGGCAAGGCGCCGTCAAAAGATTCCCTGAAGTCTCTCTTGCAACTAATATGGCCTCGCTTCCTTTGTCATGGTACGTAAATTTTGTTGTTACTTATTTCTTGATCACTTTAAATTCTTTTTTGGTTTAAGTTTATGAATTAATATTTCCCATTCATTTATATGGTTTTTGTGGGTGGGTTCTCTGAAATGTGAGAGTGGATATGAATTAATCCCATTCATCGATGAAATATCTTCAATTATATCTTTTTCAATGCAAATGACCACTACGTCATTCTATATCTCATAACTCATTGTGGTTCTCAAATAAAATTCAATAATTTTAATTTTGAAATTCTTTTTTTTTTTTTTCTAGACCACGACTCTATTCTCAATTCTCCTAACTTAATTTAATAGACCTAATTAAAACATGAACGCAGGAAAAAAAAAAAAAAAGAGATAAATATATAAATTAATTATGTGTGTGAGGTGCACAAAACAAAAAATTAAAGATGAAAAATTTGAGAAACCTCGAACGAATCAAAGGAATAGATGAACTTATTATTATTATTATTATTATTATTTTTTTTAACAATAAAACTTGTAACTTTATTAGAATTTGATAGTATTCGTTACAAGATTAACCAGCCACAAAAGCAGAGTTCCAAATACCCATAAGAAAGATATAGGAAAAGAAACAACAAATTTAGCTAACATGTTTGTAATATAAATCTATACCCGATTAATTTAATTTTTATCTCATTTTTTCTGTAATTAACAAAATTTATGTGGGTATTATAGGAATTTCATAAAAATAATCATGAGGTGATTGCCCTACCTATGAATATTATATATATATATATATCTATATATATATATATATATAGATTACTAAATTTTATGTCGTCCTATTTGGTCTTATAACATATTGTAACTAAATCGAAATTTTCAAAATATAAGATGTGCATACATATATTATATTACATGCATAATGTGGTGTGTCCGGTGACTAGTATATATAAAAAAAGTTTTTCCCAATAAACAGTGCCTATGAATGAATATCCAAAGGTTTTTGCATCAAGTAGTTAAATGGTTCTGAAACATATTTAAGTATTGTTTGATAATGTTTTTCAAAAAATTAAGTCATAAGTAAGAGTGGACTCAAGCGACCGAGATGGGATGAGGGGACGACTCAACTCATTCCGGCGAGGTAGAACTCGATATCCAGTTTTAAAACAGTTATAAATTTATCGAATTTGAGTTTGAATATATATCAAGAAATATTTAAGACTCAAATTCGAGTTCATGAATTCGAAGCTTGAATTACTTGTCTAAATTTACCCAAATATATAATATATCCATATTAACAATGTCTTGTGCCTCACAATCAATATAAGGAGTGTATTTCTTGCAGAGTTTATTGAATTTTTTTAAATGACAGACTTTTCACTTTGTGGAATTGATAGATTTCTATTGAATTTTGTAGAATCTGACATAATTCTAAAAATTTCCACATAATCTTGTAGATTTTTTTAACGACTTTTATAGACATTTGTAAACGTTTTCTAGTACTCATATAGATTTTGTAATTAATGTAAATTTATTTCTTTAAATTAGTAGTTGAGTGTTAGTAACTTCCATTTATATTTATTTAAAATAATTATATTTTTATCTATCAAAATAAATAATTTTTAATTTCATATAATTATCTTTATAATTTTTTATGCGCTATTGAATGAATTTTGCGTTATAATCAATAAGCGATAGACTAACTAAAATTATGGAAAATAACTTTAAAAAATAAATTTTATATAATAAATATGAATTCATATTAAAAAAATAATTATTGTTAATTTCAATTTGTGGGTCAATAAAATATTATAATTTATTTTAGTATAATAAGCTTTTATTTTAAAAAAATTATTAAATATAATTTTAAATCTTGTAAATTTTTGTGATTAGAATTCGTTGATGTAAATAATTTTTAAAAAAAAATTTCAATAGAAAAAATATATTTTTATAGAGATTATTTTTTTAAAATAACTAGTATGTATGATAGTAGTGCTTGTATAGAGATTATTTTCAATGGAAACAAAAGTGGGTATGATGTTGAGATATTTTTCAATTAAATTCAATTCAAATCTTTATAAGGTTGAACCAAAGATAATTATTGACATTTTATTATTGTACCTTAGAATTTAACTATTTTACTTATTAGAATTCCATGTACTATTTTTTAAAATTTTATTGACATTTTGAATATTTCTAGACTTTTTGTAGAGTTTTTATATGTCAAATAAAACTCTACAAATATTCAACTTGAATACCACTAAAATTTTATGAAATATATAAAAGTTTAGATTGAATAACTCTAGATTTTTAAACTCCATAAAAATCATTGTGAGAAATTTATTTTTCAAATATATAGTTCGACTGAGGTCATCCCTCCAAATCGATCTTTCATCAGAATCGGGCTAGTCTAATCTAAATTCAATAACGGTTTTTTTTTCTTGAAAAGGCAAAGCTTGTAAATTTATTACTTAAGATCATCCATTATAAGCTGAACCAACTACGAGGGGAAACTCGCAATTCCCCCAAACAAAAAAGGAATATTGAGAGGAAGAAAAAAAAAAGTATCAAGACTATGAGCCACACAATTTGCCAAACGGTGAACATGAACAATATCAAACTCTGAAAAATTACGCATCCTTTCTTTAATCTCTTCAGCGCATAAGCCTGTATAACCCAAGTTTTCTTCATTAGTCGTGATTGCTTGCACTGCTAATAAAGAATCCGAAGCTAACTGAAAATTTCTGAAATTTTTTTAATCTATTATAACTTTTCTTTTTTAATCTATTCTAACCTTTTTTTAATCTATTCTAACCTTTCTCAACCAAATTTTTTTTTTTTAAAAAAAAAGATCAAATCCATTTTTTCATATTTTCCCATTCAATAACTCGCATTTCTCTAATCATCGTTACCAGATTAATTCACGTCCATAGTCTTCTATATACATGCATTTATCGACCCATCTTAAACCTTTAATTTTAGTGCAAATTCTATTCAATACATTATGGGGAAAATTAAATGTAGCAGGAGCAATACACGGGGACAAAAGCTTAGCAAAATCAAATCAATGGTCAAAGACATAATGGAGGGTATTATGCATTGTAACACCCAAGGTTCCAAAACGGAGGAAGAAAGGTTCAAACAACGCATCAAAGCAAAGGAAAAGACTGCCAAATTCCACATCTATGTCCAAGATGCTTTAGGAGGGGCGAATCCAACGGTGTGGGAGGTGGCTCGGTCGACCCAGACCGTGAATTCACCCACAGCTTTTGGTGACGTGCGAGTTGATGATCTGGTTACAGCCGAACCTGATCCTGGCTCGGAGAAATTGGGTCGAACACAAGGGATCATCACGTATTCGGACATGACCGAACCCGCCCTAACGATGAACCTCACTTTCTACTTCACGGGGGGTGAGTACATGGGTAATAGCATCACCATCGGGGGACGAAATCCGGTAAACAACAAGGACCGTGAGATGCCCATCGTAGGTGGTACTGGAATGTTTCGAATGGCCCGAGGGTACGTGATCTCGAATACGTACTCTTTCGACGCTGTCACGAATTATGGTGTTCTAGAGTACACATTTTTTGTTGCTTATCCAGATCAAGATGAAATTTGATTGTTGATTTGGTGAAGGAAATTGGCATGGGGCGAGCTGGGATCATACACATGTATATATATTTTAAGATTTATGATATATATATGTACGAACAAGATCACATTTGCACTTTCAAAGATAATATGTAACTCTGTGTATAACGTTAATTACCTTCGATAACTGATCATATGTTAATTTGAAAGCTTCATCGAACATGGGGATTTTTATTTTTATTTTTGGGAACTATTTTGCACATTTTCTTTGTATTTTTTCTTATTTATTGAACGCATTTTAGAATATTCATATTTTTCGTCAAATTGGGTTCTTAATTCAAATTCTATTTCTCCTCGTTTATGTATTTGAATATTCACTTAAAACCAACAACTAGAATCTTATTAGTTATTAATCAAATATCCACGGTTATATTTATTCTTTAATTCGTTGATTACTAGCGAAAAATGCACACGATTTGTGTGTTTAAAAAAAAAAAGTTTTTTAAGGTAAATCATGTAATTAGTGTGAAGTGTTTAGGGAAATATCGGGTAGAAAAAGATAATTTTGGAATAAATTATTTTGGAGTCCTTAAGTTAGTTATTATAACATACTCATCTTTTATAATAGAGAATACATATAATAGCATACATATATATAAATAGTCTCCATTTGCTCCAAATCCAATCGTTGATTGCTTTTCGAAAGTCAACCGAGCTTCATTTCCATGTAATTGCACTATTAGCAGTGGGAACAATAATTTATAAATTTGTGTCGGGCCCTGAGGAAATTCTAATTAAATGATTACTACGTATGAGTTTTATTTTAATGATTTTTATAAACGTATGCCAAAATCATATTTTTCTAAATTTTGGGAGAATTACAATTTTGGTCATATATATTATTTGTATTGTTTTCATTTTTAGTTCTATTAACAATGATTGTATATTTTCAGTCATGTAATTTGTATATTTTTTTCCTCTAAATTTGGTCATGTTAAGATGAATTTACATTTGTAGTTATATAACTGATATATTGTTTTTATTTTTTTGTCATTTAACTTGTACTGCAATTTTCATTCTCGATTTTTTTATATATCGGAATCTATCGTGTTTTCTAATCATAAAAGAACCGAAAATGAAAGTAAAAACGAGTTAATGGATAAAAAAAATGAGAACAATATAGATTGAGGTGAAAACATGCAAGTTAGAGGACTGATCAAAATGCAAATTCATCATTAATTCATATGACCAAAAGTGAAAAAAAAAAAATACAAATAACAGTTAAACTTGTACCTCATCAATTTCTTGGTTGAGTTGAGGTATATGTCAAAATTCATATGACCAAAAGTGAAAAAAAAAATACATCATTAATTAAGTTAGAGTAATTTAAGCTAGTGTTTGAGAAAATTAAACTTTTAAGAAGCACTTCATAACTTTTTCTTTATAAAAAATTTTAAAATTTTGTCAAGAAAAAGTCAAAATTTTGTAAAGAAAAAGTTGAGAATTACTTACTAGAAGTTTGGTCAAAAACTAATTAGATCTAACAGCTTGTACCTCATCAATTTCTTGGTTGAGTTGAGGTATATGTCATGAGTGCGTGAAGGTGATTAGAGATGATAATCTAATTGTCTAATCAAATTAATTCATTCACCTTTAATCATGGATAAATTAATTATATATAGAGAGTCAGATATACAATAAATAAATTTAAAAAAAAATATCCTAGCTAGTATAATATATATCCACAACTAATACATGAGGCACAACTAATTTGAATTCTAGATGCCTACTATATTCGTCAGAGGCGACCCAATCTAAATAATTCAACAACTTGGCTTTCCTATATTCTTCATTAGCAGCCTCACCTCTCTATATATTGGCCCCTTATAACATCTTTAACCCTCCAAATATATTTGAAGTCGTTATTCCATTTACATAAATTTATTAAAAAAAAATAAAATCATTTCATAGTTGAAAAAAAAAAGCCCCCCAAGAAAGAGAGATGGAAAAGCTCGACGAAATCGTGAACTCGGTCAAAGACATGGTGGTTTCCCATGGCAGCACCCATGGCCATGACGAAGAAGAAACAAGGCTCAAAAAACTCATCAAAGCAAAGGAAAAGACAGCCAAAATACATGTCTACGTCCAAGATGCTCTAGGGGGGTCCAATCCTACGGTGTGGGAGGTGGCTCGGTCCGTCCAGACCGCGAATTCGCCGACTACTTTTGGCCAAATACGGGTTCTAGATGATCTCGTGACTGCCGGATCCGATCGTAACTCGGAGAAGTTGGGTCGAGCACAAGGGCTCATCACGTTTTCGGACTTGAGCGAGTCGGCCCTAACCATGAACCTCACCTTCTATTTCAACGGTGGCGAACACAAGGGCAGTAGTATTTGTGTTGGTGGACGAAATCCCATAAATAACAAGGACCGTGAGCTGCCTATCATTGGTGGGACTGGTGTTTTTCGGATGGCGAGGGGTTACTCCATCTCCAACACTTTCTCGTACGACCCTGTCTCGAATTATGGTGTTCTCGAGTACACGTTTTATGTGGCTTATCCCGATCATCACGAAGAAATTTGATGGAAAATTGCAAGATGGGATCATCATCATCATAGAGTTTGAAAGTGCATTGAGCATCTTGTGGAATTTCTTCACTTTTTTTATTTTTATTTTTATTTTATTTTTTTGGACGTTTTGTAGTAGGTAAATGGCATGTAAAATAACTAAGACAATTTGGTGTGCAAGTTGGATATATGTACCACGATTTATTCGTTTTCTTTTGTTGTATATGTTTTCCTAAATTTTGGATGTATTCGTTTGAATTATTATCCCCTTTTTCTTTTTCATTGAAAGCATTAATATTAAGAATATACTCATTGAAAGCATTAATATTAAGAATATACTCAATATTCATTTTCTTCTTCAAAATGGGTTCTTCAAATAAATTCTTTCATCGAAGAAAGAGCACATGATAAGGTGGCATCATGAATATATATATTTGGATCAAATCAAGCAATTATTTATTTCATGATTGTCGATTAAGTTGGATTAGTTTAAATCAAAAAAAATAAAATTCTTGTCAAATTGTTTGATTCTTTATTTTTTAGCTTGTAATTTATTTTAATTTTCGTGTGAGATCGATGTAATACATGAGTTTCTGAGATATTTACACTATAATTATAGCAAAATCTTGTTAACCATTTATTAGTCTTACAGTATATTCCGATCTCATCGTGACTAGTACTGGTCTGTAATATTTAATTTTCTAAAAAAAAAAAAAGGAAAGTACACAAATTTTAAATCCAATGATTTCAGAATTCAGATGGTGTCTTAAAATATAATTCACGAGCAGACGACGATGTTGCGTTGATTTTTTTTTTTTAATTTTTAAAAAAGGTTCAATAATTAATTTAATTTGGCTATTTTCCACGTTTCTTAATGGGGACAAGGTTTGCGAGTCAAACGAGGCTGCTCATTATTTAAGTCTTCATTGGTTGTCTAATCAGGTCTGGTTAAAACCGTGTCAGCCTATATTTTATATATACCTAAATAAATAATTTTATAACATGTTTAAATTTTAATAATCTATAAACCTTTTAATTTGTTTGGGATTCTGGGAACATAATATATCTATAAGCTATTTGAAAATACATGTCGATTTATTTATTGAGATAATGTAAAATGTTTACCCAAAAGTAATTTCTATAAGTATAAAGTAATTATTTTTTTATAAATAACTTATAAATTGAGGGAAATATATAAGCTCTACACATGATGTTTTTTATTCTTCTTCTTGTTTTTCTCTTGGGGAGCTGTGATTTTGGTGGTTTTTTTTTTTTTTCCTTAAGAAAGTGATTTTGGGTATCTTATGTGATCTTTTTACATTGGGAAAACTCATGGTCCTTCAAAAAAATGAAATTATTGGCGAGCCAATGTCTCGAATGGAGATAATAATATTATCCATGTACGTTCCCTGCACCCATGAGATACATAAAAAAATATTAGTAACACAATACTAATACAATTTAATTATTTGAAAAATAAATTTATTATATATATATATATGTGTGTGAGAGAGAGAAAAATACGTGAAATTGAGATAAAATAGAGAGAATTTAATTTGATAAAAATTGGAAAGAAGATGGACAGAGAGACACGTAGTGATTTTTTTTTTTTTTTTGAAAAAACCCGTAATATTATATTATTATTAGTGCAAATCGTTTATTACAAGTTGAACCAATCACAAAAAAAAATCATCATTCATTTAAATAAAAGATGAAGAGATAGAAGAAGCAAAAGCAGCAATATTATGGGCAACTTTATTAGCCGTTCGACTGACATGAACAACTTCCGTGATCTGAGGTAGATGCAATCGCATCCTGGTTTCCGTCGCACAAAGACCCATATATCTAAGATTCTTCATATTGGTTATGACTGTCTGCACGGTCAATAAAGAGTCGGACTTCACTTGCACATCGGTATCACCAAAATTACTTAACAAATTACGCAAAAGTAAAATTGTTGGAAATAAATTTTGGTATAATGTTCACACACCAGTTTTTTTTTTTAAGGTGTTCACACTCCAAAGTTGTTATTATAAATTTATAATTAAGGTGTTAAAATATTATATTATATAAGTATTAGAGTGCACGCTATACTTCCATTTTTTGTAGAGAAAAAAAATGTTGAGAACTTTTGTAAATATATTTAAAAAATGTTGAGAACTTTTGTAAATATATTAATTATGTATTTTATAAATGTTGCATTTTCGTAAATGACTAGTTATCAATGGATAGAAAGAAGGTAACATTTTGGTAATTATTTAGATATTAAAGGCCAAAACATAAAGAATGTTGAACATACTAACATACTAATCTTTCAACTTTAATATAGTAATAGCGGCAACGTACACGCATTGTATGTGTAACGTAAAATATAAATATAATGTGTTATGTGTATATAATATAGCATCCATTTTTTAAAGTGCATGATTTTAACAAAATATGCATTTTTTGTAATTTGACACTTTTATTAGGAGGTTTTTTCTGCAATTTGAAGTTGGGCATTTCAAGAGACCAATTAATGTGTTCTTGCATAATATATAGTAGAGACATATATTTTTCGAAAAAAAAAAGAAGTAGAGACATATAGAGATAGAAATATTATATTTGTTTTGTTACCCTACACACTAGTGTGCAGAGTAACATGAGCGTCAGCTAATTTGCAATTTTTTAATTATTTTTTAATGTTTTAAGATGTTAATGTTAACATCTGAAATTTTTTATTTTTAAAATGTTTATGTAAACATCTGACTTTTTTTAAGAAAAAAAACTACAAGTTGGACGTTACCACAAGACTGTAAATTTTATATATATATATATATATATATAATAGAATATATAATATAAATATGAAATACCAGAACGCCGCCCTCGTTTCTTATGCTTTTTTTTTACAAATCCAGCCAAAATAAAAATCATATTCAAGCCAAAAAAAAAAAGCTTATCACATCAAATTTGGGCAAAAATGTTAGGGCTTTTTAATCTGCGAAACCAATGTTGGCCCAGTGGGTTTTAATTACCCAAGCCCGGAACCCGAAAGGAAATAATGCTTTTATTTTTTTGTTTATTTATTATAGAATGATTTGAAGTGATTTTTACGAATGTGACTCGGTGTTGTTCCGAGAGTCTTTTTGTTTTAAGAAAAAAAATTTAAAAGAAAAAGAAGAATTAAGGTCAATACGCATTTTGGGATGAATTGAAAAAAATTCGTAACTACCCTAGTAGGAAATTTTATTTTGGGGGAATAAAATGTATATTGCTTTGAATAAATAAAATCATTGTAGTCAATGTTAGATCAATTGCATGATGATGCGAGTAAAATATATAATTTTTTTTACTCTATTAGTGATACGTTATACCTAAAAATTCAACTGGGTCTGAGCTCAATCATGAAGGTTCACTCCAAATATTTTTTAGGCCCAAGCTTATTTAAATATTATATATATTTAATTCAAGCAGGCCCTGAATTCTACAAAAGCCCATAAGAGACTTAAGCTCATGAAACTCTCTGAATATCTATAAATAGCTCAAGTCACCTCATTATTAAGGTACACGCTTTCTTTAGCACTATAACGCTTACTCTCGGTTATTATTCCTTGAGTAATAACTGACTTGAGCATTGGAGTGTCTTCGCCGGGAACCCTCCCGGCTCCTCTGACTTTATTTTGTGACGTAGGAACAACCCACTGAAGATCTCCCAAGGAAACGTGCAAGGATTTATTCATACACTTTGCGAAAGCAACATATCGAGTACAAGTAATTTTTGGCTACATCAATTAGTTTTCTATTTAATCAATATGGATGGACCCAAAATTTGGTATTTTGAAAAATAAGTTACTATTTGAAATTACAATGGTAGATATATTCTAACATTATATTCAATCAATCATATAACTTTCATTGTACATATATTATTTTTCGTGGTCGTATACATGAAGTTGCGGCGTCTGATGATTGTATTTTGTTTTAGTTTTATTACCATACATATTTGTGTAATGAATGGAACTCATAATTATGTCTTGGTACAAAAGCGAAGGCTACCCTCGTATTTGATGATTTTCCTATGTTCTCAATATTATTGCCTTTCATCATGATTTTGTATTATGTGCAAGTCTTATATCCCAATCCACCATCTAACTTCAAATCTACGAATGAAAAATAATCTTTAATTGTAATCTGAAAATCAAATGTAATCTCATTATTAAAACTATTAAATCCATGGATTTTGGCTTGGAAACATTAACTAGTGTACGTACTACCTAATTAATTAATCTTTCAAATGTTTCACAATGATATATCATTTGAAAAATTGAAATTGAGAAAAATAATCAGCAAAAATAAGGCCTTCCCAATTCCGTTTAAAGATAATAATAAGTATACCCATGCTTGACATTTACTTTTAATTTTGGAGCACTTAGCATTAATGATGAAACCGAAAATTGTTGTGTATTTTATTTATTGTGATGTGAAACCATATTGGAACCATGAAGAATAATGATGGTTGAAACCTTTCGTGTATTAATTTAAGGCCAAAAATTTTACATGGGAATTTTAGAAAAGTAAATATCAGTGGCCAAATGGTTAACTCTTGGAGCTGCTAATTTGTATAATAGGATTTAAAATAAGTGATTTATATTGCATTGAAATTAATAAATGGGGGGAAAGGGATAGAGTCTAAAAGCGTGCTTACTTTGGTATGATTCACCTTGGCCACATTAAAGGAGAATTCGGTGTAAAGCCCATCATAATAATAAGTATGAAATATATAATTGCCTTTGTTATTTAATTTCTTTAGCTTAATTGTCGGACAAGCTCTCCTTCCACCATATTATTATGTATGCTCTCAATAATTTTTTTAAAATATTTTGTTAATAAAAGAACTAATCGTGTCCTATTAACTCATAAACACCTTTTTTTGGGGGTAACTTGTTATCTAATTCGATCCACCATTATTTAAAAAAAAAAAAAAACAACCTCCTATATTTCAAATACATTCCGAGAATTTTTTTTAAAGAAATAGTTAAGTTCATTTACTCAAATATCCTTTTTCTTTTCTTAACGAATTAAATAGGTTACTGTTATCACTGTTTGGACGAAGTGACATAAATCTCTTTCTTCAAAAAATGAGACGTGATTCAAACGGCGTAAAAGAGAAAAAAATCTACCAGTAGGTTAATTATATTTATACATGTAATTAAAAGTTAATTTTTGTTTTAAAATATATAATTGATGTAGCAAAAAATTGATATTACCCGATTAGAGAAAATTTGGGTAACTTGTGGAGATCTGGATAGTCAGATTAATAATCGAACTGTTCCAAAAACCAAACTTCGTGGGTTGTCACCTGCATCACAAAGCAAAGTGAGTGGCGCCGGGGGTTGCCCGACGAAAACACTCCAACGTTCAAGTCAGTATTTCCCCAATATAAGTTTTAGAAACTAGAGCATGTGACTATAAAGTGTGTACCTTAAAAATGAGAGGAATTGAGCTATTTATAGAAAGTTGGAGAGTTTCATGGGCTTGAGCCTCTTATGGGCTTTTAGGAATTTATGGGCCTTGATAAAATGTCCAAATAACTAACTAACTAATATGAGATCCAAATGGATTGAGTCATTGGGCTTGGGCCCGAGAGAAAGTCAAATTGAGTCATAACCCATCAATAATGTAATATATTTCATTACTCTGTTTCCATCACCTATTTCAGAGACACATAACATATCTTCCCTCTATAAATAATATGTCACACGCTCATATATACTAGCTAGCCACTCCTACAATGGCCAACTACAGAATGGATTCCTTAGAAGATGAAGCATTATTCCGATCCTACCCATATGCACTCTACTTCGTTCAAAGCCCCTCCAATGTTTCCCATACCAACACCAACACCAACAACAACAACAATGAATCGTTTACGTACGATGATCATCAATCTCCACTTCCATCTGATCATCATCATCGAAACAGCTTGTTGATCAACATCAACCCGATCTACTCATCGTCTCGTGGATCCACAAACTCGTTTTTTCGCGACAAGGATAAGAATTCCGACGAGCAAACCCATAAAAATCGCGGCCGATTAGTATTTGAAAACGGGTTCGACGACCATCATGATGGTGACGACGAGCTTTTTGGCGAGCCGAGGGATAAAGGGTGGCAGAAATATTTTTCTTTGGGGTATTCGGACGCTTGGTGGTGGATTTGTATGCAGTTGGGTTGGAGGTTTTTGGTGAGTTTGATGATTTCGTTGCTTGTTTTCTATGTTGCCGCTAAGCCACCAACGCCTCAAGTGTTCGTCAAGGTAAATTCTCTGTGTTATTTTACAAAAAAAATTATTATTTTTGGAATAATGTCGACATGTAAATTTTAGTTTGAAACCGTATAATTTTGTGACTCTTGTTTATCACTAAGGTACATGCTCTTTTCCGTTCTTGTCTTATTTATACTACCAACTGACCACACACGTTGTGTGTGAAACATAATATGTTTATACATTTTTTTTTTGAAAAATTTTAATTTAATTACCATATTGAACAAAAATAAATTGATATAGTAAGATAATTCTTTATATAAAATATGAGAAATTAAGAATCTCTACAAAATTAAATATGTTTAGGAGTTAATGTATAAATGGGTAGGTTTGGAATTATTAAAAAAAAAAAGCTTCACCAAAAAAACAGTTATTATTCATCTCTCTTACTTTATTAATAACTAGCGAAAAATGCACATGCTTTGAGTGTGTAAAAGATAAGTTTTTTATATTTTTTTTAAAAGTAAAACATGGAGGAGTGGAAGAGATTTAGTGGGTAATTGATAAGAAAGGGTAATTGTGGAATAAATAATTTTGGTGTTTCAAGGTAGTTATTCTAGTGTGCTCAACTTTTATATAATAGTATAGATATAGATATTACTCGAAAAGAATATTTTTGAAACAAGGAATTTTATATTCCATTTATTTTATTGAAAAGTTTTGTAAAATTTTATGAAAATTCGGCTCGATCATTTCGGGAAAAAAGTATAATCATATATGAACACAAATATGTAAACCGCAGTCGAGGACCTTGCGTATCGTATAAATTATATAGATGAAAAATGGGTCAGATTGAAGCCCAACATATTTAGGCCTAAAAAACTTAAAGCCCGTATGACCGGATAGTACTCGTCATATTGGGCCTCAATCCTAGTCCAACTTTTAAGTCTGGAAAATTTTGTTTCATTTTATAGGCCCAAATATTGTAGCCCATGGTAGACTGATTAATAGTTTAATACTAATACTCTTTTGCACGCATTACGTGATTGTACGGTGTTTTTTTAAGAAAAAAATTGTAAAATTAAAAAATTACAAAAAAAATAGTGTTCTCATTAAAAAAAAATAGTCACTAAAACGCAACATATATATCAATTTTACATGTGAGTGTCATTTTCCTAAATTAAAAGACATCAAAGATCACAATGTGAATGTCATTTTGGTAAATAAGAAAATATCTAATGGCTAAAAAAATATAAAGTTATATAAAATAACTAATTTATCTAATAATTTTGATTTATTATGAATTAAGTTATGACATAATCTTAATTTTAACTCAAACTTTAACAATTAATTGAAAATTAGTTAATTAAATGATCTCTATTATAACAAGATAATAATATAAGTTTCTACTTTATAAACACAGCTGTGAGCTTGATGCAAAAATCTTAGTGACCATTTTAGTCCATTATAGGCTCCAATATCTTAATTTAAAATCAAATGGTTATAACATTTAGATTAATAAGTTGATAAAGAAGGGGAAAAATTATCATAAGGGGAACACAAATAAATCGAGTACTGAGTGGAAATTAAAAATTAGACGATAATTTTAATATAAAGATAATTATTTGTGGGTACTTTGATTTTTTTAAATAAATTCACATAGTTTTATAAAATAAGTTAGGAAGATTTTGCTTTCAAACGAAGGAAAAATTATTTTAATAGTTTGTATTTTACAACACTATAAGATATATCGTTTTCTAATAGAAAAATTACTAAATATATATTACTAGACGTCTTATAATATATATCCTGAATATCTAATAAGATGCTTTAATTAACGTTTTATAAATTCATCAAGCTGAACACTATAATATTTGGAAATTAATAATATGTTAAGAAAATGGTTAGTGATTCTAGAGTGGTATTATCTACGCTCTATTTCATCTTATGCACACTTCATCTCATAAAAGAAAGTGTATACAACATAAAAATAGAACGCAAATAACATTAATATCATCGGAGAAAAAAATATTCCTAATGATCGAGTCGTGAGCTTTATATGATATTTCTTGATGTTTTTTTTACATTTTATGACCATCACAAGATGTTCACATGAACATTTCTTTAAAAATATTAAATATTTTCACGATATTAACATAAACATATCTCGTAGTAACCACAACATCCGCCCAAATATTATTATTATAATTAAGTTGACTGTTTGCAACAAATGGAGAACGCTTTTACAAATCATTAGATAATTAACCACTTACATAAAGCTTAACATTCATTCTCTCCCACACGCATATAATAGACTGAGTTTTTATTTAATTATTCTTTATTTTTCCACAAAATTAGTGTGTTTGAGAGATTAAATAACTGATCTATTGGATTACCACTTAATTAAATGCACTTAATATTTAATATCACACAATTAAATTAATTTCATAATTTATTTGTTAAATTTAGTTTAGTCATATGATGATAACTAAAATTGAATATTAATTTTAATTTGCAGATTGGTGGAATTCAGCAGTTCAAATTAGGTGAAGGAGTGGATGCGACCGGCGTGACTACCAAAATACTGAGCTGCAATGCATCAATGGATTTAACTATTGAAAACAAGTCTAGGCTTTTCGGCCTTCACATCCATTCTCCAATTACTAAAATGTTCTTTGGCCGTTTCCCTTTTGCAATGTCACAAGTAAGTCAAATTTTCGGAAAATGATTTTTTTTCCCCACTAATTTGTCTAATGTTGGATTTTAGTTCATTAAGTTGTCAAAGTTTATTTTGAATATATATATTTTAATTTTCGACTATTTTAATTTGATTTATTGTTGATGTGAATCTGACAAGTCGAAAATTTTCTTTGTCACATCATAAACAAAATAAAAAGTTGGTGTAGCAAAGCCAAACTTTAAAAACATATAATAAATCAAAACCTAAAATCGAACAAGTTATTGGACCATGAAACTATTTTCCATCAAATTTATATATATATGTATTCTGAAACCCATCGAACCGGAAAATAACCTTTTTGTACACTAACTTTCATTATTTTGGATTTAAATCCACTAAGTTTTCAAAGTTTGGTTTTGGTGTACCAACTTTCATTCTTTTTGGATTCTAATCTTATTTCGCCATATATAGTAGCGAAGTGGCACAGAAAATATTGAATTGGTATTGAAAAATGCTGCCAAAACACCAAAAATTGCTGAATTACTGAATTATCATATCGCATTAACAATTGAACAAAAATTGTCAAAACTTAAAAGTTAGTGTACCAAAAAATCATATTTCCCCACATCCAATTGATTGAGCTAACCCTTTTACGAATTACTTTTTTCACCTACAAATGTTTATATGGTAATATATACCATATTAATTAGGGTGCAGAACTGTATGCTGGTAGTGATGATTGGACAGTTTTCAAGTTATATGTTGGAACTACAAATAAAGCAATGTATGGTGGTGGAAGAAGCATGCAAGACCTGCTTGAGTCTGGCAATGGTTTGCCCATCACTATTAAATTGAGTTTTGTTTCAAATTTCTATGTGATTTGGGGACTTTTTCAACCAAAATTTCACCGTGAAGCTCATTGTTTGGTGCTTATAGATAACTCTTATGACAAGAAACATAGAACCCAGAAATTTAACAGCACATGCGCTCTAATTCCATGACCATATGTGAAAGCTGGGAACATAGAGATCGAAGTCGTCGTCCCCTCGCAAAGAAAACCACTAAATTTGTATTGTAATTTTTCTCAGACCGCAACTTTATTTACTTTTACTTGTATATCGACGGATCTTTATATTTTTGGTATGGTTTTTTATACAAAAAACTTTAGTTTCATTTTCTTTTTTTCTACATTTAGTGGGGGTGTCCCGAAAGGTCACTTTAAAGTTTGTTTATGAATCCAAAGCAAGATGTAAGATAAGCTTTTAAAATTATGAGCTTGTGGATGCCACACGCAGATAAAATATTATATTGTACAAGCGAGCTAAAAGTAATCAAGCAGTGAGGAACATTAATTTATTTTCACATCAACTAAAAGTATGTGTATATTAATTAAAATCCACTATGGTATCATCGTTAATTGAGTTTTCACTCTTGTATCTTTCATTTCTTTCACAATTTCGATTCTTTATTTTGTAATTTTAGTCATTTTTTTACAGAAACACTTGTATGACATTAGCTGCATTAACGAAACATAGAAAAAAGATTAAAATTGTGTGTGTGGGAGAATAACGAGTTAATATTAGAATATGATAATATAAAAAGAATAAAATTTGACCAAATTTACAATTTTCCCTTCGAAAAGGTTTGGGAGAAAGTACACAAACTAACGGATGAATTCCTTAATTCTACTCGATAAGTAGTTGTCTGGGAATAGATTTATATATTAGCTAGCTATTAGCTAGTAAATAATCTTGTCGTGCTAAATTAATTAGGTACGGAATAGGCGTGAGTGTTGCAAATCCGACGTGCCCCATGAAATCAAAAGTTGTCTAATAAATAATAGAAAACTCAATTTTGTTGGGGCCACCAAGCATAGCCAAATTATATGTGATTTGTCTGACGTTCCATTGGTGGAATTCCACAATTTATTTTACGGAAATTCTTACGACACTCATCGTATGATTCATAAAAAAATATTTTTATGTCAAAAATATGAATTGAGTCAACACGTCTTATGAATATATATATCAAACTCAAAAGTATGGATTGAGTCAACTCATCTCACAGATATTTACTAATATATATGATATATTTATTTGTACTCGAGTTTAAATAACTAAATCAGATGAATGAATCATTAAAAATTTCGATACGTGGCGAGTTTGAACTCAAAATTCTAGCCTAGATATGTATGTGCCTTCAATTCAAAAGTTTAAAGCTTGAGTCGAGCTCCATTTATACATACATCATTCGCACAATCCTTAGCACTTTAATGTTGTCGTTTCCATAGCATGGAAGGGTGAAACAAAGGTACTTAAAGGTTTGAATGGGATTTGGTGCTTCAAATTGTGAGAGGGAAATTAAAAGAGCTCTATTACATTGGACACCCCAACATATATTGAGTTCAAGGTTAGTCTTTATTTACAAACAAAATTCAATAATTTGTAATGTACATAAATCATAAGATGCATTTGCTATCTACTTGTTTGCTTTTGTTTATATATATCTTTTGATGATTTCTAGTATGTTGAAAATAAATTGGAAAAAAGGAATTAATCAGTTTGTATATTGTCTCCACCAGAAACTTAAATGATCGTTAATATTTAATTTATTTTTTTTGTTGTTCTCTCTTTTTCAGGATTTGCATGCAATTTGTCATTTGTTAGTACAATAATCTGGCAAACTGCTACATCTGCGAGTGAGTACTTTTCTCCCTTCAGATTAAATTTACACCCATTCTTTAAATCAAAGTTTTGTTTTATATAGAATAATTTTTTTTAACTATAATGGTATTATGTAACCATGGCATTGATTTCATTAAGTTATCGATCAATTAGATTAAGACACGCAGAGAGGTCAGCATCTAATTAAGAAGGATATATGAAATAGCTAGTGATAGAAATTATTTTTTAATTACAAAATGTTTCAGAAGATATGTCGAATAAGTTAGGTTTTGGCATTTGATTTAATTAGATTAAGTAGATTTCTTTGTCTAAAATCTAAATAATTGATTAGTAAATACACATGATTGTCAAATCTAATTCAACCGGCAATTTTTATTTAGGTCGCGAGCCAAGGAAAGGAACAAGTAGTTGTTAATTTTTAAGGATCAAATTCATTTCAAGACTAATATTTATTTCGTGGTCCATCGTTAACGTTGTGTCAATTTAGTACTACAGAAATTTTTTTTTTTTTTTTGACAGCGAAGTTAGTACTAAATAATACTTAATTTTATTTCGAGTTTAATGATACTACTATATATTAATCAATATGGAAAAACGGCAATTTTGATCATGTATGTTTGTCACTTTGCGATTTCGGTCCTCTATGTTTTCATATTTCAGTTTTAGTCCTTCATGTTCTGATTTTTGGCAATTTCAGTCTTTTTTTTTTTGAAAATATGCTTACGTGATACAATGCACGTCAGCTCCACATCAGCACCGCAATGGTGCCACATCAGCGTCGCATCGGAAAAAAAGACTAAAATTGCAACCAAAAAAAAAAGATAGCGGACTATAACTGAAACATGAAAACATAGAGGACCAAAATCGCAGAGTGACAAACCTAAAGAATCAAAAAAGCAATTTTTCTTAATCAATATTTATAGGAATAAAATTTTAATGTGTATAACATAGAAGTTATTAACATCACACGTGTAGAAGAATAATGAAAAAACACTAAAAAACCGCCCAAAAAATCCAAGTTATTTATTGAAAACCAAACTTTAATAAGTTATATGATTATAAAATCCAAAACATACCGACTTAATTATATGATTAAAACGACAATGTTTTCTATAGTTCGTAAATGTATATTGGAATTCTTAACCCCGGATAACTCAATCAAGAAAGTTAATTCAAGGTGGCGAAATCAAAAGTTAATTAAGTGTCTTCAAATTCTTAGAGTTGTTAGCCGTTCAAATAATAAAATATATATGAATATGTGATCACTATATATTTTGGACCATACTTTGACATATGGTCAAGATAATGGCACATCATACGGAACTTTCCAAGCTCGGCCTCTTGAATTTATTAATTAATATAGTATAGTTTTTATATTACTTTCACCGATTAATTAATTATAAGCTGAATTGGGGTCCAAAAGAAACCGTACGTGTACTACTAGAAACGAAAATTATTTGAAGTATTTTGGGAGTGTTTAACTGGGGAAGAAAAGGGAATTAATTCTAGTCGGAAACGGACAGCATGCATGTGTCCCATTATTTTCTGTGTCTTTTGTTGACGATAACGAAATATGTGATGAGTGAAATATTGGAATGGAATGGACGTATAATAATTGCACAAACTCTAACATTCGGGGGAGTTTAGAACTTGTGAAGGCTCTGCTGCTATAGCTTTTTATGAATCTTGTCCTTTAACAAAATATTAATTGCACTTTTTATTTCTTCCCGGAAAATATTTAACTATCAGTCGGCTGATCGATTTAAATAGAATCATCATAAGGTTCATCGCTTTTCTCTTAAATTTTGAAAAAAAAAAAAAAGAAAAGAAAAGAAAAAGGTAATGATATCGAGACGACTAATTTTCAAAAGATAGCCACATTTATAGATCTTCGCGTGAGGAGACGATACTTAAGTGACAAGAAAAGTATCAGAAATTAGGAAATTTGGTTTATATATATATATATATATATATATATAGAGTTTTTTATGATGCCCAACACTATATGCCCACTTCATGTCCACCATGTACAAGTCAACTCATCTATTGTACATGAACTCATCTATTGTACATGGTGGACATGTAATCTTTTTTTATTTAGCGTTGATATAAAATCGATGCAATAATTGTACGTATCGTATAATTCGTATCCAGCACTACTTTTTCTAAAGAAAAAAAAAACAAAAAAGAAAAAAAAAACCTTTATTATCATATAATCTAATACATTTTAGACATAATAATTTCCTATTTTCAATTAAAATTTGATACATATTATCTTTTACAAATGGATTCTTTTATTTATGTTATATATATATATTTTCCATGCCTATAAGCTTTTTCCTGTTCCCAATAAATTTTAATGCCTCTTTTTCCATTAATGCCATCTATATATATGTTCACATACAATAACGTAATTGCTATATATGTGTTATGTACGGATGAGCAAAATACGGCATGCAAATATCTTCGACGACAAATGTCGATGCCTTTCTTTCTTCATTTGACAGCGAACTTAATTCGATGTTTCCGAGGTCATCTGTATATATATATATAACACTGTACTGATCGAACACTCGTTTGAATTAAACAGCCGATCGAGCTTAATTAGAAATTAAACATCGGCGATCGACTCCGTACTAGTGTTTGCTTAATTAGCTCATGGCCGATGATATTGGTGAGAGGATCCCAGTAGCATCCAGAGGAAGCAGCTGGAATTTACCCATTTGGGTTTTCTTCAAAGATGCCAGGTGTGCAAGTTTTATATATATTGAAATGATATGTGACATGATGTTTTTGTGGTGGAAATTAACTTATGGTGATTACGTACGTACCCGGCCCATTTTGGATTTTAATTTCAGCTGTGTTTTCAAACGAGATGGTATTGGAATGGAGATCTTGAACATTGCACTCCCTGCTGCAATGGCGTTAGCTGCTGATCCCATCGCGTCCTTGATCGATACGGCGTTTATCGGCCATTTAGGTCCCGTGGAAACAGCTGCTGTGGGAGTTTCCATAGCTATATTCAATCAAGCTTCCAAGATCACCATATTCCCACTTGTTAGTATCACCACCTCTTTCGTTGCGGAGGAAGACACCATTCACAAAATCCAACAAGCTGGAATTAATATTGGAAACGATCTGGAAAAGGGTACTTCCAGTATTAACAACAATAATATGGATCATACGCATTTCGACGTGACATCGAAAAACAATGACACAGAGATGCAGGGTACCGAAGATAGCGTTGATAATCAAGACTTGGAAAAGGGTATTATATATATATTTATATATATACTTTTTTTTTAATTAAATTAAATTCTTGATCCTCGTCTGGGTTTTTAATTTAGCTAATATTTTTTTGGTCCTTTGGACAAGATTTCGTCATGACGACATGTAAGTCTGTTGATGCTCCTCCTCCTAGCATCGGTTCAGACAAAGATCAGAAAACGAAAACCGAACGTCGGCACATCCCTTCTGCGTCGACTGCGCTACTTCTTGGTGCCATTCTTGGACTTGTTCAGACCATTTTCCTTGTTTGTTTGGCCGAACCATTTTTAAATGTAATGGGAGTGAAATCTGTGAGTATCCCAAGATAATAATTTATATATGTTCCCAAAAACCATACATATATTTTGCTACATTATTAAATTTAGGAATTAAACATAATTAATTAACCCTTTATAATTTAATTTGCAGGGATCTCCTATGCTACCCCCTGCGCACAAATATTTAACAATAAGATCACTCGGGGCACCGGCGGTGCTACTCTCTTTAGCCATGCAAGGGGTCTTTCGAGGTTTCAAGGACACTAAAACTCCTCTCTATGCCATCGGTATATAAAACTCTTTTATCTTTTGTGTATTCTTACGTGAAATCAAGATTTAAGGCAAAACAATTGGTCCTCTATTTAATACTCTTTTTTTTCCAATAATGCACTTGTGAGTAAATTTGCTGTTGAATTTTATGACTGTAAACAGCTGCAGGAGATTTAACAAATATAATATTGGACCCCATATTTATCTTTGCTTGTCGGCTCGGTGTTACTGGTGCTGCCATTGCTCATGTTCTTTCACAGTAAGCACTCATTGTACATATATTAAAGGAAAACTGCAATTTTAGTTTTACATTTTTGTCATTTTGCGATTTTAGTACTCTATGTTTTTATATTTCAGTTTTTGTCCTGCATGTTTTGATTTTTGTCAATTTTAGTCTTTTTTATTCGAAAATGCTTACTTGACACTGTACACATCGGCTCCACATCAGTACTGCATTGGTGCCACATCAGCGCCACATCGGAAAATGACTAAAATTGCAAAAAAAATAAGAGATAGCAGACTAAAACTGAAATCTGAAAATATAGATGATCAAAATCGCAAAGTGAGAAATATAGAGGACCAAAAAAGCAATTTTTCCTATATTAAATCATCCCAAATTAAGATTTTACTACACTTGTAATACTATACATAAACATAGAATTTGAAATGTCAAATCTAATATTTTTCAGGTACTTAATCTCCTTCATACTCTTGTTCAAATTAATGAAACAAGTGGATCTGCTACCTCCAAGTCTCAAGGATTTGCAATTGCAAAGATTTCTCAAGAATGGCAAGTACTTCGCACGCTGCCCGTTTAAACCTCTAATCTAAATATCATTTGCAAAAATCAAGAGTAAGATCAGAGTTTTCGACGACAGGCCGACGACTATGGTTATGAAACAAAACTAATAAAAACAAACTTTGGAAAGCAGGCAAAAATGCCCGTTTGCCAACTTTAGAGAAATGTAGTTAGCTAGCTCATGTATTAGACGATCCTTATAAATTATATCATGTCTTATATGACATAATATTTACTTCGTTTTCAATAATATTTGGCTAAACATTTTGCGCAGGTTTTCTTTTACTGGCGAGAGTTATTGCCGTCACAATCTGTGTGACTTTATCGGCATCAATGGCTGCAAGACTTGGTGCTACATCTATGGCTGCATTTCAAATATGCCTGCAGGTTTGGATGACTTCTTCACTCCTTGCAGATGGCCTAGCTGTGGCTGGACAGGTATATATCCAAGCCTATAAATATTCATATTAACCCGAATTTCCATACGCAATCGGAACAATTAACGCCGCAATCTTTATAACAAGACGATTGTCATTTCACATGTCAAATTTGTAGGCAATTCTTGCTTGTGCATTTGCTGAGAAAGATTATGAGAAAGCAGCCGCGGCTGCAGCCAGAGTATTGCAGGTATAGTTCAACTATATAGATAGTGTTTGAGAGATCTTTCAGGAAGTACTTCCCAACTTTTGAAAATGTTGTTAAGAAAAAGCCGAGAAGCGCTTACTAAAAGCTCTACAAAAAACTACCGTGCCCGTAAACGGAACGATCCATCCATCAACCGGGCAAAAAAATGTAAACAAGTATTTGACAATTTCATGTGTTTCAGATGGGATTTGTGCTAGGACTAGGACTTGCTGTCGTTGTTGGACTTGGACTCGAATTCGGATCAGGAATCTTTACCAAGGACAAAAGTGTAGTTCGCCTTATTGCCATAGGCATCCCGGTATGGATCGCTCATCAAGCATTTGCGCAATTCGCTTCACACTCTTGTCAAATTGTAGCTAGTAAAACTTCATGATCCTTTTCTATCAACAGTTTGTAGCAGCTACGCAGCCTATAAACTCGTTAGCGTTCGTTTTCGATGGCGTAAACTTCGGAGCATCCGATTTTGCATACTCTGCATACTCCATGGTAACTTAACTTCACATCATAAAAATATAAATGAAACAGAACAAATTCTCTATTCGTTTTTTTTTTCTCAATGAAAAAATGATATGCAGGTTTTGGTGTCCATAATAAGCATCGGATCATTGTTTGTTCTGTCAAAAACCGATGGGTTTGTAGGAATATGGTATGCTTTAACCATTTACATGGCACTCAGAACATTTGCTGGCGTTTGGAGGTAATTCTTTTGATATTTTTAGCAAAAACAACGTACGATGAAAACAAAAACTAGGAGATCATTTACAGTTTTTAATGTTTATTATGTTCATATTTGCAGGATGGGAACAGGAACAGGGCCGTGGAAATTTCTCAGGAGTACTCGGTTGCTCCCTTAGAATATATATTTATATACATACATGTATTATAATGTTGCTATATATTATGTATAATAAAACCGAACACTCGAATTTTGGTGCTAGAGATGCATATGAGTTATTATAGTTTTTGGAAAATTAAATCTTTTAATTTATTTCCATGTTGCATACGAACTTGAACCCAATAATTCAGTCAGGATAGAGCCAGGAAATTCCATATTTTGACCAAGTTAAAAAGAGACGATGTGCTAAAATTATATTTTGAAAAATTAATGCTATGTCATTGTCTCCTTTTGACTCCGTCTCTGGGTTCACTATATATTAATAAACAAGCAATAAACTAAAAAAATACAAAAGAAGTACACATCCAATGTAGAGAAGGGTTCTATCGATGATAACATACGGGCAGTGCTCATATGTTAGATTTGACGGCTCTTTTTTGTTTGCATGCGAGATGTTCATGTGAGTATTGTCGGCTCTTTTTTGTTTGCACGCGAGATGTTCACATTAATTTCTTGTGTGCAGAAAATAAAGCATTAGATTCACATTTGACGGTGGTCGAAAGAGGTTGCATTGACAAATTCGTGGAGAAGAAAACGTATTTCTCTGTCCTACTTGAGTGACGACACTGCCATTTATGATGGCCATCATATCTTATCTAATCATGAACCTACTAAAGTCGCAACTACTTTTCCAGGAAACTAATCACCATCAATGCGTAGGCCATTGTCACACTATAATGTCTCGCATTCGTCCAAAAAAAACATCCCAATTGTTTATAGTTGATATTATTCACCAAATAAATTTTGGTCTCATCGATGACTTAAACATAGATGTTTGTGTGGAATTCATAAAGCATCTCCCTAGTTCATATCTATGTATTCTTTCCCATAAAAGTATAAAAATCGAGCTTGTGTAAATGAATGGAGAGTCTAGTACAAAATTAATTTGTGCGTGCGTTGCTTATTCTTACATAATGTCAGCAAAGTGTACTTGTCCGACGAAATTCTTTCCAAGATGTTGAAAAATATTCATTTATTTAAGTTTTCAAAGACAATCGAAAGGCGTTCCTTAATGTTTCTAATATTGAAGCCGATGATATAAAAATCAAAACACATGACTATTTATTGTACTACGGTTTCATGTAATAATTGTCCAAGTATGTACTTACTCCTAAAATAACTTTTAAGAGAGCACAAATACTAAAAGAGAGAACAAGTAGCCAGTAGCATCAATTATAAGCTGAGAAACCCAAAAAAAAAAAAAAAAAAAAAATTACAATTATGACTTCAATAAATGGAATAAAGAGTAGAAATACATAAAAGGATAACCTTGAGATTATCAAATACAAAGGAACATTGTCCAAACTGGACTGGGTTTTCTCTTCAGCACACAGCCCAGACAACAAATTGGAAACTCATATAATAATCAACAAATGATTAGAGCAGAATACATCTTTCAAAAAAAATAATAATAATCATAATAATAAAAATAAAAATTCATTATACCCATCAAACTCCCAAGCTTGAGAAACGCTGTGGTTACCATTAGCCTTGCACCTCTACACCGTTGAAAAAAGAGGGGATTTTTTTTTTATATATGTCCTAAAATAGGGGTTGTTGACTAACTGAATGAATTCTCGATCCTGTTTACTAGGCTACGAGCTGATCTTGTTGCATCTGCTCGAGCCAGGCTCCTATAACTGAATGATCAATTGAATCGATTTCAGAGTTTGATTTCAAACACTCACCGGATGTCACGGCAGAACCAGAAATGGAAGCAGCAACAGGCTTTTCCATCATCTCAGGTGGTGATTCTTTGACAAGAGACTGCACCCACGACAAGTCGGGCTCCTCCCCATCGTCGCCCAGTTCAAAAGAAGACGATCTCTTCAAGGGAACGTGATTGTTTCCACTTAGGGACCAATCAGCTTTTTCATTGGGGGATCCCCATTTAGACAGAGCAGCTACAGGAGATCCAACGGTGGGGGCACGGTTGGATCCAAGATCTCGGGAGCTGAGGCTACGCATCTGTAGCTGCTGCTTCTCACGATGTGCGAAAGCTGAGAAACGGGCACTCATTGGTGATGCAGATTCCAAGCTTCTTGGGGACATTCTTGGGGACGAGACACCAAGAGAAGCCTGCAACAGAGGGTGTTCCATATTCCTAGGAGAAAATGCTTTAGTGTTAATTGGTGATAAAATGTTCTGCTGCTGTTGAAACTGATTAAGAACAGCTGATTTGTGGGTGGGCGAAAAAACACCAGAATTAGCTGCCTGGTCAGAAGAAAATCTAGGGGATAACGCAAGCTCGGCCATAAAGAGATCTTCAAGATTCGAAGGAGTAAGAGATGACTTAGATCTTGCAGACCGATTCAAAAAGGCAGAATTGGGATGTGGCTGCGAAAAGCGTGCCAAATCATTCATAACAAGTTGCTGTGCATCAAATTCCCGCAACAGATTAAGATCCTCGGGTGGAATATCTCGGGCACTAAGGGAAGATCTTAGGCGACTGGACTGCAGATTGCTACCGGGTAGATTAAGGGTCGGGACATTTGGCTGAGGCCAAGGTGCAGATGAATGAGATATTCCATTTGCTGTAGGGGACATGCTCGGATTAAAGACAGGAGACATCACAGAGTGTGATGATGGTGAACCAGGCAAAAGGCTTAAAGCTGCAGCCATGTCCATGAAACTAGCTGCAGAGGCAGCTGATATGGGTGAAGGAACACCAGATCCAGTAGAGCCATACAAGGGACGAAGCTCCTCTTGAGTGTGCGCAAAAAAACACACCTGTCTAGCACAGCTAGTGCCATCCTTACAGAGTCTTGTTCGATACTGAGCAGGATGCAGCCAACATTCAAATACACCATGTGCATACTCGCACATGTCTCCTCTCCGACACGCACCCTTCCGGAAATCAGGACAAGGAACACAACTGTAATGGAACTTCCGAGGATCCCTTCTGCGAGCATTTTCTCCAGGGTGAACAAAAGGGCACTCGGTCCAATCATGAGAATAGGCTCTCGAACAAGGCCTGACCTTGAATGAGAACATACGGAACTCATCAGTTGAATAGATACTGTTCCGGATGTCGGGCAAAGATGGATCCACTGGATATTGCTTCTTCTCAGACACAGAATTAACAGGGACATCACTGGATTTTAACACTGTCGGAGTAGATATATAGTTGGACGGCGACAATGGAGAAACGCTCTCTTGGTTTGACGATAAAATAGGAGAGGATGCATTCGAACTACATGCAGAAACACCATTGTTGCCTTCGCCAACTGATCCATCAGAAATATTGTTCAAAAGCAATTCCTCAAGAGCAGCCCTTGCACCAGGAAGCTTTGGAGGGGCAACAATCACATCAACTGGGCGGCAGCCATCTATGTCCTCAACATTGGGATCAGCGCCAGCAGATAATAGCAGTTTCACAACATCAAATGCATGGATAGATCCTCCATAAGCAGCACAATGAAGAGCAGTCCACTTGTCTTTACCGCACGATTTGTTCAAATCAACTTCTGGCAAAGCAACTATCAACTTCAACACATCCACACTGCCATAAGTAGCTGCTACCATCAGCGGTGTTCTTTCTTCCTCGCTAATTTGTTTTGAACCTTTCTTCCGAACAAACCAAGGCCCAGTTTCATCAACCGGGGACAAATCAAACTCAATGTACCTCTTGAAAGATTCAAGGTCATTGTTGGCAGCAAATTCAAGAACACTGGAAAAGGAATCTTCAGTCTCCACAGATAAATTACTCATGTCTTTCATTTTATTCGATTGTAAATCAGCAGCCTTTTGGGTGGTAGAAGAACTTGAATTTGATTGCTCCTGCCCACTGCACATAGTCCAATCAACTACAGAACAACCAAGAACTATCTGAATCAAATAAAAATAAACAGATATTAATGGCCCCCTCCCGCAAAAAGAGCAAGCATGATCCACTGGTTCAAAATAGATGTACAACGTTTCTTATTATGTTATCGGTTTCATTCAAATTGGTATCATGTTAGGCTCCACAAGAATAATCTTGTAACTTTTGAACATATATCACACATGTATGCATCTGAATCAGAAAAAAATTGCATCTTTTGTCCAAGCACCTGTCATGTTGAGATAAAGCAGGTATTGAACAAATTAACAAAAAGTACATCAACATAATTAAAGTAAAGCTTGATAAATATTCAAAATAGAAAACAAAGGTTTTACTTCAATCCCGGTGCTAAGGTAACAAATTTCACTCCAGTATCGACCAAAAATTTATGGTTAAGTGCTATTTTTTCACATTCTCAAAAATAGGTACCTACCATCTTAAAGGCTTCCTCTTTTATTTAGAAACATAAGAAAATTTATAGAATGGGGAAGCAAGCCAATATCGAATCATAAACAAACAGATGCAAAACACGGTCAAATTAAGCATCTCACTTTGACATATTGAACCACACTTTGAAAAGCGAACAAATTTTACTTTTTCACCAGAAATACGCCAAGAAAATCGAATCATCGATCCAAAAATGCAAATTCGAACCTAACATACACATCACTGATTCATTTAATGAAAAATTACTACAGAGCTATCCATACAGCTCAGCGAGATCAAAAAATTTAATTCAAGAAAAAATTATTTGAATACAAGAACAGCAAAATAGATTTTAAAAATAATACTGCACTTTCATGAAGCATAATTAGTATGAAAGTCGTACAGATACGTAAACCGGAGAATCTATATCTGGGCAAACTGAATAAAAGATTTATCACATCAAACAGAAAATTAGAGTCAACCCAACTCAACAAATCAGCTGAACACCCAAAAAGAATAAAATAAATGAGCAATCCCATAACATAAAACTCACCGATATCCCCAAAAACAGAGCTTTTACCAAGATCTACCAACGGGTCGTATCCATCACCCTTTTATCGATCTATTGTCCGAAGAAAAATAAATAGTGATAGAAAAACAAATCAAAGAAAGCCGATGTTTCAAGCGATGCGATCTTCATCGTACAGATTTGCAACTCAAAAAGACAGTGGAAGAAGTCTTTTCTAACGTAGCCATGGATAGATACAGTGCGAGTTATGTATGTATATGTGGGAAAAACGAGAAAATATAGAGAGAAAACGACAGGAGGGAGGCCTGTAATAGAGATTAGTGAGAGAATGCGTCGATTTTAGGCGTAAAGGGGAGCGGTTTTGAAATCTAAATGAAATTGAAATTGAAATTGACATGAAATTGAAATGCAGAATGGTATTGAAATTCACGCGAAATCAGAGTCGAATTTGGGGGAGGTGAGAAGTGTGGGGCCGCCAACCACGGAAATTTGGATTTCAGACCATAAGGTCGTGTTTGGTTGCTCTTCCTTTCTTTTAATTTTTTTTTTTTCCAATTATTTTCAAAACACAAAAACTTCCCTGAATTAATCGAGTACAAAATCAGTTTTATGAGACGAATATCTTTTTTCATTCGGCTCAATACAAAATATTACTTGTTAGTAAAAATATTATTTGTCACTCTAAATATAAATCAGGTCGACCTGTTTTATGAATATAGATTCGTGAGATTTTGATTAATAATAATATTCTAAAATTGCCCAACAAATTTTCTAAGTTCCTTGTGACTTGTTCATTTATAAGGCATTTAATTTAATTAAGATTTTATGCATTTTTTATTTTTCATGAATGGTATGATTAATTGTTGTTAACTTCAACTTCAAAAAAAAATATTGTTAACTTCGTATTATCACTTTGGACCATGTAAACAAATTGGTGTGTGGCATCCATTTGCTTTAGGAAAATATCAATTGTTGATACTATTCCCATTTTTAAATTGTTATTTAATTTCTTGTTTAGTACATATAAAACAAATTTCAATTATCTTCTACTGTTAAAAAAACATGATTTTATGTACTTGAAGAAATCCATGTAAAATATAATTATGAAAAAAATATATATATGCCCTTGTATCTTCACTAATTATCCTTTATTGCGTTTTACTAATCAAGTAAATAATTTGATAAATGATATAATGGCTAAAAAGATGTCACATGAGTGTTTTCAAGTGGACCAATATTTGATGTCACCTTAAAACTAAAAAATAAAACAAACGGTGTAGTGCTTTTTTGGTCCATCACATCTAATACCATTTGGATGATATTGAAAGGCTTCAAGGCTTTAACCAAGCATAAAAATAAATTTTTTGACACAGTTCGACGCATTAATTTTATGAATTTTTATTTGATCTAATACATGAAAATTTATTAATTTTTATGTTTAAAATATTATTTTGCGATGCAAGTATGTAACGAATAGACCCATATTATTAATAAAAAATTTTAAAATCATCTAAAAAAATTTATTGCAGCGTAATATTTTTAAAATATCCATGTACTATATTATAAATAAAATGTTTCAATGATCTAAGATTCCATGTCACGAATTGGATGAAACTTGAAAGTGCATCGACAAATTTACTCTCTATATCGATAATGTGTTGTAGCTCATTGGCATCTTCAAATAATATGAGACGAGATATTGAATTCGAAACTCAATTATAATAGCAACTCTCTTGATTAAACAAAAAAAAAATTCCGCATGCACCATATTCACGGCTAAATAATAGGAACTTAGAAAAGGACTACGGGTTGGAGAAAGTCATTTTTTAATTTTTATTTTTTGAGATTATCTATTTTGATGAGACTCCATGTTATGCTTACAGTCATTTCAAATCGATCATACACTTCTTTCCGTATCGAATCCGAGTTTTCTAATTTTTATATTGTATTATATGGGATATAATTTGTGTCAATTATTAACAATATTGTGATCTTATAAATTATTTAGTTTAAATTATTAATTACATGATAACTTATTAATTTTTATATTATAGCAAGAACCAAATATACATGTAATATAATTAAATTTCTAGAAAATATAAATTTAGTAAGTAGGTAATTTATGACAGCATGGAAATTATCATGGAGTTACATAAATATTCTCTCCGGAAACATTTTTTAAAAAAAAATCATTCTCCGATCCGGAAACTTGATCTTATTAATCCATGAAAATTATTAGTATGTCCATTCAATTTATGGTGGGATAAGATCGAAAAACTTGTAATATGATGATAAGGATTATTAATTTATCGAATATGATTTCCGTAGATCATATTACAAATCCTCTTCTTAAAGTAAATTATAAATCAAAGTTTAATCCAATCACAAATAAATATATTATTCAAATGATAACACGATGGTAGAAAAATATAAAAACAATACTCTTTTTTTTTTCGCAAAAGATGGTTGACTCGGGGTTGTGTGTTTGTAAGCTAAGACGTTCATGAATATTTTTCAAAAAAAAAATTTACTGTTATGTTATATATTTATAAAACCAAGCTAATATTATTTCAATGATAGTATAAAATCAATAGTTTTGAAAACTGAATAGAAAGATTATTTAATTAAAAAAAAACCAAAGTTAATTACTATATTATATAAATTGATAATTTCTCATATACGAACAAACTCGGAATAAAAAAGTTATTCCAAACAATACCTTGTTGTTGGAGTTGGTCAAGTCAAAATGATGGAGGGAGGGGTCCCGGATTTGTGTTGAACATTAAATTGTTCCAACAATTGGCTGTTTGGAGTCCGCCACTGACGCGAAGTGGAGGGTACGAACTGCAGGCATTAGTCAATTTTGGTTAATTACTCATATCCAAATAGGTTTTTGAAAAAAAACAAGAATTATAAATTTATACTTAGATTTTGTTTGGATTGGATTCGATAGTGTCTTTTGAATTTTAGTGTGTGAAATAACTCTATATTGAGATAGATATGACTCAAAAAATAAATAGCTGAGATTTAAAATATATTGTCAACTGGATTTATTAAGCAAGTCGATGGTTTTTAGCATAAATTTGAAATCCGTGTGATCAAATTTATTGATCCAAATACAACGGTAGTTAAAAACCCCGATTAGTTGGTAATTGCTAGAGTAGGAAAAAATGTATACTGATTTGAGATACATTGAAGTGTAAACAATACAGATTAGCTAATACTTAAGTTCCTTGGTTAGGGAAAAAAAATGAGTTCCCTACTTCGTTATGCATACATTATATATATATATATATATATATATATAATATTCTAATTTTGTCTTTTTTGTATTTTGGTCAAATTAGTATTTAAAGTTGGTTTTAATAACGTAATTAAACTGTGTGTCTTTCGTTTTTTTTTGTCAAAGTGTCGAAATTGTGCCGAAAAGTCTGATGTCATGTTCAAAAATACTAATGTGATATCAAACAACACTAATGTTTTTGTTGTTACATCAACGTTCCGACAAAAAGATTAAAAATAAAATAAAAACTCGAAACACAATTTAACGTTCATGAACAAAATCCAAATTTAAATACGTAATGAATAAAATGCAAAACATTTTGCTTATTTCGTGACCACATTATATTGAAATTTACCTAATTACGTTTATTGTGCAGTAAAAGCCTGCTTAATAGTCGATGACATCATGTAGCTCATCTAACAACAAGATCTCAAGTATGACACGAAATTTCGAGTTCGTTGCTTTAAAAAAAAAGTCCGCTACTTCGTTATGCATACATAATATATATATATATATATATATATATGTGTGTGTGTGTGTATATAATGCAATTAAACTGTGTGTCTTTCGTCTTTTTTTGTTGGAGTATCGGAGTTGCGTCGAAAAGTCTGATGTTATGTTAAAAAATACTAACGTGATATCAAATAACGCTAACGTTTTTGTTGTTACATCGGCATTCCGACAAAAAGATAAAAACAAACTCGAAACACAATTTAACGTTCATGAAAAAAAATCCAAATTTGAATACGTAATGAATAAAATGTGAAACAAGCAAATTTAAAATATCACTTTTGGTCATTCTCTCCGAAAAAATTTTCGTTTATTTTGTGACCACATTATTTTGAAATTTACCTAATCACGTATAGTACTATGCAATAAAAGTATGCTCAATTGCTGATGACTTGTAGTTCATCTGACACCAAAAATCCCAAGTATGAAACGAGACATCGAGTTCGAGACAATATCAACAATCCCCTTCTCCAATTAAAAAAAAAAACTGCCCAACTTTATTATTATTTCCGCTCTTTCAAAACTATATATGATAAATCTAATTTTATTTTAATCAACTGATTTTTTAATGTGCGCTTTTTTTAAATTCAAATTAAATTTACAAAGTAAGTTCGCTTAATTAAAAATATACATTTTCCAGAAATTTCGTTGATATTTTCAAAATATGGCTGAAAATCTTACGTGTAACGACGGATGGTTGGTTAAAAAAAAAATCGTTACTTCGTTATGCATACATTTTACACACACACACATATATATATATATATATATATTCAAAATGATAAACTAATTTTGTCTTTTTTGTATTTTGGTCAAATTAGTATTTAAATTTGTTTCAATAATGTAATTAAATTGTGTGTCTTTCGTCTTTTATTGTCGAAGTGTCGAAGTTGTGCCGAAGTTGTGCCGAAGAGTCTGATGTCATGTTCAAAATACTAATGTGATATCAAACAACGCTAATGTTTTCGTTGTTACGTCGGCGTTCCGACAAAAAAAATACAAAATAAAAAGTCAAAACACAATTTAACGTTCAGGAACAAAATCCAAATTTGAATACGTAATGAGTAAAATGCAAAACAATCAAATTTAGAATATCATTTTTTGTCATTCTCCCTGAAAAAATTTCCCATGATTTCATGACCACATTATATTGAAATTTACCTAATTACGTTTATTGTGCAGTAAAAGCTTGCTCAATTGTCGATGACGTGTAGTCTATCTGACAACAAGATCTAAAGTATGAAATGAAGTCTCGAGTTCGATGCTTAAAAAAAAGTCTGCTACTTCGTTATGCATATATATTTGTATTTTGGTCAAATAAACATTTAAATTGGTTTCAATAATGCAATTAAACTGTGTGTCTATCGTCTTTTTTGTCGAAGTGTCGAAGTTGCGCCGAAGTCTGATATCATGTTAAAAATACTAATGTGATACTCTTTCCGTTCCAAATACATTGTCTTATTTTGTTTTTCACACATATTAAGAAAAATTTATTGGGAAAGTCAATTTTATATAAACTTCATATTTTATCCCTATTTAATGTATTAAAAAATGATTGCACAATTTTCAAGGTGTGGTTAATAAGGGTATATTAGTAAAGAAGTGTAAAAAAATATTACTAAATATGATATATGACTATATATTTGGGATAAATAAAAAAGAAAACGTGGACAATATAATTGGGACGGAGGGAGTATTAAACAAGTAACGCTAACGTTTTTGTTGTTATGTCGGCGTTCCTACAAAAAGAAACTCGAAACACAATTTAACTTTCATGAACAAAATCCAAATTTGAATACGTAATGAATAAAATGTGAAACAAGTAAATTTAGAATATCATTTTTGGTCATTATCTCTAAAAAAAATTCCATTTATTTCGTGACCACATTATATTGAAATTTACACGTTTACTATGCAGTAAAAGCCTGATCAGTTACTGATAACGTGTAGCTCATCTGACACCAAGATCTCAAGTATGAGACGAGATCTCGAGTTCGAGACCCAACATCGACAATCCCCTTCTCCAATTTAAAAAAACATTTCCAAATTTTATTATTATTTCCACTCTTTCAAAATTATATATGAGAAATCTAATTTTATTTTAATCAACTGATTTTTTGATGTGCGCTTTTTTTATTCAAATTAAATTTACCAAGTGAGTTCGTTTAATTAATAGGATACATTTGCCAAAAATTTCGTTGATATTTTCAAAATATAACTAAAAATCTTACGTGTAACGACGAATTGGGCAAGTCATCAAGTCTGAACGAGCTGAGCTTTTGTTGATATTTGAGTTTGAATAATATTTTTGCATGTTTTATAAAATGTATAAAGACTATAAGATATTTAATCAATACACTATAAAATACGTTAACTAAAACAAATTATGTATAAAACTAAAACAATACTAACTTATAACTAATTATGTTTTCACGACCTCGTAAAATCACGGGAAGAAAATTATTTATCCGAGATGATTGATATTTTTTTCAGTTAAAATATAACTTCACTATATTTGAATATTTCATACGAGGTTTTCATTTTATTTGAGATTAATCAAAACAAAATTCACAATTCGAACTTGAACTTGATATATATGTTGGTAGCTTTTAGATTTGGACACAAATGACATAGTTTCCAAGGGGTTCGAAATCAAAACTTCATATTGACCTTGCTTCTTAAGTACTAGTTGATCAACTCGGTCAAAATTTAACAATTTATCAGTGAATATTACTTTATTTTAAAAATTAATTTTTAAACACATGTGAATTATGAAATAGATTACATACATAATAACAATGGAAATATTATCACAAAATAATTTGTGATTGAAATATAATTAGAGTTGGAGCACTCGAATATTTAAATCTTAAAGCTCGATCAAAGCAAGGCTAGCTTTTGCATTGCTTGAGAATTGAGATGCTCGCCAATGGCTCATGTCTTTGGATTGGTACTTAGTATTATTTTTGCAAATCTGGTCCCTTAACTTTGCACTTTTCGCAAATAAGCCCTTCCCCTTCCACGAAAAATAATGTATAAATTGTAAACTCCGATGTACCCATATCTCGTATAGCCGTATAGGTTACATCTCGGGGCAACAATATTTTTCCCCGAATTATGAAAATTTCCCATTTTCGGAGTCCTTTGTGTTGAGACTTGATATATATTAAATTCAATTAAAGTTAGAGCTAATAAATATCCCAGTTCCCGAAGTGGTATTTTATAGGATACTCCCAAAAAATGTTTCATTTCTAAAAACAGGAAAGAGAAAAAACTAAAAATATTTCCAAACATCATATAAACTATTGATTGCCATTTATAATTTGAATTGGATCAAGATAAAAATCAGTTGCCACTTCGATTTCATTCAAAAACTAGAAAATTTTCTCTAACGAGGAAACAAAAAATTATCCTTGCAAAACACAAAAACTCATATACGAAGACGATCTCACAATCAATTTTACGAGACAACTCCTTTATTCGATTTGATTCATTGAAAATATTATTATTTACTTTTAATATATTATTTTTAATTATAGATATAAATCGAATCAGTCATATATTATTATTATTATTATATATAAATACGTGATATATTATATATAAACACGTGCAACCGTCTTACAAAAATATACACGTTTAGATAGAAGTGGATTTTCGGTATACCGTACCAAAAATAACGATATGAAAAAAATTCATACCGATACCGAAATACCGAAATCTTGGTTTGGAAAAAATCCAAATGGATACCGTACATATACCGAAGAAAAATTCGATATATCAAAAAATGCTTGTATATCGAAAAAATTTCGGTAAAATATTTCGATAATTCGATATTTTAATACGTTATCTCAACCCTGCGTTTGGGTGATCAAAATGAATTCACATATATCAATGTTATTTTTATGTTGGAGCTTGACAACATCTACATCAAAGTAGGACTTCATATTTAAGAAGGAAGTGGGGCTAGTGCATTTAAATCTTAAGAATTATAGCAGTACCTTGCATGCCATTTCTTGTACTTTGGTTGGTCGCTCAAACTTAAACAAAAGAAAATGCACCACAGTTGTTCCTCGTTATATAAATATTATCATCCTCCTTTTTATATTATTTATGACTCGTGAGAGTTCCCGAAGTAGTCCCAAATTTAAGACTAAAAAATTAGAGAAAACAGAGAAAGACAAACAACAAGTAGTTTAAATTTAAGCAAAGTGCTTAAAATATGGCTTAGATGAAATGCACAATCATTAGATTATAGTTTCAGCTCAACAAATTAAAGTAAACTTCCATTAAAAAGGCCATTTCAATATCAAAATCTAATTTGTCATCTCCTATCTTATCATCTATCCTTTCCAATAAGAAAACAAGCCTAGCTAATGTTCTTTTATATTGTATCCACCTAACAAAGTATGATTACATGGATAAACCAACAAACATCCTTATTCAAACAACATTAGCGTACAATTTGTTAGTCCTTTGTTTGGTGTTTCACATCTCTTCCGACACATGATTTCACCAAGTGCTTCAAACCTTTTTTAGGGGTTTTTTTCTCCGTCGAACTCGTCTCCATCTCTTCTTCCATCATCAAACATATCTGCAACCACCAACAAAGGCAATATTTGCTTTAAAAAACCCAAAATTCCACATATTTCTTGAAACTTAGTACTTACACCCAACTCACACGTTTGACATTATTGTATTATGTGAACATTTTCTTCTAGACTTGATCAATTTTTAATGATTAATTTGATTTGTATATATCATAATTAATTTGTGTCAAGACAAGAGTAATTTATAAATATAAAAAATCGATAACAAATCATACTGCAATTTGGTAACGATCACACAATTCTACTATTTCGAGTAGGTCTAAGGACTCGAACCTCAAATAGTGGTAATCCCACAACTTGTGTACGTATCTCTTACGTGGATATAGACAAACGAGTCAAAGACCATTGTGATAACTTTTAATTTAGACTGGCCCATTTTACACGAACATAATTGATTTTGAACACACTAGCGAAAGGCAGCATCAAGGGCCTTCAAAATGGTAGCTTTCAACACATACAAGTATAGCACTAGCAAGTTGGCTTGTTTTTGGCACTATATTGTAGTACTTGATCAGAGGAATTATCCAAACGACAATAGCTGATGAAAATGTTATCATTTATTACCTTGAAGATGCGATCTTCCGCACGAACTAATCGTTCCATTAGCGTTCCTTTTTGTTCGACTTCCATGATCACCTCGTCCATTGGACGACAATGGCTGTCCGGGGAGAATTCAAGCGACGATGGCTGGCCATCACTCGAGCGAGTGGATGCACTCGAGCTCTTCGGAGAATGACTAATGCTCCGAATGCCTTCCAATTGCTTTAGCTGAAAGAATTTAGAATACATACATAAAAACAATGCTACATGTAAAATAAAATTTGTGCATCTACAATTTTAATATCATATAAAATTCAATATAAAATTTAATTTATCAAATGACATATACATTGAATTCATACTATATACATACTATTAAAATCCCACAAAATAATAATATAATATCACGACATAATTATTATAAATATCATTATACAATATTTTATTTGTACCTGATTCTTGATATAAATTTATTAAATCCAAAAACTCGGATTTTGAAAATACTTTTAAAAAATGTCTACGAACTTTTCTCCACAAAATTTTTAAAATCGTGATTGCGTATGACTTTTGGAGCCCGATCTTCTCTCCACTTGTGAACAAAACATAAGCAAATAATTGGAGGGAGCCCATAACTAAAATGGCCTATGCTTTAGTTTAGTTTTGTCTGTAACTAGTAATAGGGCCAAACTTAAAGAGTCTCTTGTTACTTGTTAGAGGTATCAATCAAATATCTTCAACATAGTGAAATATAATCACAACTCACAAGACTTTTCGAATCACGCATCACTTCCTGTGTATTAATAAACTTTTTCGATAAACGAAAAATAAAAATAAAAGATCACCAACTAATTAAATTGTCGATTCATTCATATATTAAAAATAAAATTTTAAGCAGAAGTGATCAATGATAGAGATCAAAAAGAAACAAAAAGGAGATATTGACAATTTATGATAAGCATAGATTAAAGGAAACGAACATGATACTTACAATATTATCTAGACGATTAAGCCGAGAGAGCATTGGTTCTTCCACAGCAGTCATATTTTTGTTTGCTTCGTTTTCCTATAACAAAATTTCTCAATCGCTATATATATTGGATATTTTCATACTAAAAAAATATTGAAATTGATACGTGTCGAAAAATTGAGTGAACACTTCAAACATACACGTAGAACGAAATTTGCATATTGGGCACCGCCACTTTTTCCAATGTGATAGGGCTCTAGCTACGGTGGATATTGTCTTCTTGTACATATTATTATTATTATTATTATTATTATTATTATTGAAGAAAAAATTACATTTATTATTTATAATAAGATATATATGCCAATTACACCACCATTAAATTCTTCTGAGCCAATACGTTTCGTTATGATTAGGGATGAGTTTTTGGTATATCGTATTAAAAATATAGGTATGAAAAAAATTCATATCAATATCGATATCAAAATTTCGAAATTTTGATATGAAAAAAATCCATACTAATACCGTACATATACCGAAAAAAATTCGATGTACCAAAAAAATGTCTATATATCAAAAAAAATTCGGTACGGTATCTCGAAAATTCGATATTTTGGTTCGGTATCCCAACCCTAGTTATGATATAACAGGGGGAAATAATCATTTCACACAACTCAAATTTCCAAAAATAAATTAACTAGGATGATCTAAAGTATATGTCGAATTTCGTAGTTATTGTTATTATCCATATTTAAAACAAACACTCCAATATGTATATGACAACTGCAACAGGAGTTGATTGATAGACTTATGATTAAAAATAATAATATTGTGATTAATTATTACAATATTTGATATTTTAATTTGATTGTTGCGTGATAAATAATAGATATAAGAATTTGCAATTAAACACTCAATCAAACCTGACCTAGGATTTTAATATATGTACGACGAACGAAAAAAATAATAATTAATTTATAAACACTGACATTACACACAGAATATTTCAATAAATCTTCTTTGATATATGGTACTATATATTAATAAAATAATAATAGCAATTAATTATACTTTGAAGTGCGTATTAAAAAACGGAGTATCCTACGTATCCACCGAATCAGATGCCCCATTTTATCGTTAGACATTTTTTAAAATAATAATAATGATTGTTACAAAAATATTTATTTATTTATTTATTGTCGGACATTTTTTAACCTTAAATTGAAACCAACTAGCTAAATATTTCAAAATAATCACTTAATATGAGAGTATAATTTATTTTGATATACGAATTATTTATAAAATATCAATTTTATACTAGAACAATTGAAAGTGGTTTAATTGGATATGATCAAACAAAAATTGATTTAAATTGTTTTTAAGTCTAATATTGTTATTAAATTTAATTGAATACATATTTCACTTTTTAAATTATTTTATTGGTTAAAATTATAAAACTAAATTCATATTTTTATATATTATAAAATAAAATTGTGTATCATATATCAGAAAAATATTCAACATGAAATTTGTATGTTATGAATGAAAAGACATATATATATATATATATGTATATTATTAATTATATCATTGAAAAAATTGATAGCCTATAGAGATCGGAGCACCAACACAACATCATGTGTGATTTTATTGATTTATTTTTGAAAAAATATTTTTGTGATATATATATATCTACATACTTTAAAGCGTGAATAATTGAGCATCGGCCAGTTTTTGTTCCGTAATCGATATATAAAAAATACACGCGTCTTACAGATCCAAGAGCCACCTGTCACAACCGGCACCTTCTTGCGCATTTCGAAAGATTCTAGAGCATGGTGCAAGGTAGAGGTTGTGCATCTTTTAGAAGTCTCTACAATATTCAAGATACAGGCTTATGTAGAACTCTCTAGAATACACTTGTATATAAATGACTTGTATAGAAACTTGTAGAAAGTAAACTCTAGATTGGTGTAGATGGAAGAATCTAGAATCATGTAGATTGTAGGGAGCTCAACTATAAAAGGGTGATAGCCCTCATTTGTAAACCACCAAGTTGGAAATCAATACAAAGTATTCTCCAAGCTCTCTCGTGTTCTTACTCAAACACTTACACACATACTTGCGCAACAAAGGCTGCTTTGCTAGTAATCGCGAGGGGCGTAGTCAAGGAGCAAAGGCCGCACGTGATCTTAGAAGGACTAAGTCCGTGACAAGTGGTATCAAAGCCCGGTTGGGTTCAATTCATCGCAAGTGATCATGGCAGGGCAAGATGCTGGTTCATCGGGTATGACGAAAGACCGCGGAAGGGATACCGCGCCTAACCAAGGCAAGAAGCGTCGGGATGCTAGCAAGACTCGAGGGGAAGGAACTTGGGAGCAAGTTATGGCGGAAGTATCCGAACGAGTTGAGAAGTCCGAGCATACTTTGGAGACATTGGAGGGCCATGTCTTGTCGGAGCTTGACTCAGTGAAGGAGGATATTCAAGGGCTCCATGAAGCAATCGTAGCACGAGACGATCGTATCGCTCGACTTGAAGAGATGGTGGAATCCCTCCAAGCTTGCATCGAGGGGATGCGCGAAGATGTGACGCTGTGCAAACGAGTTGCTACCATGGATGGAGGAAGCCAATCCGTTAAAGCTCCTAAGATCGAGTTGCCTAAGCCAATGAGCTTTGGTGGAAAGAGGGATGCCAAGGAAGTCGAGAACTTCTTGTGGAAAATGGAAGTTTACTTTGAAGGTCTCAAATTACAAGATGAGACGACCAAGGTACGTACCGCTACTTTGTATCTTACTGATACTGCAATGTTGTGGTGGCGTCGCAAGTATGCGGACATAGAGAAGGGGTTGTGCCGAGTCGATACATGGGAAGAGTTCTCAAAGGAACTCAAGTGCCACTTTTATCCTGAGAATGTGGTATATGAGGCTCGTAAAAAGCTAAGGGAGCTAAAACATCGCACAACAATCCCTGAATATGTCAAGAAATTCACTACTCTTGTTCTTCAAATTCCAAAGATGGATGAAGAAGATCTCATCTTCCACTTCACCGATGGGTTACAACATTGGGCCAAACAAGAGCTACAACGACGAGATCTCAAAACCTTGGATGATACTATTGCCGTTGCCGAATCTTTGCTCGAGTACCAACGTAGCAACGATGGTTTCAAGCAAAAGAAAGATGTAAGCAACTCGGGCAAAGGTGGGGGAGAAAAGAAGGAGTTCAAGAAGAGCTACTTCCAAGCTAAGACTGGCGACAAGAGGCCCAGGGACAAACGCAACGACTATGAAGACAAGAAAAAGGCTTTTGTTCCTAAAGGTGGTTGTTTTGTATGCAAAGGGCCTCATGCAATGAGTAACTGCCCAAAGCTCGGTTCTTTGTCGGCCATACTTGAAGGTGGTGAAGTTAATGGTACGGAGGCCGAACACATGGGATCCGTCCAAATCCTAAATGCTTTGAAATCCAAGCCATTGACCACTACATCAAGCAAGGGACTCATGTACGTGGAAGCAAAGATCAATGGCAAACTTACTAAGGCAATGGTTGACACCGGAGCCACCCACAACTTCATTACTGAGAGTGAAGCAAAACGCTTGGGATTGCATGTCACTCAAGGTGCAGGATGGATCAAGACTGTGAATGCATCCGCTCGACGACTACATGGAGTTGCTAAGGATGTTGAGCTATCCTTGGGTACGTGGCACGGTCGAGTGGACCTCTCAGTGGCACCCCTTGACAATTTCAACTTCGTGCTGGACATGGACTTCTTAAGAAAGGTAAGTGCTATTCCGATGCCTTACTTAGACTCTATGTGTATAATGGAGAAAGGGTCTCCATGCATGATACAAGCGACAAGTGCTCCACCCGAAGCAAGTCCAATGAAGCAATTGTCGGCTATGCAAGTAGCCAAAGGAGTGAAGAAAGGCGAACCCACGTTCTTGGCCACGTTACACTCGGGTGATGGCCTTGACACTCCTTTGTTAGAGAAAGTTCCTACTAACATCAAGAAGGTTCTGGATGAGAACCAAGACGTGATGCCGACAAAATTACCTAAGGATTTGCCACCACGGAGAGAAGTCGACCACAAGATCGAGTTGGAACCCGGTGCCAAGCTGCCCGCCATGGCACCCTATCGCATGGAACCGCCCGAGCTAGAGGAGCTTCGGAAACAACTCACTGAGCTACTGGATACCGAACGTATCCGACCATCTAAAGCACCATATGGCGCTCCCGTACTTTTTCAAAAGAAGCAAGATGGCTCATTGAGGATGTGTGTGGACTACCGGGCGCTTAACAAGGTAACAATAAAAAACAAGTACCCCATCCCATTGATAGCTGATTTGTTTGATCGTCTTGGTCAAGCCAAGTACTACACAAAGATGGATTTACAAAAAAGATACTATCAAGTTCGAATTGCCGATGGGGACGAGCCCAAGACAACATGCATCACTCGATATGGATCTTTTGAGTGGCTCGTCATGCCATTTGGCCTAACCAATGCCCCGGCAACATTCTGTACACTCATGAACAAGATCTTCCACCCTTATCTTGACAAGTTCATGGTGGTGTACTTGGATGACATAGTCATATATAGCCACACATTGGAGGAGCATGCCCAACACCTCCAAACAGTGTTCCAAGTCTTACGAGAGAACGAGCTCTATGTGAAGAAGAAAAAATGTTCTTTTGCGCAAGAGACGGTTCAATTCTTGGGGCACACTATTGAGCATGGGAAGCTCAAGATGGACGAAAGCAAGGTTCGTGCCATCATGGATTGGGAACCGCCAACCAAGGTAACCGAACTCCGTTCTTTCCTTGGGCTAGTTAATTACTATCGCAGGTTCATAAGAGGGTATTCCGCTAGAGCAGCACCGCTGACGGATCTTCTTAAGAAGAACCGGCCATGGGGATGGTCGGACGCATGTGCCAAAGCCTTTGATGACTTAAAGACAGCGGTAAGCAAGGAACCTGTCCTAGCTTTGCCAGACTTTGGCAAAGAGTTTGAAGTGCACACAGATGCTTCTGATTTCGCTATTGGGGGAGTTCTAATGCAAGAGGGCACCCCATAGCCTATGAAAGCCGGAAGCTCAACGAGACGGAGAAGCGATACACGGTACAAGAGAAGGAGATGACCGCCATCATCCACTGCCTTAGGGTGTGGCGACATTATTTGTTAGGGTCTCGGTTCTCCGTCAAGACCGATAACATTGCCACTAGCTACTTTCAGAGTCAGAAGAAGCTTAGTCCCAAGCAAGTTAGGTGGCAAGACTTCTTAGCCGAGTTCGACTTTGTGCTTGAGTACCGGCCAGACAAAGCCAATGTAGTTGCCGATGCGCTAAGTCGGAAAGCAGAGTTGGCATCTATCAGTACTGCCTTAAGTGACCTGCCAGCACACATCAAAGAAGGATTGGAGCATGATCCCATGGCCAAGGAGTTGACCAAGCTTGTCGAGCAAGGGAAGACTCGGCAATTCTAGCTTGAAGATGGGCTTCTATATACAAAGGGACGTCGACTCTATGTGCCAAAGTGGGGGAATCTGAGGAAAGATCTAATCCGCGAGTGCCATGACACCAAATGGGCTGGTCATCCAGGGCAAAAACGCACAAGGGCCTTGTTGGAAGCATCATACTATTGGCCGCAAATGAGAGACCAAGTCGAACTATATGTCAAAACATGCTTGGTCTGTCAACAAGACAAGGTCGTGACAAAGCAACCGGCGGGACTGCTTGAGCCACTACCTATTGCAGAGCGTCCATGGGAATCTATTACTATGGACTTCATTAGCGCCTTGCCGAAGTCCAATGGGTTTGGTTCGATCATGGTGGTGATCGATAGATTCACTAAGTATGGAACATTCATTCCATGCCCAAAGGATTGCACTGCCGAGGAAGCTGCAAGGCTATTCTTCAAGAATGTAGTCAAGTACTGGGGGTTACCAAGACACATCATAAGCGACAGGGACCCCCGATTCATAGGCTGACTCTGGACGAAACTCTTCAAACTCCTTGGGTCGGAGCTACATTTCTCTACAAGCTTTCACCCGCAAATTGATGACCAAACCGAGTGGGTAAATGCCTTGTTGGAATGCTACTTGAGGAACTTTGTGAGTGCCAACCAACGAGACTGGGCGAAGCTCATGGATGTGGCACAATTCTCTTACAACTTACAACAAAGTGAGGCCACTGGGAGGAGCCTATTCGAGCTAGTCATGGGGCAACAACCGACTACTCCGCATACATTGCAAATATCTTTTAGCAAGGGACAAAGCCCTGCCGCGACAAAGATGGCTAAGTCTTGGAGCGAGCACATGGACTTGGCGCGAGTACACTTAGAGAAGGCCCAACGGCGCATGAAGAAATGGGCCGATGCAAAGAGAAGGCAACAAGAGTACTCCATCGGAGATGAAGTACTCATCAAGCTCTTGCCACATCAATTCAAAGCCTTCCGAGGGGTACACAAGGGTCTAATCCGGAAGTATGAAGGACCCTTTATGATAATTGCAAGGGTTGGGAAGGTATCCTATCGTCTCGACCTCCCCAACACATTGAAGATTCATCCGGTCTTCCATGTGAGCATGTTAAAGCCTTATTATCCAGATGAGGAAGACACTAGCCGAGGTGATTCTCACCGAGCACCTCCTGTAGTAACAACTTCCTTTGACAAAGATGTTGAAGAGGTGCTTGCCAAACTCATTGAGCGGCGACGTGGAGTGCAACCCAGCACTCAATATCTGATCAAATGAAAGGGATTGCCAGAGTCCGAGGCAACATGGGAAACAAAACATGACTTGTGGCAGTTCAAAGAACTACTCCATCAATTTGAGGCGACAAGGGCGTCAGCCGAATAGGTGGGGGAGAATGTCACAACCGGCACCTTCTTGCGCATTTCGGAAGATTCTAGAGCATGGTGCAAGGTAGAGGTTGTGCATCTTCTAGAAGTCTCTACAATATTCAAGATATAGGCTTATGTAGAACTCTCTAGAATACACTTGTATAGAAACTTGTAGAAAGTAGACTCTAGATTGGTGTAGATGGAAGAATCTAGAATCATGTAGATTGTAGGGAGCTCAACTATAAAAGGGTGATAGCCCTCATTTGTAAACCACCAAGTTGGAAATCAATACAAAGTATTCTCCAAGCTCTCTCGTGTTCTTACTCAAACACTTACACACATACTTGCGCAACAAAGACTGCTTTGCTAGTACTCGCGAGGGGCGTAGTCAAGGAGCAAAGGCCGCACGTGATCTTAGAAGGGCTAAGTCCGTGACACACCGCTCCAAACAAAAACGCGCTGAAGAATAAATGGATGAGGGATTCGGTAATGACCGGCTACCATTCATGGCTTCTGATTTTCTCCACTTCCCTGAGTTATTTGCTCATAGTCTCTCTACCTGGATCTGCGTCCTGCTGCGTCTTCCTACTTCGAGTAGCCTGGTTCTCTTCCCTACGTTTTTGTTTTGGTTTTTCCCTCTTCCCAATTTATTTTTTCTTCTTGTATTTAGAACTGCTCCTCTTGTCGTTTAGGTATCTGATATCCTAACCTAACTGATTTACGAGCATCGAGTTGTGCTCACGGACTGTGAGAACCTTGCCGCCGGCATTTGTGCTATATAGATTCAGGTGAGGGTTTTGCCTTGTTTTTGTCCTTTAATAAATGTTGTAGTACACGCAGATCTGAGGTTCCAGACGATGATGGTTCCCTCATATCTCTGAAGTTTTATAATTGGAAGTTAATTTCGAATTCAAATTTGGTTGCTGCGTTGAATTTGTAGTTGCTTTTGTGCTTCTGCGTGCTTAGGAGTATATATCCTAAAGAAAGTTTGACTTCAAATTTTTATGTTCTCCAAATTTAAACCTGTGCTTTTACGAACAATGATTTTTACTTCTATGAACACACAAACATAATATATCCACTTACCATTGAATTCTCTCCATTTTCTAAATTTCAACTCTGAAATTTAAGGGATTGTTAAATAATGAAATATGAATTAATTTTTTTGACGGTTTGCACCACTGTTTTGCTAGGAGAACTTAATGTTTCAAACCCTGCGTGTGACACTGAACAGAACGTGCAAATCACAAGAAATGTTGCGTCCTTCTACTCGACCAGCATACAGGTTCAATTTTTTGTTTTAATTTTATTACCAGTAAATGCTTTTATATATATATGTGCCTATCTTACTGTGCTTTACTTATTAGTTTCAGAAAAGTTTAAAGTCTCAGCTTACTTAAATTACATTATTGCACCTTGTTCACTACTTCAAATTTGCGATAATGCCACGCCGTAGAAATGCAAGTATTTCACAAATGAACAAGACAAGAAAATCTCATAAGAGAAAATACAGTTGCGTAGAAGATCGTAGATTAGCTAAAAATAGTCGACGAAGACAAGAAACAACTTTTCAATGTCCAAATTCATTTGATGTACAAAATATTGATGTTGACCCATTAAAATGCATAGTCAGTAGTCCAGATTTACTCCCTAATGTGCCAAACTGTAAATTTTGTGATGCACACCGTATTTACTTAGAACCACCTACATTTTGCTGCTCACTAGGAGACGTAAATCTTTTGTCTACAGAAATGCCTTCCGACTTAGTTCAATTGTATCTTGGTAATGCTGAGGATGCTAAAGAATTCATGAACTGTGTTCGTAGTTACAATAATATGTTTGCATTCACATCAATGGGTGTACATTGTGACAAATCTTTAGCTACAAAAAATGATGGAATTCATACATTTCGTGTACAAGGTCAAGTTTACCACTTTATGGATCAACTGACACCATCAAATAATGAGAAGCCTAAAAATATACAGCTGTATTTTTTTGATACTGAACATGAGATCTTTAATCGCATGTGCATTAGTTCCAAATTTAAAAAAACTCTTGTACAAAAATTAACTCATATTTTAAGCGTAAATCCATATGCAAATTTCTTCCGAAGTCTTAATAGTATTCAAAACTTGTATGAATATAAAATTGCTTTACAAGCTGACCCTATCGTTGATCAACACGTTTTTAATAAACCTACTGTCTCCCAAATTGCTGGAATATGGTTAGAATCTAATGAAGGAGACCAACATACTATAAGTCAACATGTACAAGTATATCCAAAAGATAGCCGACCTCAAATAATTAAACACTACTTTGCTTATTATGATCCTATGCAATATCCTCTTATTTTTCCAAATGGAGAATCTGGATGGCATCGGAACATTAAAAGATTAAATGAAAGGCAAAAAAAAATGTCTCCTACACCAACATGTGATGGCGAAAGTATTTATGACATCCAAAGTTCTATAAGTCAAAACTCTTCTAAACACATAGAAAACCAAGGTAATTGTATAGGTTCTCAGAAGGAAAAAACCCAAAGATCAACGGTATCATGTCGTGAATACTACTGTTACAAATTACAAATACGAAAAAACGACAAATCTTTCTTACTTCATGTTGGTAGGCTTCTACAACAATATATAATAGATATGCACATCAAAATTGAAAAATCAAGACTAGACTTATTTAGAAGTACAGAAATGCAACATCGTCTACGTAAGAAGTTTACTCTGGATTATTAGATAGTATAACACAAGGCTGTGAAATGGGTAATGACGTTGGAAAACGTATGATACTACCAGCTTCATTTATAGGAGGACCTAGAGATATGCGTAAGAGGTATATGGATGCTATTACTTTAGTACAACGTTATGAAAAACCTGATATTTTTCTCACAATAACTTCAAACCCAAATTGGCCAGAAATAAAAGCTTTATGTTTGCCCTCCGATGAAGCCCAAAATAGACCTGATTTGATTGCTAGAATATTTCGTGCAAAACTACAAGTCTTGAAAAATGAATTGTTGACAAATGCAATTTTCGGTCACATCATTGCTTACACTTATGTAATAGAATTCCAAAAAAGAGGCTTACCACATGCTCATTTTCTCCTCATTTTAAATCAAGCATCCAAAATGTTTGACCCCGAAGCATTTGATAGAATTGTTTGTGCAGAATTACCGAATCAACTAACACATCCATATTTTTTTTCATTGGTAGTAAAACATATGATGCATTAACCTTGTGGTTTACTTAATCCATCATGCTCTTGTATGAAAAAAGGATGTTGTAAGTTTAATTTTCCTAAAGAATTCTCTGAAAATACTAAATATGGCATAAATTCATATCCAATATACCAACGTAGAAATGACAATCATATTGTGACTATCAGAGGTTCAGTGCTTGATAATCGTTGGGTTGTACCTTATAACCCATACCTTCTTGCTAAATTTAATTGTCACATCAACGTTGAAATATGTTCAACTATTCAAGCTATCAAATATATCTACAAATATATTTACAAAGGACGCGACAAAATTTTATATACATTAGCTACACATGAAAAAGACCCAATGGTTGATGAAATAAAAAATTTTCAATGTGCAAGGTGGATTTCACCTCCTGAAGCAATTTGGTGAATATTCAAATTTGATCTTAACCATGTTCATCCATCTGTGATTTGTTTACCAATTCATTTAGAGAATCAACAATTAGTAACATTAGTTGCTAATCAATCATTATCCAGCATTACTAATAACCCTACAATTAAAAAAACTATGTTAACACAATTTTTCTACATGAATCAATACAATGATTACGCTAAAGAACTGGCTTGCTTATATGTTGAATTCCCTGAATACTTTACTTGGCACAACGATACAAAAGAATGGGAGCCACGTAAAAAACATGAAGTAATAGCTAGAATTTTTAGTTGCCACCCAACAGATGGCGAAAAGTTTTACCTTAAGTTGTTGCTAATGCACATTCGAAAACCTACTTCTTTCAGAGACTTGCGAACAGTCAATGGAAAAACTTATACTTCATTTAGAGAAGCAGCACAAATGTTGGGATTAATGGGGGATGATAACACTGCTGATATATGTATTCAAGAGGCAGCTGCTTACCTAATGCCTGTTGCTTTACGTCAATTATTTGCTACTGTTTTGGTTTATTGCAATCCTAAAAATTCCAAGGAATTATGGCAAAAATACGAAAATTTCTTATCACAAGATTTTGAACAAAACAAATCTCTTACTCCTTATATAATTAAGCACAAAGTATTAGACATTCTTGCGTACTATATTTATTCAATGTGAAAAAGATTGGAAGACTTCTTCTCTGTAACTGATGATGTATTTACAAGTCTCCACAATACTCTGGCAAAAGAATTACAAACTGAACGATACATAATTATACCTAATGAAGACCTTCTTGTTGCGAAGCAATTAAATGAAGAACAAAAATATGCTTACAATCGAATCTTATATCATGTTAATAATAATTTATCACATGTATTCTTTGTCGATGGTCCTGGTGGTACTGGGAAAACATTCTTATACAAAGCACTTCTTGCTACTATTCGTTCAGCTGGTCAAATAGCACTTGCTACAGCAACTTCAGGCGTAGCAGCATCTTTACTTCCTGGTGGACGCACATCACATTCACGTTTTAAAATTCCTTTGGATGAAAATGATTCTAAACCTTGTAGCATAAGTAAACAAAGCACAATAGCTCATTTAATGAAGGCAGCAAAATTAATAATTTTGGATGAGGCTACAATGCCTAAACATAATATTATTGAAAAGTTCGACGAAATGTTAAGAGACATAATGAACTCAAAAGCCATTTTTGGTGGTAAAATTATTGTCTTTGGTGGAGATTCTCGTCAAACCCTGCCAGTAATTCTTCAAGGTAATAAAGATGATGTTATAGATTCCTCAATTGTTATGTCACCTTTATGGAACCAATTTGAGAAACTAAAACTAAAGCAAAATATGCGAGCATTACTCGATCCTAAATTTTCATCTTACTTATTGAGAATTGGAGATGGTATTGAGCAAACTAACGATAAAGATGAAATCCAAATTCCACCTAAAGCAAGCATTCCATTTACGGATGAAATTACATCTTTAAATACATTAATAGACACGGTGTTCCCAAATATTAATGACGAAAATTTAGATTTTTCTTTATTTGTAAACAGAGCTATACTTACTACACGAAATGAGTTTGTCCACGAAATAAATGACGTATTGATTAATAAATTTCCTGGCGAAGAAACCACATATTATAGCTGTGATGAAAATATAAGTACTTGCGTTATACCAGATCAGGAAGAATTGTTTCACTCTTTAACTCCTCAAGGACTTTCTCCTCATAAATTAACTTTAAAAGTAAATGCAACAATCATACTGCTAAGAAATATTAATCCAATTGAAGGACTATGCAATGGTACACGGCTTCTTTGCAAAGGTTTCAACACAAATGTGATTTATGCTCAAATATCAGTTGGCATTCATGCAGGAAAACCTGTATTTATTCCTCGTATAACATTAGAAGATCCTCACGATAATTTTTCATCAATTCCTTTTAAAAGGAAACAATTTCCAGTACGACTATGTTTTGCAATGACAATTAATAAAGCGCAAGGTCAAACTCTTGATTTCGTCGGTGTCTATTTGAAAGGAACCTGTTTTCTCACATGGTCAACTATACGTTGCATTGTCAAGAGCAAAAAGTATGGATCAATTAAAGGTGCTTATTAGACCATCAACAACATTGATACATGATACTAATTATACAAAGAACGTTGTATACCAAGATATTTTAGAAGCAACAAATTCTTTTTAATAGATAACTTTAAATCTTTCATTTATTATATTTCAATTCTTGTTTCGATCAAATATTATCAGCACATTATTATTATAATTAAGAGATTATTATATTTTCAATTCTTGTATTAAATAAAATATTATCAACACATTATTATCATAATTAAGTTACACTTCTCTGCCTTTTCTAAAACTTTTTACTCTCATGGTCAACTTTATTTTGCATTGTCAAGAGCAAGAAGTATTGACGAATTAAAAGTGCTTATTAGACCATCAACACCATTAATTCAGAGTACTACATACACAAAAAAATGTTGTATACCACGATGTTCTACAAGCTGCGGATAGTCGTTAACATAGGTAAGTCCCTCTTTTATTATTTTCTGCTTATTAAAAGTATAGATTTAATCTGTCATTATCAAATCAGGTGTCTTTTTAATTTGCTCATGTGGACAAGGTACAAATGGCCTTCCAGCACTGGATAGAGGTTGTGACTTATGAGTACTTTGTTTTTTTCCAGTCTTAAAATATTTTATCCGTTGTTCTTCAGATTTTTGCTTTGCCGTTTTTGTATAATGGTAATTTTTTTACAAACCTATTTCATTTTTCATTTGTTGTATTTCTACGTAGATTGATAGTAGACATCAATATAGTCACAGCTTACACATTTACTACGAAGTGTATTGTAAAAGTAATGCTGATCAGCCCTCCTACTGGTGAGAAAAAATTCTATATTTTTTATGTCCTTTCTTGGTTTAAAATACTTTTTTGCTTGAATCAATGGCCTGAAATTGCCACTATTGTAGTGCTTCTGTAACACCCGCAAATTTTTATACGTAAATTCGCATGCATAATTAGGGAAAATAATTATTTAAAATTTATATTTGGGTTAAATGACATTTATGTGTAATTATGTGAATTATATGCATGATTTAAATTTATTTTAGCATTTAACCCGCAATTATTGTATTTTTAGATTTTTGATTAAATAAGTTATTTGATCGCGTAGACGGGACCGAGAACGGACGAGATATCAACTTTTGAGCCAAAAATATTTTATGAGATTTTATGAGCCTTAAAAATAATATTTTATGATATTTTGGTCAAGAAAATTTTAGTATTTAATTATATATTTATTTAAGGGTTGATTTTTAGCCAAAATTAGTCCCTTTATTGACTTTTATTAATTTTTAAAATTAGCATATTTATTAATTTCGGGATTTAAGTATTTTATCAACATGGTAATTTTATATTGAGTTTTATTAAGTATTATTTATATATATTATGCAATCTCCTAATTAACATATTATCAATCTAAAAATCTATTTTTTTTCACTAAACCTAAAACTCCAAACTCATGTTAATGCCCTAGCTGAAAGAGTGGGTGCCGGTGAACCAACTTGTGGCTAAGGGCTTTGATGACTCTATGTACAAACAATATTTTGTTTAATATAATTTACACTTTTATTAATGGCAATGACTTTATCTTTCTTCATATTGTTATATTGTGATATACTATTGTTGTTTTGATAAAGACCTTGAATATACTATAGTGTATGTAAGATGTGGTAGTACATGAGGATGACTATCATGAAACACATCTTATAGTCACTGTATATTCTAAACAGTTCCTAGTCGATTGAGCCGTCCGAAAATAAGGATAAGGATCGCTCGAGTTTGAGACTAGCATTTGCGATGCAGAGTACCACGTTTCATTGGTAGGGAACATAGAGATGTTCGAAGCATGCAAATGGATATTCATATGATGAATGATCGAACTACCCTATCCGAACTTTTCAAGTGGTTATCACTTATCGAGTGGATAAAGTCCGTGGTTTTGGTTGTACACCATTAGTCCTTACTACTTGAAACATCATTGAGACTCTATATGCTAGTACTGTACTTTGACTCGTTTACCGACTCTATTGGGGTCATCAGGTGTCGGGATTGGGTACAGTTACGACACATATAGGAGTCGATGCTTTGTTGTCAAGGATTCACCACATACTTGCGAGTGTGGATATCCTATGCAATCTGAGGAGATATTAGTGTGACGAATCTCTGGCCAGAGTACATGATGTGTTTTAAGAAATGGTTTCTTAGTAGCACATGCGATGTCACTATTTGATCTTCAAGATGCATTGCATAGTTATCGAATCTCGAACGACTCTTGATTTACCAATGGTTGTTGATTCGATCGGGATATATGGATGAAGGGACCGTACTGTACGCTAACCAAAATCTATTGGTTCTTGCAGGCACTATCTGTGATACCTAGGGAATCATGGGGCGATGTTGCTAGGCGCTCTTACCATGATTCGATGGGCAAGTCGGAAATTGTTGTTCCGAGTCACAAGGAGTTGTGAGCCCACGGCTAGCTGTATCCCTGAACCATTGAGGGTCACACAAGTAATGGATTTTTAATCCCCGTTGAGATATTTAAATTTAAAGAGTTAAATTTAATGAACAAAGAAGTAGGACTTCTTATATCAGAGTAGAGGAGTAAGATTTCCTAAAATGACATAGTGATGGACATTTTTGGAAACCACTGAATTCGGATTCAAAAAATTTATCTTGACTTTAAAAGATGCAGAAATGGTTTCTGTGCACATTGGTGAAATTGGTTTATCAATCTGAGTCACGATGAATTTTATATTAATTTTTGAACATGCGGGCTTTGCTTGTCAGGCTTGAACTTATGACTAATGGGCCCTAAGCTGTTAGCAGCCCACATTATAAATAAGTTATTGCAGTACAGGAATTACACAACAGAGGCATAATTTTCGAAATCTACTAGGGTTTTGAGACCTAGTGGCCGCCGCCCCCTTCTCCCCTCTCTGCTCGAAAATCCCAGCCTGTGAATTTTGAATTTGCAGTCTGGTTTAACGGATCAAATTCGTTAATTCTCTTCGTAGAAACTTCTGATAGATTTTCTAGTGCAATCTATCAGAGGGATTAAACTTCTGTTCGTGGACCTGATTGAAGAATTGTTCGTCCATCAGTTCCTGGGATATACAACAAGAGCAGAGTAATCTGTTGGTGTCCATAATCTCGTTTCGAGATTTCAAGGTAAAAATTTAAATTGTTATTTAATTTTTACACGCACAATTTAATCGTAAAGTTTTGATACCCATGACATGGAATCTTTTCATATAAAATTTTTAAACTTCCGCTGCACCGAGTATCAATTCTGATTGATCTGATCACCGTTCTCCAACACTAGCCGCCTCCCCCACATCATTCATCAGATTTATCATCATCTTCTTCAGCCCCTTAGCCGTACCCTTCAGGATTTTTGTGGAGTTCTTCGCCGTCTCATCGTCCCAGAGCCGTATACGCGATATTATTCGATAATAATTAGCAAGGCATATTGAATTCTCTCCTTTCAACACCATATAAGCTATGTATTTCGTTTTTATGTTTGTAATCATCATTTTTTAAGGTTATATATGGATTATGTACAGAACTTTCGTTCATGACATGAACAGTCCACAAATTTGGTTGCTTTCATGATTCATGCTCACGTTTTTTTGCATGGGATGGTCCAAGCTGATGTCCAACGTCTGGGTGCATGTGTGAGGGTCCTTATGGTTGAGTGGTGTGGTCGGTTTGGGGCTGAAAGGGTCTGAAATGAAGCACTTCTTCTCTGGTGCACCAGATCGCGCATATTTGGGTTCTGAGGGAGAAGGCTTCGTTCTACCTCCTCAGGCCATGGTTTGGGGTGAGGTCTGAAGGGTTTGAACCCCCTAGATGTTGTCTAGGATTGGGAAGTGTTTTCACGGAAAAATATGGCCGGAGTAGGGAGAACGATCGGATTTACGGCAGCCGCTCAGGGCTGGACGCGAGCTTGGAGAACAACACGTTGCAAGGCTTTGTTCTCCTTCCTCGAACCACCGTTTGGGCTGATTTTTAGCTTGATGGAAACGTCTTGATGTTGGCTAAGTTCAAGAAGTTGTTTCATGGTCAAATATTGTCTGATCAGAGAGAACGAAAGGAATTAGTACAGCTGCACAGAGTTGGTTGTGAGCAAAAATATGTTTGGGTTAAGTTTTGAACTTTTGGGTTTTATTTCGGGCTGGGCTTTGGCTGGGTGGTCCGGGTCGGGTCTGGGGTGTCATTGGATCGGGTCCGTAGGGTCCGGGTCTGGGCTAGGTGGGCCGGGCTCGGGTATTTTAATTTTTAAGTATTTAATAGTTTAATTATATTTTGGGCTTTAATAAATAGTTAAAAAATTATTTGGGCCTCCAAATAATTTTATTTAGGAATTAAATAATTTATTTAAGTTAGCCCAATGAATTTTATGGGTTTGGGAGTCCATGAGAATTTTTGGGCCAATCTAGAATTTTATTGTGTTTAATTAAGTTAATGGGCTTAAATATTTTATTTGGGCCCCGTTAAGTTTAATTAAGTTATTTGGGCTAAAAATATTATTATTGGGTTTTATTTAAGTTTAATGGGCCTAGATGAGTGACCAGCAGTCTGGACCAACCCATGAAAAATAAATAAGTCCGGAATATATATTTAATTATTTTTATGCATGAAGTCTATTTTAAGTATATTATGAAAAATTAATTAAATATATATTACGGACATATTTTCAGTGCATGCATTCATGAAATTTTTTATGTATATAATTATGTAAATGATGAGCAATAAAATATTTTGGTAGAAATTGAAGTATGTGTGACATAGAGGTGGTTTTCCACCATATGATTCGGTAGTTTTACTACCATAGGGGTGGTTATCCACCATATGATTCAGTAGTTTACTACCATAGGAGGTGATTTATCACCGCCATCGTACGTTGGTTCAGGAGACTGATCAGTCGACACATGAGCGTCACACTTATGGATAGGACCATCTTCAGTTTCAAAAGTATTGCTCAATTATGTTATATATGATGAAGAAATAATATATTTATGATTATGGTTATGATTCAGTTTATGATTCAGCAGTTTTATTATGTGATGAAAATATTTCCATGCATGCTCATGTACATGTATATGTATTAGTAATTATGTGATGCATTATTTTTAACCTTGTTATAAAGGATTAGACATGTTGAGCCCCTAGGCTCACTACGCTTATATGGTGCAGGTGAGCATGATGATGTTTATGTAGCTCCTACCGGTGGTGAGGACTTATGAGCTCACGGAGCAGTGGACCCCGTGACCGTCGCAGATTTTAGTTGATGTTTAAGAAACATTTATTTTATTATGCTGAGTTTTTAAACAAGTTCTTCTTTTTATTATTTTAATTATGGGAATTTTGAATTATCAAACTTAGTATTTTTATTTCTTGCATAAGGATATTTTCAGCAATTAATTAAGTTATTTTTATGTAGTAATATTATTTCTTTTATGTTTATACATATATGTATGGACGTATATGTATAGTATTATTTATAGATTATTTAAAAAAAAAGTTTTTCCGCATTTATTAATAGTAGGCGTTTCAATTGGTATCAAAGCGCGGTCCTTGGAGGGTGTCCTACTGCCACATGAAGCTCAGAAATCCTACTACCGGTCTGTAAGTTTTAAATGTTTTATTATGATTTATCAGGAGCATATGTTATGACTTAAGACTTTATGTTAGCAAAGTTTTAAAATACTTAGTTATGCATTGCGATTTACGTGAAGAATATGTGGTGATGCAGTATGCCCCAAGACATGTTATACGACTGATTGACCACAAGGAATTTTGAATTTGGGAATTCGATTTTATTTTGTTGAAACTAATTTTGATATTTATGATATATTGGTTGTCATTTGAATTTTTGTAGTAACTTATTGATTTTAAGTTAGAATGATTTCATTGGTAAATTATTGGGTTTGTGATGGTAAGAGGTAGCGGACCCTATCTAGGATATTTTTATGAAGAGCGGAAGACAGAACAATAAAGGTAAATCCGATAAGAGGTATTAAGTTAATGTGATAGCAATAGAATTATTGCTTGAGGCAAGAATAGGATTCCTCGCAAGATCGAGTAATCGAGGGTTGTATCATTTTCTTCTTTGGTGAATTTAAAATGTTACTTTATAGAGGCTAGTATATATTTTTGGGAATTAAGTCCGCTTGTGTCAAATTAGGTTAGTCGGGTTCACAGATATCATATTGTCATTCATTTAACTATTAAGGTTTTTATTTGACGAAGAAGTCATGATTTTCTTGGAGATGACACTTGTACCATAAGATTATAGTTGGTGGTTTGTGGTTTTAAGTTTGTACTATTAATTATATGAGGTATAAATTGATGATAAATATGTTTTGTATTAGGTTCTTGAATCTTTGAGAATAAGAATAATTGTGGAGTTAGTTTGATAAAGAATTTGTAATCTTTGATAATACTTAAGGGTTCGCATGGTTGGTGTTACCATGTAAGCTTTATTGGGTTTGACGTTCAAGTCACTACGTTTAAATAAATAGATTTGGGAACTTGTCAGCCTGACTTATAAATATTGTGATGACTGAATGATGTTGGCCTAAATTTTTATAGGCTCGTGTAATTGGTCAGGTGTGGCATAACACTTGTTATAAATTTTGGTTTCGATGTCAAGTATAATATAAGCTTTAGATATGGCCTAAGAGTTGACGATATATATATATATTTTGAGTGAGTTCTTTTGTTAAAAGTTGAGTCGTTTGAGAATTTGGGTTGTTGGTCCGACACACGTATGGGTATTTGAAGCACTTGGAATAATCACGAGTCAGCTTAATGACTTGATATTATAACTGTTATCTCGATACTTTTGTTTTACGTTGGGATTATTCCGTTTATTAGGTAATTGACTTAGTATTCTGATTTTGAGTAGTTTAGATTCCATGGACTGTAAGTAGAGGTAACTAGAAAATGATATGGAATTAACTACTGAATGTTATATGATTACGCTATTTAGAGACGATGACATGTAAATACTGTTAGGGGAATTTCAATCCTCCAATAGGAGAATCTGAGTGCCTTAAGCCTAAACTAACCACAAAATTAGAATTCATATATTTTAAGCATATTCCTGACGTTAGGAGAATTTATGTTGTACATGACGTTTGACACTAAATTCACTTTTTGGGTTTCATGGATTTATAGCACTCGAGATTTAAGACTTTCAAGTGTTCAATAGTTGGAAGCGTAGTGATAAATGGATAAGTTGAAGAAAATTGCGATGAATGACAGATGTTCAACTCAAAGATGTTTAACTTGTTATAGAAGGCTAGTGTGTAGATAAGCTTTACAAGTTGAATTTATTGGAGTTGATATTATAATCCTATGTTTTAATAAATAAATTTGGGAACAAAAGTGCGGCTCACGAATGTTGGGGGATTGATGAGTAGAGTGTATAAGCATATGAAATCAGTCAAGTTTTGGCATAGTGCGATTGTTGTGTTTAGGAAGATGAATAGTAGAGTTAATATTTGAGTTTTACGTATAAGTTGAGGTTTAGTATGTGAGTGTACTTTCATTATAGTACTAAGATTTGTATAAAATGTCAGATTTTGTTTACAGTGGAATGTAAGTAAATTTTAATGATTCTCTTTACGAGATGTTTCAGCAGCGGAAGTTTATAAATGTAGGTTTGATGGAGATAAAGAGGACACCTAGGAAGGATAAAATATTTTGTTTATCAGAGTGCGCAGCAGAAGCATGACGTTTAGGATACTGAAACTTGGGAACTAGATAGGTAATCGTGGATTTAGTAAATTGGATTTTTGAGAGACTCCGTTATTGGATTTTGATCGGTCGAATTTCGAGGACGAAATTCAATTTAAGGGGGGAGAATTGTAACACCCGCAAATTTTTATACGTAAATTCGCATGCATAATTAGGGAAAATAATTATTTAAAATTTATATTTGGGTTAAATGACATTTATGTGTAATTATGTGAATTATATGCATGATTTAAATTTATTTTAGCATTTAACCCGCAATTATTGTATTTTTAGATTTTTGATTAAATAAGTTATTTGATCGCGTAGACGGGACCGAGGACGGACGAGATATCAAATTTTGAGCCAAAAATATTTTATGAGATTTTGTGAGCCTTAAAAATAATATTTTATGATATTTTGGTCAAGAAAATTTTAGTATTTAATTATATATTTATTTAAGGGTTGATTTTTAGCCAAAATTAGTCCCTTTATTGACTTTTATTAATTTTTAAAATTAGTATATTTATTAATTTCGGGATTTAAGTATTTTATCAACATGATAATTTTATATTGAGTTTTATTAAGTATTATTTATATATATTATGCAATTATCTCCTAATTAACATATTATCAATCTAAAAATCTATTTTTTTTCACTAAACCTAAAACTCCAAACTCATGTTAATCCCCTAGCCGCCTCCCCCACATCATTAATCAGATTTATCATCATCTTCTTCAGCCCCTTAGCCGTGCCCTTCAGGATTTTTGTGGAGTTCTTCGCCGTCTCGTCGTCCCAGAGCCGTATACGCGATATTATTCGATAATAATTAGCAAGACATATTGAATTCTCTCCTTTCAACACCATATAAGCTATGTATTTCGTTTTTATGTTTGTAATCATCATTTTTTAAGGTTATGTATGGATTATGTACAGAATTTTCGTTCATGGCATGAACAGTCCACAAATTTGGTTGCTTTCATGATTCATGCTCACGTTTTTTTTGCATGGGATGGTCCAAGCTGATGTCCAACGTCTGGGTGCATGTGTGAGGGTCCTTATGGTCGAGTGGTGTGGTCGGTTTGGGGCTGGAAGGGTCTGAAATGAAGCACTTCTTCTCTGGTGCACCAGATCGCACATATTTGGGTTTTGAGGGAGAAGGCTTTGTTCTACCTCCTCAGGCCATGGTTTGGGGTGAGGTCTGAAGGGTTTGAACCCCCTAGATGTTGGCTAGGATTGGGAAGTGGTTTCATGGAAAAATATGGCCGGAGTAGGGAGAACGATCGGATTTACGGCAGCCGCTCAGGGCTGGACGCGAGCTTGGAGAACAGCACGTTGCAAGGCTTTGTTCTCCTTCCTCAAACCACCGTTTGGGCTGATTTTTAGCTTGATGGAAACGTCTTGATGTTGGATAAGTTCTAGAAGTTGTTTCATGGTCAAATTTTGTCTGATCAGAGAGAACGAAAGGAATTAGTACAGCTGCACAGAGTTGGTTGTGAGCAAAAATATGTTTGGGTTAAGTTTTGAACTTTTGGGTTTTATTTCGGGCTGGGCTTGGGTTGGGTGGTCCGGGTCGGGTCTGGGGTGTCATGGATCGGGTCCGTAGGGTCCGGGTCTGGGCTAGGTGGGCCGGGCTCGGGTATTTTAATTTTTAAGTATTTAATAGTTTAATTATATTTTGGGCTTTAATAAATAGTTAAAAAATTATTTGGGCCTCCAAATAAATTTATTTAGGAATTAAATAATTTATTTAAGTTAGCCCAATGATTTTTATGGGTTTGGGAGCCCATGAGAATTTTTGGGCCAGTCAGTGGATTTTTGGGCCAGTCTAGAATTTTATTGTGTTTAATTAAGTTAATGGGCTTAAATATTTTATTTGGGCCCCGTTAAGTTTAATTAAGTTATTTGGGCTAAAAATATTATTATTGGGTTTTATTTAAGTTTAATGGGCCTAGATGAGTGACCAGCAGTCTGGACCAACCCATGAAAAATAAATAAGTCCGGAATATATATTTAATTATTTTTATGCATGAAGTCTATTTTAAATATATTATGAAAAATTAATTAAATATATATTACGGACATATTTTCAGTGCATGCATTCATGAAATTTCTTATGTATATAATTATGTAAATGATGAGCAATAAAATATTTTGGTGGAAATTGAAGTATGTGTGACATAGGGGTGGTTTTCCACCATATGATTCGGTAGTTTTACTACCATAGGGGTGGTTATCCACCATATGATTCAGTAGTTTACTACCATAGGAGGTGATTTATCACCGCCATCGTACGTTGGTTCAGGAGACTGATCAGTCGACACATGAGCGTCACACTTATGGATAGGACCATCTTCAGTTTCAAAAGAATTGCTCAATTATGTTATATATGATGAAGAAATAATATGTTTATGATTATGGTTATGATTCAGTTTATGATTCAGCAGTTTTATTATGTGATGAAAATATTTCTATGCATGCTCATGTACATGTATATGTATTAGTAATTATGTGATGCATTATTTTTAACCTTGTTATAAAGGATTAGACATGTTGAGCCCCTAGGCTCACTACGCTTATATGGTGCAGGTGAGCATGATGATGTTTATGTAGCTCCTACCGGTGGTGAGGACTTATGAGCTCACGGAGCAGTGGACCCCGTGACCGTCGCAGATTTTAGTTGATGTTTAAGAAACATTTATTTTATTATGCCGAGTTTTTAAACAAGTTCTTCTTTTTATAATTTTAATTATGGGAATTTTGAATTATCAAACTTAGTATTTTTATTTCTTGCATAAGGATATTTTCAGCAATTAATTAAGTTATTTTTATGTAGTAATATTATTTCTTTTATGTTTATACATATATGTATGGACGTCTATGTATAGTATTATTTATAGATTATTTTAAAAAAAAAGTTTTTCCGCATTTATTAATAGTAGGCGTTTCAGCTTCGCTTAAATGTGGTCAAACATGATAGATCGGAGTAGTTCGCATGGTACAGGAGCATGTACAGAAAACTAAGTCTATGATGTTACTATCTAAATATCAACCTGCAATTGTTAACAATCTGAAAAAGTTTTACTTTAATTAACGAGTATATAGTTTGTCTTTTTCTTTCTACTCCTGTTTTTGAGTTTATATAATGCACTTGAAAGTTGCTGACTTTGTTGAATTTCACTGCGTAGTCCTGAGGGAATTGAGTCACTCCACTCAGATTGGGAAGGTGATCATATGGATGTACGAATTTTGATGCTTGCATGGTGAGTTCCATTATCTTATTTTTCTGTCCAATGTTGCCATCCTCTGTACTTGAAATTGATTATTGTGCTCATGGTCATAGGAAAATGCAAGCGGAGAAACAAGGATACTTCACCTTGGTCAGAATGCATATTACTTTTAGGTATCCTTTGTACAGGAAATAATTGCTCTAATTAGTTTCATAATCCGAGGATATTTCAACTTTCAAATTTTGTTTCTTCTTATTCTCTACTTAATAAAAAGTGGCATGTTTTTATGTTCTTTGGCTTCTCCACTATCATGAAGAAGTAGTGTGAAAATCGTAATTTTTCTAAATTATGTTTAAGATATTTTATTGTTTAATTATTTATTTGTGATAATAGTTAATTTATGATATTTTGTATTAGTATATTTTATGTCATCGAGATATTTTTGGAGATAGAATAAAAATTTTGGGTATCTTGATAATTAGTTTACAAATATTATTGAGATAGATGATCAAGATCAAGATGTAGTCAAATCTTGGGAGATATATTTCTATTCAAAATTTGAAAGTCATAATCCTAGTCAATCTCAAATTTCTTTGGTGCCTATAAATAGAGGAGCAGTGCTTGTGGAATAATCACACCTAAATCGTCTCTATTTTCTCTCCTTACTTTCGAGCAGATTAGCAACCTTAGGATTTGTCAGTCTCTTCCATATTTTCGTGTGTAGAGGCTGCAACTTTGATCCATATTTCCGTCCACAATTTAGTTCCTTTTCTGTACTATTTTTCGAAGCCTTCTGTCAATATTAAAAAGGAGTTGTTCAATCCTCACGTGAGTGGCATAGGAATTTGTTTAAAGGATTGTCAGAGAAGATTCGTGAATTGAGAATAGATTAAAGAAGAGGCTTGCTTTGATTGGTTCACGGATTAGTGTGTTTCGAGAAGTACTTTCGAATTTCCATTGAAGTTTTGGTCCAGGCTTTGCAAGGTTATTGATTTCTGTACACATTTACGGTAAGTGGGCTTTTGTATGTATATTTTTGATGTGATTTTAAAAATATTTATTGATGAGTCATGGTATTTTGGTTTTCGAAATTCGTTCGAGCATGTGTCTTTTGTTCGTGTCATGTTGGTTCATGTTATGTCATGCATGTTGTCAAGCACTGTTATGATTCGAATGGATATGATAATGATATGACCCTTATACGGTGGGATTGTAACCGTTGTATGGCCTCACTCCATAGAGGATTAACATATTGGACATGGCCTCGCTTCTTAGAGGATTAACATATAGGAGACAGTAAATCATGGAAAGGAGATGAATTTTAGTGCTTATGTTCATGTGTTGAAAGTTATTTATCATGATGATGTTATGGCCCGATGGCCCAAGTATTGAGTTATGTTCATGTTCATGTTCACGATTATGATTTTATGTTATGCATATATTTGGTATATGTCTCGAACGGCCCCCACTTGCTGAGTGTTTCCCAAAACACTCATCCCCTTACTTTTCCCTCCCAGATGATGAAGATGATGAGCTAGAGAATCGTGAACAAGATATGTTTTGGGGTTGGTGAAAGATAGAGCTGGAGGATTAAATTTTGAGTTGTTGCATTTAAAGTTTTTGTTATTTAGTTTTTAGACGCTTCCGCATTTGTTTCGTTATTTTGGATTTATCGAGTTGTAAAGACAATGTTTTGAAGTTTATTTATGATAATAGACTGGTTTGGTTTATACTGTACTACGAGGCTGGTTGTTTTACAATTTTTTTGTAAATTTGAAACAACGCCGGTGACACGTCTCGGTCTCGGGGAGTGACATTAAAGTGGTATCAGAGCCGCTAGGTTCATAAATCCGGATGGGATTCCGTACCGAAAAATTTGACGTTGTCAAATTTTGATCAAAGCCCTGCGTAGCCTGACCCGAAACGATCTTCTAAGTTAAACTCATACTTTGTATGACTAATGATGCTTTTAGCCCGAATTCCATCGTTTAAGCCTTTGAAATTGCGTTTTTGCCGTTTTAGGAAAGTTTTCGGACGCTTATAAATTCACCCAGGAAATTCGAAATCCAATTCCGTGAATTGTCCCACGACACCCTCGACTTGTAGTTTCTGCCCAGAAGGAAATCTCAAAATTTTCCATTTTTGGAAAATTTGCCCGAAAATTTCGCTTGATATCAATACTGCCCGAGTAACATATTATAAATTGTTCATCAGTTTAAATTCTGATCGTAATTCGTTCTTCTTCATTTTTGGAAGATGACTATCACTAGAGCTACTACCTAGATTAGTTCTTTTATTCAGCATTGTGTTGATTTTTATTCAGCATGGTTTGGATATCTTGGTATTTTTGAGACTTAGCTTGTTTTGTTTCGTTCACCTTCATGACATTTTGGGAATCAATAAAATAACTTTTATTCATTTGGAATATTTATTGATTCATTTATTCTGCTATTTCCTTCTTCTTAAAGTATCTTGTTTCGACAAATTCTTAGAACTCCTTTACTGTAGGAAATGGCCGGAGAACCCCCAAGAACACGCAACAACAATAGTGGGGATAATGCAAATCCACCTCCAGGAATCAGTCTTAGCAGAGAAGACCTTGCGGCTATCGCAACAATAGTGGCGACGACCCTCCAAGGGATGGGAAATACTAACGGCAACGGAAACGGCAATGGCAATCCGCCACCTCCTCCACCTGCTCAGAATGGAGTCAAATTCCATTATGAATCGCTCCGTAAGAACCGAACTGAAATGTTCAAGGGAGATGCTGACCCAGAGGTGGGACGAAATTGGATGAAGAAGATGGAGGACCAACTTCGTCTACTTGAAGTCCCTGAAGCACTTAAAGTGGAGGTGACAATTCCTTTTCTGGAGGACAAAGCAAGGAAATGGTGGGAAGCCGTTTCACCTGCTATGTTAGCTGCGGGACCAGTCACATGGCAACAGTTCAGTACTGCGTTTTTGAAGCAGTACTTTCCAGTGGAGGTTCGTATACAGAAGCTGAGCGAATTTGAAAATCTCACGCAAGCTCCAGACATGACAGTGGTGGAATACACCTCCAAGTTCAATGAGCTCGGGTCTTACGCCCCAACGATTATGGGAGATGATGAGCTAAAGTTGCACCGGTTCAAGAAGGGGTTGAGCAGCCGAATCCAGTTTGCATTAGCGGTTTATCAACCTGCCAACTTTGCAGACTTGATGGGAGCGGCCATCCGAGCTGAATCGGATATCAAGCGCCGTGAGAATGACTTCCACAACAAACGACCTCTGACGAGCCAATCTTCTCCGAACGGGCAAGTGTCCAAGCGTCCAAACCAGTCTGGTGAATCGTTCCAGGAGACTTATTCTGCTCCAAACCGTCCACAGATCAAGCTATGCCCCACCTGCCACCTTCGACATGAAGGGAATGCCGTCGGAACACTGGTGCCTGTTTCAATTGTGGAAAAATGGGACACCGAATTGCTCAATGTCCCGAACCCATGAAGGCAAAGACAGGACCAAATGCTACTACTACTACTCAAGGCCAATCAAAGGAAAATAAACCCAATGCTCGTGTCTATGCCATTACTCAAGACAACGCGAGAGGTACGAACAAAGTCGTGGAAGGTACCATTCTAATCAACAATGTTTCTTTATCTGTTTCGTTCGATTTTGGCGCCACCCATTAGTTTACATCTAAGAGGTTCGTAAGATGTTAGAGCTTATACCTGAGTAACCGATCAAACCATTTAGCTTAGCGACCCTTACTAGTAAGTTAATCAAAGTTTCGAGGACGAAACTTTTTTTAAGGTGGGGAGAATGTGAAAACCGTAATTTTTCTAAATTATGTTTAAGATCTTTTATTGTTTAATTATTTATTTGTGATAATAGTTAATTTATGATATTTTGTATTAGTATATTTTATGTCATCGAGATATTTTTGGAGATAGAATAAAAATTTTGGGTATCTTGATAATTAGTTTACAAATATTATTGAGATAGATGATCAAGATCAAGATGTAGTCAAATCTTGGGAGATATATTTCTATTCAAAATTTGAAAGTCATAATCCTAGTCAATCTCAAATTTCTTTGGTGCCTATAAATAGAGGAGCAGTGCTTGTGGAATAATCACACCTAAATCGTCTCTATTTTCTCTCCTTACTTTCGAGCAGATTAGCAACCTTAGGATTTGTCAGTTTCTTCCATATTTTCGTGTGTAGAGGCTGCAACTTTGATCCATATTTCCGTCCACAATTTAGTTTCTTTTCTGTACTATTTTTCGAAGCCTTCTGTCAATATTAAAAAGGACTTGTTCAATCCTCACGTGAGTGGCATAGGAATTTGTTTAAAGGATTGTCAGAGAAGATTCGTGAATTGAGATAGATTAAAGAAGAGGCTTGCTTTGATTGGTTCACGGATTAGTGTGTTTCGAGAAGTACTTTCGAATTTCCATTGAAGTTTTGGTCCAGGCTTTGCAAGGTTATTGATTTCTGTACACATTTACGGTAAGTGGGCTTTTGTATGTATATTTTTGATGTGATTTTAAAAATATTTATTGATGAGTCATGGTATTTTGGTTTTCGAAATTCGTTCGAGCATGTGTCTTTTGTTCGTGTCATGTTGGTTCATGTTATGTCATGCATGTTGTCAAGCACTGTTATGATTCGAATGGATATGATAATGATATGACCCTTATACGGTGGGATTGTAACCGTTGTATGGCCTCACTCCATAGAGGATTAACATATTGGACATGGTCTCGCTCCTTAGAGGATTAACATATAGGAGACAGTAAATCATGGAAAGGAGATGAATTTTAGTGCTTATGTTCATGTGTTGAAAGTTATTTATCATGATGATGTTATGGCCCGATGGCCCAAGTATTGAGTTATGTTCATGTTCATGTTCACGATTATGATTTTATGTTATGCATATATTTGGTATATGTCTCGAACGGCCCCCACTTGCTGAGTGTTTCCCAAAACACTCATCCCCTTACTTTTCCCTCCCAGATGATGAAGATGATGAGCTAGAGAATCGTGAACAAGATATGTTTTGGGGTTGGTGAAAGATAGAGCTGGAGGATTAAATTTTGAGTTGTTGCATTTAAAGTTTTTGTTATTTAGTTTTTAGACGCTTCCGCATTTGTTTCGTTATTTTGGATTTATCGAGTTGTAAAGACAATGTTTTGAAGTTTATTTATGATAATAGATTGGTTTGGTTTATACTGTACTACGAGGCTGGTTGTTTTACAATTTTTTTGTAAATTTGAAACAACGCCGGTGACACGTCTCGGTCTCGGGAGTGACATTAAAGTGGTATCAGAGCCGCCAGGTTCATAAATCCGGATGGGATTCCGTACCGAAAAATTTGACGTTGTCAAATTTTGACCAAAGCCCTGCGTAGCCTGACCCGAAACGATCTTCTAAGTTAAACTCATACTTTGTATGACTAATGATGCTTTTAGCCCGAATTCCATCGTTTAAGCCTTTGAAATTGCGTTTTTGCCGTTTTAGGAAAGTTTTCGGACGCTTATAAATTCACCCAGGAAATTCGAAATCCAATTCCGTGAATTGTCCCACGACACCCTCGACTTGTAGTTTCTGCCCAGAAAAAAATCTCAAAATTTTCCATTTTTGGAAAATTTGCCCGAAAATTTTGCTTGATATCAATACTGCCCGAGTAACATATTATAAATTGTTCATCAGTTTAAATTCTGATCGTAATTCGTTCTTCTTCATTTTTGGAAGATGACTATCACTAGAGCTACTACCTAGATTAGTTCTTTTATTCAGCATTGTGTTGATTTTTATTCAGCATGGTTTGGATATCTTGGTATTTTTGAGACTTAGCTTGTTTTGTTTCGTTCACCTTCATGACATTTTGGGAATCAATAAAATAACTTTTATTCATTTGGAATATTTATTGATTCATTTATTCTGCTATTTCCTACTTCTTAAAGTATCTTGTTTCGACAAATTCTTAGAACTCCTTTACTGTAGGAAATGGCCGGAGAACCCCCAAGAACACGCAACAACAATCGTGGGGATAATGCAAATCCACCTCCAGGAATCAGTCTTAGCAGAGAAGACCTTGCGGCTATCGCAGCAATAGTGGCGACGACCCTCCAAGGGATGGGAAATACTAACGGCAACGGAAACGGCAATGGCAATCCGCCACCTCCTCCACCTGCTCAGAATGGAGTCAAATTCCATTATGAATCGCTCCGTAAGAACCGAACTGAAATGTTCAAGGGAGATGCTGACCCAGAGGTGGGACGAAATTGGATGAAGAAGATGGAGGACCAACTTCGTCTACTTGAAGTCCCTGAAGCACTTAAAGTAGAGGTGACAATTCCTTTTCTGGAGGACAAAGCAAGGAAATGGTGGGAAGCCGTTTCACCTGCTATGTTAGCTGCGGGACCAGTCACATGGCAACAGTTCAGTACTGCGTTTTTGAAGCAGTACTTTCCAGCGGAGGTTCGTATACAGTAGCTGAGCGAATTTGAAAATCTCACGCAAGCTCCAGACATGACAGTGGTGGAATACACCTCCAAGTTCAATGAGCTCGGGTCTTACGCCCCAACGATTATGGGAGATGATGAGCTAAAGTTGCACCGGTTCAAGAAGGGGTTGAGCAGCCGAATCCAGTTTGCATTAGCGGTTTATCAACCTGCCAACTTTGCAGACTTGATGGGAGCGGCCATCCGAGCTGAATCGGATATCAAGCGCCGTGAGAATGACTTCCACAACAAACGACCTCTGACGAGCCAATCTTCTCCGAACGGGCAAGTGTCCAAGCGTCCAAACCAGTCTGGTGAATCGTTCCAGGAGACTTATTCTGCTCCAAACCGTCCACAGATCAAGCTATGCCCCACCTGCCACCTTCGACATGAAGGGGAATGCCGTCGGAACACTGGTGCCTGTTTCAATTGTGGAAAAATGGGACACCGAATTGCTCAATGTCCCGAACCCATGAAGGCAAAGACAGGACCAAATGCTACTACTACTACTCAAGGCCAATCAAAGGAAAATAAACCCAATGCTCGTGTCTATGCCATTACTCAAGACAACGCGAGAGGTACGAACAAAGTCGTGGAAGGTACCATTCTAATCAACAATGTTTCTTTATCTGTTTCGTTCGATTTTGGCGCCACCCATTAGTTTACATCTAAGAGGTTCGTAAGATGTTAGAGCTTATACCTGAGTAACCGATCAAACCATTTAGCTTAGCGACCCTTACTAGTAAGTTAATCAAAGTTTCGAGGACGAAACTTTTTTAAGGTGGGGAGAATGTGAAAACCGTAATTTTTCTAAATTATGTTTAAGATCTTTTATTGTTTAATTATTTATTTGTGATAATAGTTAATTTATGATATTTTGTATTAGTATATTTTATGTCATCGAGATATTTTTGGAGATAGAATAAAAATTTTGGGTATCTTGATAATTAGTTTACAAATATTATTGAGATAGATGATCAAGATCAAGATGTAGTCAAATCTTGGGAGATATATTTCTATTCAAAATTTGAAAGTCATAATCCTAGTCAATCTCAAATTTCTTTGGTGCCTATAAATAGAGGAGCAGTGCTTGTGGAATAATCACACCTAAATCGTCTCTATTTTCTCTCCTTACTTTCGAGCAGATTAGCAACCTTAGGATTTGTCAGTCTCTTCCATATTTTCGTGTGTAGAGGCTGCAACTTTGATCCATATTTCCGTCCACAATTTAGTTCCTTTTCTGTACTATTTTTCGAAGCCTTCTGTCAATATTAAAAAGGACTTGTTCAATCCTCACGTGAGTGGCATAGGAATTTGTTTAAAGGATTGTCAGAGAAGATTCGTGAATTGAGAATAGATTAAAGAAGAGGCTTGCTTTGATTGGTTCATGGATTAGTGTGTTTCGAGAAGTACTTTCGAATTTCCATTGAAGTTTTGGTCCAGGCTTTGCAAGGTTATTGATTTCTGTACACATTTACGGTAAGTGGGCTTTTGTATGTATATTTTTGATGTGATTTTAAAAATATTTATTGATGAGTCATGGTATTTTGGTTTTCAAAATTCGTTCGAGCATGTGTCTTTTGTTCGTGTCATGTTGGTTCATGTTATGTCATGCATGTTGTCAAGCACTGTTATGATTCGAATGGATATGATAATGATATGACCCTTATACGGTGGGATTGTAACCGTTGTATGGCCTCACTCCATAGAGGATTAACATATTGGACATGGTCTCGCTCCTTAGAGGATTAACATATAGGAGACAGTAAATCATGGAAAGGAGATGAATTTTAGTGCTTATGTTCATGTGTTGAAAGTTATTTATCATGATGATGTTATGGCCCGATGGCCCAAGTATTGAGTTATGTTCATGTTCATGTTCACGATTATGATTTTATGTTATGCATATATTTGGTATATGTCTCGAACGGCCCCCACTTGCTGAGTGTTTCCCAAAACACTCATCCCCTTACTTTTCCCTCCCAGATGATGAAGATGATGAGCTAGAGAATCGTGAACAAGATATGTTTTGGGGTTGGTGAAAGATAGAGCTGGAGGATTAAATTTTGAGTTGTTGCATTTAAAGTTTTTGTTATTTAGTTTTTAGACGCTTCCGCATTTGTTTCGTTATTTTGGATTTATCGAGTTGTAAAGACAATGTTTTGAAGTTTATTTATGATAATAGATTGGTTTGGTTTATACTGTACTACGAGGCTGGTTGTTTTACAATTTTTTTGTAAATTTGAAACAACGCCGGTGACACGTCTCGGTCTCGGGGAGTGACATTAAAGTGGTATCAGAGCCGCCAGGTTCATAAATCCGGATGGGATTCCGTACCGAAAAATTTGACGTTGTCAAATTTTGACCAAAGCCCTGCGTAGCCTGACCCGAAACGATCTTCTAAGTTAAACTCATACTTTGTATGACTAATGATGCTTTTAGCCCGAATTCCATCGTTTAAGCCTTTGAAATTGCGTTTTTGCCGTTTTAGGAAAGTTTTCGGACGCTTATAAATTCACCCAGGAAATTCGAAATCCAATTCCGTGAATTGTCCCACGACACCCTCGACTTGTAGTTTCTGCCCAGAAAAAAAATCTCAAAATTTTCCATTTTTGGAAAATTTGCCCGAAAATTTTGCTTGATATCAATACTGCCCGAGTAACATATTATAAATTGTTCATCAGTTTAAATTCTGATCGTAATTCGTTCTTCTTCATTTTTGGAAGATGACTATCACTAGAGCTACTACCTAGATTAGTTCTTTTATTCAGCATTGTGTTGATTTTTATTCAGCATGGTTTGGATATCTTGGTATTTTTGAGACTTAGCTTGTTTTGTTTCGTTCACCTTCATGACATTTTGGGAATCAATAAAATAACTTTTATTCATTTGGAATATTTATTGATTCATTTATTCTGCTATTTCCTACTTCTTAAAGTATCTTGTTTCGACAAATTCTTAGAACTCCTTTACTGTAGGAAATGGCCGGAGAACCCCCAAGAACACGCAACAACAATCGTGGGGATAATGCAAATCCACCTCCAGGAATCAGTCTTAGCAGAGAAGACCTTGCGGCTATCGCAGCAATAGTGGCGACGACCCTCCAAGGGATGGGAAATACTAACGGCAACGGAAACGGCAATGGCAATCCGCCACCTCCTCCACCTGCTCAGAATGGAGTCAAATTCCATTATGAATCGCTCCGTAAGAACCGAACTGAAATGTTCAAGGGAGATGCTGACCCAGAGGTGGGACGAAATTGGATGAAGAAGATGGAGGACCAACTTCGTCTACTTGAAGTCCCTGAAGCACTTAAAGTAGAGGTGACAATTCCTTTTCTGGAGGACAAAGCAAGGAAATGGTGGGAAGCCGTTTCACCTGCTATGTTAGCTGCGGGACCAGTCACATGGCAACAGTTCAGTACTGCGTTTTTGAAGCAGTACTTTCCAGCGGAGGTTCGTATACAGTAGCTGAGCGAATTTGAAAATCTCACGCAAGCTCCAGACATGACAGTGGTGGAATACACCTCCAAGTTCAATGAGCTCGGGTCTTACGCCCCAACGATTATGGGAGATGATGAGCTAAAGTTGCACCGGTTCAAGAAGGGGTTGAGCAGCCGAATCCAGTTTGCATTAGCGGTTTATCAACCTGCCAACTTTGCAGACTTGATGGGAGCGGCCATCCGAGCTGAATCGGATATCAAGCGCCGTGAGAATGACTTCCACAACAAACGACCTCTGACGAGCCAATCTTCTCCGAACGGGCAAGTGTCCAAGCGTCCAAACCAGTCTGGTGAATCGTTCCAGGAGACTTATTCTGCTCCAAACCGTCCACAGATCAAGCTATGCCCCACCTGCCACCTTCGACATGAAGGGGAATGCCGTCGGAACACTGGTGCCTGTTTCAATTGTGGAAAAATGGGACACCGAATTGCTCAATGTCCCGAACCCATGAAGGCAAAGACAGGACCAAATGCTACTACTACTACTCAAGGCCAATCAAAGGAAAATAAACCCAATGCTCGTGTCTATGCCATTACTCAAGACAACGCGAGAGGTACGAACAAAGTCGTGGAAGGTACCATTCTAATCAACAATGTTTCTTTATCTGTTTCGTTCGATTTTGGCGCCACCCATTAGTTTACATCTAAGAGGTTCGTAAGATGTTAGAGCTTATACCTGAGTAACCGATCAAACCATTTAGCTTAGCGACCCTTACTAGTAAGTTAATCAAAGTTTCGAGGACGAAACTTTTTTTAAGGTGGGGAGAATGTGAAAACCGTAATTTTTCTAAATTATGTTTAAGATCTTTTATTGTTTAATTATTTATTTGTGATAATAGTTAATTTATGATATTTTGTATTAGTATATTTTATGTCATCGAGATATTTTTGGAGATAGAATAAAAATTTTGGGTATCTTGATAATTAGTTTACAAATATTATTGAGATAGATGATCAAGATCAAGATGTAGTCAAATCTTGGGAGATATATTTCTATTCAAAATTTGAAAGTCATAATCCTAGTCAATCTCAAATTTCTTTGGTGCCTATAAATAGAGGAGCAGTGCTTGTGGAATAATCACACCTAAATCGTCTCTATTTTCTCTCCTTACTTTCGAGCAGATTAGCAACCTTAGGATTTGTCAGTCTCTTCCATATTTTCGTGTGTAGAGGCTGCAACTTTGATCCATATTTCCGTCCACAATTTAGTTCCTTTTCTGTACTATTTTTCGAAGCCTTCTGTCAATATTAAAAAGGACTTGTTCAATCCTCACGTGAGTGGCATAGGAATTTGTTTAAAGGATTGTCAGAGAAGATTCGTGAATTGAGAATAGATTAAAGAAGAGGCTTGCTTTGATTGGTTCATGGATTAGTGTGTTTCGAGAAGTACTTTCGAATTTCCATTGAAGTTTTGGTCCAGGCTTTGCAAGGTTATTGATTTCTGTACACATTTACGGTAAGTGGGCTTTTGTATGTATATTTTTGATGTGATTTTAAAAATATTTATTGATGAGTCATGGTATTTTGGTTTTCGAAATTCGTTCGAGCATGTGTCTTTTGTTCGTGTCATGTTGGTTCATGTTATGTCATGCATGTTGTCAAGCACTGTTATGATTCGAATGGATATGATAATGATATGACCCTTATACGGTGGGATTGTAACCGTTGTATGGCCTCACTCCATAGAGGATTAACATATTGGACATGGTCTCGCTCCTTAGAGGATTAACATATAGGAGACAGTAAATCATGGAAAGGAGATGAATTTTAGTGCTTATGTTCATGTGTTGAAAGTTATTTATCATGATGATGTTATGGCCCGATGGCCCAAGTATTGAGTTATGTTCATGTTCATGTTCACGATTATGATTTTATGTTATGCATATATTTGGTATATGTCTCGAACGGCCCCCACTTGCTGAGTGTTTCCCAAAACACTCATCCCCTTACTTTTCCCTCCCAGATGATGAAGATGATGAGCTAGAGAATCGTGAACAAGATATGTTTTGGGGTTGGTGAAAGATAGAGCTGGAGGATTAAATTTTGAGTTGTTGCATTTAAAGTTTTTGTTATTTAGTTTTTAGACGCTTCCGCATTTGTTTCGTTATTTTGGATTTATCGAGTTGTAAAGACAATGTTTTGAAGTTTATTTATGATAATAGATTGGTTTGGTTTATACTGTACTACGAGGCTGGTTGTTTTACAATTTTTTTGTAAATTTGAAACAACGCCGGTGACACGTCTCGGTCTCGGGGAGTGACATTAAAGTGGTATCAGAGCCGCCAGGTTCATAAATCCGGATGGGATTCCGTACCGAAAAATTTGACGTTGTCAAATTTTGACCAAAGCCCTGCGTAGCCTGACCCGAAACGATCTTCTAAGTTAAACTCATACTTTGTATGACTAATGATGCTTTTAGCCCGAATTCCATCGTTTAAGCCTTTGAAATTGCGTTTTTGCCGTTTTAGGAAAGTTTTCGGACGCTTATAAATTCACCCAGGAAATTCGAAATCCAATTCCGTGAATTGTCCCACGACACCCTCGACTTGTAGTTTCTGCCCAGAAAGAAATCTCAAAATTTTCCATTTTTGGAAAATTTGCCCGAAAATTTCGCTTGATATCAATACTGCCCGAGTAACATATTATAAATTGTTCATCAGTTTAAATTCTGATCGTAATTCGTTCTTCTTCATTTTTGGAAGATGACTATCACTAGAGCTACTACCTAGATTAGTTCTTTTATTCAGCATTGTGTTGATTTTTATTCAGCATGGTTTGGATATCTTGGTATTTTTGAGACTTAGCTTGTTTTGTTTCGTTCACCTTCATGACATTTTGGGAATCAATAAAATAACTTTTATTCATTTGGAATATTTATTGATTCATTTATTCTGCTATTTCCTTCTTCTTAAAGTATCTTGTTTCGACAAATTCTTAGAACTCCTTTACTGTAGGAAATGGCCGGAGAACCCCCAAGAACACGCAACAACAATCGTGGGGATAATGCAAATCCACCTCCAGGAATCAGTCTTAGCAGAGAAGACCTTGCGGCTATCGCAGCAATAGTGGCGACGACCCTCCAAGGGATGGGAAATACTAACGGCAACGGAAACGGCAATGGCAATCCGCCACCTCCTCCACCTGCTCAGAATGGAGTCAAATTCCATTATGAATCGCTCCGTAAGAACCGAACTGAAATGTTCAAGGGAGATGCTGACCCAGAGGTGGGACGAAATTGGATGAAGAAGATGGAGGACCAACTTCGTCTACTTGAAGTCCCTGAAGCACTTAAAGTAGAGGTGACAATTCCTTTTCTGGAGGACAAAGCAAGGAAATGGTGGGAAGCCGTTTCACCTGCTATGTTAGCTGCGGGACCAGTCACATGGCAACAGTTCAGTACTGCGTTTTTGAAGCAGTACTTTCCAGCGGAGGTTCGTATACAGTAGCTGAGCGAATTTGAAAATCTCACGCAAGCTCCAGACATGACAGTGGTGGAATACACCTCCAAGTTCAATGAGCTCGGGTCTTACGCCCCAACGATTATGGGAGATGATGAGCTAAAGTTGCACCGGTTCAAGAAGGGGTTGAGCAGCCGAATCCAGTTTGCATTAGCGGTTTATCAACCTGCCAACTTTGCAGACTTGATGGGAGCGGCCATCCGAGCTGAATCGGATATCAAGCGCCGTGAGAATGACTTCCACAACAAACGACCTCTGACGAGCCAATCTTCTCCGAACGGGCAAGTGTCCAAGCGTCCAAACCAGTCTGGTGAATCGTTCCAGGAGACTTATTCTGCTCCAAACCGTCCACAGATCAAGCTATGCCCCACCTGCCACCTTCGACATGAAGGGGAATGCCGTCGGAACACTGGTGCCTGTTTCAATTGTGGAAAAATGGGACACCGAATTGCTCAATGTCCCGAACCCATGAAGGCAAAGACAGGACCAAATGCTACTACTACTACTCAAGGCCAATCAAAGGAAAATAAACCCAATGCTCGTGTCTATGCCATTACTCAAGACAACGCGAGAGGTACGAACAAAGTCGTGGAAGGTACCATTCTAATCAACAATGTTTCTTTATCTGTTTCGTTCGATTTTGGCGCCACCCATTAGTTTACATCTAAGAGGTTCGTAAGATGTTAGAGCTTATACCTGAGTAACCGATCAAACCATTTAGCTTAGCGACCCTTACTAGTAAGTTAATCAAAGTTTCGAGGACGAAACTTTTTTTAAGGTGGGGAGAATGTGAAAACCGTAATTTTTCTAAATTATGTTTAAGATCTTTTATTGTTTAATTATTTATTTGTGATAATAGTTAATTTATGATATTTTGTATTAGTATATTTTATGTCATCGAGATATTTTTGGAGATAGAATAAAAATTTTGGGTATCTTGATAATTAGTTTACAAATATTATTGAGATAGATGATCAAGATCAAGATGTAGTCAAATCTTGGGAGATATATTTCTATTCAAAATTTGAAAGTCATAATCCTAGTCAATCTCAAATTTCTTTGGTGCCTATAAATAGAGGAGCAGTGCTTGTGGAATAATCACACCTAAATCGTCTCTATTTTCTCTCCTTACTTTCGAGCAGATTAGCAACCTTAGGATTTGTCAGTCTCTTCCATATTTTCGTGTGTAGAGGCTGCAACTTTGATCCATATTTCCGTCCACAATTTAGTTCCTTTTCTGTACTATTTTTCGAAGCCTTCTGTCAATATTAAAAAGGACTTGTTCAATCCTCACGTGAGTGGCATAGGAATTTGTTTAAAGGATTGTCAGAGAAGATTCGTGAATTGAGAATAGATTAAAGAAGAGGCTTGCTTTGATTGGTTCATGGATTAGTGTGTTTCGAGAAGTACTTTCGAATTTCCATTGAAGTTTTGGTCCAGGCTTTGCAAGGTTATTGATTTCTGTACACATTTACGGTAAGTGGGATTTTGTATGTATATTTTTGATGTGATTTTAAAAATATTTATTGATGAGTCATGGTATTTTGGTTTTCGAAATTCGTTCGAGCATGTGTCTTTTGTTCGTGTCATGTTGGTTCATGTTATGTCATGCATGTTGTCAAGCACTGTTATGATTCGAATGGATATGATAATGATATGACCCTTATACGGTGGGATTGTAACCGTTGTATGGCCTCACTCCATAGAGGATTAACATATTGGACATGGCCTCGCTCCTTAGAGGATTAACATATAGGAGACAGTAAATCATGGAAAGGAGATGAATTTTAGTGCTTATGTTCATGTGTTGAAAGTTATTTATCATGATGATGTTATGGCCCGATGGCCCAAGTATTGAGTTATGTTCATGTTCATGTTCACGATTATGATTTTATGTTATGCATATTTGGTATATGTCTCGAACGGCCCCCACTTGCTGAGTGTTTCCCAAAACACTCATCCCCTTACTTTTCCCTCCCAGATGATGAAGATGATGAGTTAGAGAATCGTGAACAAGATATGTTTTGGGGTTGGTGAAAGATAGAGCTGGAGGATTAAATTTTGAGTTGTTGCATTTAAAGTTTTTGTTATTTAGTTTTTAGACGCTTCCGCATTTGTTTCGTTATTTTGGATTTATCGAGTTGTAAAGACAATGTTTTGAAGTTTATTTATGATAATAGACTGGTTTGGTTTATACTGTACTACGAGGATGGTTGTTTTACAATTTTTTTGTAAATTTGAAACAACGCCGGTGACACGTCTCGGTCTCGGGGAGTGACATTAAAGTGGTATCAGAGCCGCCAGGTTCATAAATCCGGATGGGATTCCGTACCGAAAAATTTGACGTTGTCAAATTTTGACCAAAGCCCTGCGTAGCCTGACCCGAAACGATCTTCTAAGTTAAACTCATACTTTGTATGACTAATGATGCTTTTAGCCCGAATTCCATCGTTTAAGCCTTTGAAATTGCGTTTTTGCCGTTTTAGGAAAGTTTTCGGACGCTTATAAATTCACCCAAGAAATTCGAAATCCAATTCCGTGAATTGTCCCACGACACCCTCGACTTGTAGTTTCTTCCCAGAAAGAAATCTCAAAATTTTCCATTTTTGGAAAATTTGCCCGAAAATTTCGCTTGATATCAATACTGCCCGAGTAACATATTATAAATTGTTCATCAGTTTAAATTCTGATCGTAATTCGTTCTTCTTCATTTTTGGAAGATGACTATCACTAGAGCTACTACCTAGATTAGTTCTTTTATTCAGCATTGTGTTGATTTTTATTCAGCATGGTTTGGATATCTTGGTATTTTTGAGACTTAGCTTGTTTTGTTTCGTTCACCTTCATGACATTTTGGGAATCAATAAAATAACTTTTATTCATTTGGAATATTTATTGATTCATTTATTCTGCTATTTCCTTCTTCTTAAAGTATCTTGTTTCGACAAATTCTTAGAACTCCTTTACTGTAGGAAATGGCCGGAGAACCCCCAAGAACACGCAACAACAATCGTGGGGATAATGCAAATCCACCTCCAGGAATCAGTCTTAGCAGAGAAGACCTTGCGGCTATCGCAGCAATAGTGGCGATGACCCTCCAAGGGATGGGAAATACTAACGGCAACGAAAACGGCAATGGCAATCCGCCACCTCCTCCACCTGCTCAGAATGGAGTCAAATTCCATTATGAATCGCTCCGTAAGAACCGAACTGAAATGTTCAAGGGAGATGCTGACCCAGAGGTGGGACGAAATTGGATGAAGAAGATGGAGGACCAACTTTGTCTACTTGAAGTCCCTGAAGCACTTAAAGTAGAGGTGACAATTCCTTTTCTGGAGGACAAAGCAAGGAAATGGTGGGAAGCCGTTTCACCTGCTATGTTAGCTGCGGGACCAGCCACATGGCAACAGTTCAGTACTGCGTTTTTGAAGCAGTACTTTCCAGCGGAGGTTCGTATACAGAAGCTGAGCGAATTTGAAAATCTCACGCAAGCTCCAGACATGACAGTGGTGGAATACACCTCCAAGTTCAATGAGCTCGGGTCTTACGCCCCAACGATTATGGGAGATGATGAGCTAAAGTTGCACCGGTTCAAGAAGGGGTTGAGCAGCCGAATCCAGTTTGCATTAGCGGTTTATCAACCTGCCAACTTTGCAGACTTGATGGGAGCGGCCATCCGAGCTGAATCGGATATCAAGCGCCGTGAGAATGACTTCCACAACAAACGACCTCTGACGAGCCAATCTTCTCCGAACGGGCAAGTGTCCAAGCGTCCAAACCAGTCTGGTGAATCGTTCCAGGAGACTTATTCTGCTCCAAACCGTCCACAGATCAAGCTATGCCCCACCTGCCACCTTCGACATGAAGGGGAATGCCGTCGGAACACTGGTGCCTGTTTCAATTGTGGAAAAATGGGACACCGAATTGCTCAATGTCCCGAACCCATGAAGGCAAAGACAGGACCAAATGCTACTACTACTACTCAAGGCCAATCAAAGGAAAATAAACCCAATGCTCGTGTCTATGCCATTACTCAAGACAACGCGAGAGGTACGAACAAAGTCGTGGAAGGTACCATTCTAATCAACAATGTTTCTTTATCTGTTTCGTTCGATTTTGGCGCCACCCATTAGTTTACATCTAAGAGGTTCGTAAGATGTTAGAGCTTATACCTGAGTAACCGATCAAACCATTTAGCTTAGCGACCCTTACTAGTAAGTTAATCAAAGTTTCGAGGACGAAACTTTTTTTTAGGTGGGGAGAATGTGAAAACCGTAATTTTTCTAAATTATGTTTAAGATCTTTTATTGTTTAATTATTTATTTGTGATAATAGTTAATTTATGATATTTTGTATTAGTATATTTTATGTCATCGAGATATTTTTGGAGATAGAATAAAAATTTTGGGTATCTTGATAATTAGTTTACAAATATTATTGAGATAGATGATCAAGATCAAGATGTAGTCAAATCTTGGGAGATATATTTCTATTCAAAATTTGAAAGTCATAATCCTAGTCAATCTCAAATTTCTTTGGTGCCTATAAATAGAGGAGCAGTGCTTGTGGAATAATCACACCTAAATCGTCTCTATTTTCTCTCCTTACTTTCGAGCAGATTAGCAACCTTAGGATTTGTCAGTCTCTTCCATATTTTCGTGTGTAGAGGCTGCAACTTTGATCCATATTTCCGTCCACAATTTAGTTCCTTTTCTGTACTATTTTTCGAAGCCTTCTGTCAATATTAAAAAGGAGTTGTTCAATCCTCACGTGAGTGGCATAGGAATTTGTTTAAAGGATTGTCAGAGAAGATTCGTGAATTGAGAATAGATTAAAGAAGAGGCTTGCTTTGATTGGTTCACGGATTAGTGTGTTTCGAGAAGTACTTTCGAATTTCCATTGAAGTTTTGGTCCAGGCTTTGCAAGGTTATTGATTTCTGTACACATTTACGGTAAGTGGGCTTTTGTATGTATATTTTGATGTGATTTTAAAAATATTTATTGATGAGTCATGGTATTTTGGTTTTCGAAATTCGTTCGAGCATGTGTCTTTTGTTCGTGTCATGTTGGTTCATGTTATGTCATGCATGTTGTCAAGCACTGTTATGATTCGAATGGATATGATAATGATATGACCCTTATACGGTGGGATTGTAACCGTTGTATGGCCTCACTCCATAGAGGATTAACATATTGGACATGGCCTCGCTCCTTAGAGGATTAACATATAGGAGACAGTAAATCATGGAAAAGAGATGAATTTTAGTGCTTATGTTCATGTGTTGAAAGTTATTTATCATGATGATGTTATGGCCCGATGGCCCAAGTATTGAGTTATGTTCATGTTCATGTTCACGATTATGATTTTATGTTATGCATATATTTGGTATATGTCTCGAACGGCCCCCACTTGCTGAGTGTTTCCCAAAACACTCATCCCCTTACTTTTCCCTCCCAGATGATGAAGATGATGAGTTAGAGAATCGTGAACAAGATATGTTTTGGGGTTGGTGAAAGATAGAGCTGGAGGATTAAATTTTGAGTTGTTGCATTTAAAGTTTTTGTTATTTAGTTTTTAGACGCTTCCGCATTTGTTTCGTTATTTTGGATTTATCGAGTTGTAAAGACAATGTTTTGAAGTTTATTTATGATAGTAGACTGGTTTGGTTTATACTGTACTACGAGGCTGGTTGTTTTACAATTTTTTTGTAAATTTGAAACAACGCCGGTGACACGTCTCGGTCTCGGGGCGTGACAAGTAGCATATTTCTTTGTTTCTTCTCCTTTTATATTATTGTTTTTTCGTTGCATAATTCATCTCTGAGCATTTATAAATAGCATATTTTCTATTTTCTCAGGCTTCTGTGCTTGTGGGTGCACCCAACGTTTCAATTTGCCACACCCCCCACCGAATCATACGTTTCATTCACTGCCATTGATGGGTCGAACAACAAAATCTAGCCAGAAGCCAGTGAGCAGTACTTTGAAGGCGATTTCTGGCAAAATGGTAAGATTCTATCTGATCTCGTATATATTTTCCTCCATTCTGACTAACAGCAGCACTGCAGCATGCCTAAAAATCAAGGTGGACCAAACATGGTTTTGAAACAATATCGATTTATTCCTTCCAAATTGTTTTTGATATTTCATTATACTTTAGACTACCTTGGTCATGTGTTTTCCTTAGGCAAATGTATGCTTGTTGATAAATGTCTTGGCACGGCACTACGAAAGCGGTTCAACATATACCAAGTACACAAATGTCTGGTCCACTGGGAGATAAGAACCGTTAACTTAGAGCTCTGGTCTGAACACATGTCTGTTTCAAATGAAACTCCGCTTGCGATATCCCACGAGTATGATGTACAAGGAATGTTCTTACGTTGCCAAATCAGTTTGAGTTACCTCTTAGTTTCATTTTGGCTTGCTTCATTGTAATAAATGTGTTGATGTGTGCTGCCCGATCTTCAACTTCAACAATATCGTACAAGGAATGTTCTTACGTTACCAAATCAGCTTGAGTTACCTGTTAGTTTCATTTTGGCTTGCTTCATTGTAATAAATGTGTTGATGTATGCTTCCCGATCTTAAACTTCTTGCATGGATATTGCTTGTGTTAAATTTCTGCATATATTGTAATTTAGTTTTATATTTTCAAAAACAAAAAGAGAAATAAATGCACCAAATTGGCATATCCCTCTTTTGTACGTTCAAAGAAGCAAATTCCCTTAAACTTTAATTGCAACAGGAGGTGGTAAACTTGAAAATTTAAACCAATGTTCTATTAAATGAAAAAAATATTAACAGCTGCAGCGGGAGCATAATCATGTCAGTTTCTTCAAGCATTCTTATTTAAAACAAAAACAAACACCACATGCAATTTTGAATTTATCCATCCAATTTAATAATATGTTTGTGTAGAACATGGGGGAGTTCACAAACCAATTGTAGTAATCCAGACTTGCTTGTGGTGTTATACATGTGTGTCCACCAAGCATTGTTCAAAAACCAAAAGAAATTTGCAATAGTTCGTTGTTGTGAATGAAGAGTAAACAACTCTATCTTTAAACTAATTAAAAAGTTTCTCAAATTATTCTCTCTGAAAAAAATACGATTTTGTTCTGCATACAAGCGCCGACTTCTGCTGCTTAAATTATGAGAAGAGTTTTTTCATTATGAAACTCCGTACTTGACAGAAAATGTCCACAAAGTGCCTGTGATTTTGGTGATGAGACTTGGTCAACACTTTTTATGGTAAACAAAATATCTCCCTGTTTGAACATGTTAGAAAAACTAATTACTTACTGCAGCATATTATATATGATTATAAGTGTCCTTGCCCTTTCAAATTTATCAAAATAGGGTTGTCCGTGGGAATATTCTTTTTGACCCTTCATTTTCTTTTTACTATTTCAAAGCTTTAACATTCTTGATATCGATATTTTAAGTTCAGACCTGGGTAAACACCTCAAACATTGAGGTGCTCATACCTAGTATATACTAATATATCAATCCCTTAAAAATAACTAATTTCGATCAATTTTAATAGATAGACGAAAATACCGTTTTTTTATTCCAATAACTACAATTTTATTATCTTTTAATACTAGCGCTCTTTGCACGCGATGCATATATATACATAATTTTTTTTATGTTAATTAATTTTCATGTTATTTTTAGAACTCACATGATTAATTGGATATTCAAAAGTTCAAGAATAATAAATATCTAATATAAAAAATTTAAAATACAAACAAAGATAGCGAATGTCATTTTGATAAATAAAATAAATCTAATGACTGAAAAAAAAAGATTGTATAAAATGACTAATTTGTCTAATAATTTTGGTTTTGTTGATAATTAAATTAGGATATAATCATAATTTCATCTCAAACTTCACCAATCAATTTTTTTTTTAGCGCACAAGTACAAGATTATAAGAGATCAATTACAACAATGTAATGAAATTGGCCGCACAACCGACGAGACTTGAGCATTGATCCGAGACTTGGTTATTTTGGGCAAAAAAACTACTTAAATCTACCTAAATAAATTCGCAATCAGCGAAAATCGAACCTGTGACCAATCGAAAAAACTTCACCAATTAATTAAGATGGTTAATTAAAGGTTATCTTGTATATATAATAAAATTGAAAGATGACATAAACTATTTATGCATGTTTAATATATATATATATATATATATATATATATATATTTTCTTTCAAGTGCCCACCACCATACCCACCAATGATGTGGCACTATTCTATTGGATGTGATAAAGATGTGATTATCACATCCAATAGAATAGTGCCACATCATTGGTGGGCATGGTAGGTGGGCATTTGAAAGAAACTATATATATATATATATATATATATATATAATATACAATTTTGCTATCATGCCCACTCACCGTGCCCACTTAATGTGCCCACCATGAGGTGGCACTCAACTATTGGATGTGATGAATTGTGCGTCCAATAGTTGAGTGTCACCTCATGGTGGGCACATTAGGTGGGCACGGTGGGTGGGCAGGATAGCAAAACTCTCTATATATATATATATATATATATATATATATATATATATATACATGGTGGGCATATAGTGTTGGACACCATAAAAAAACTCTATATATATATATATATAGAGGAATGCTCAGCTGCTCAACCATGTTTTCCCACTTGATCCGCGACCACTAAAACCCGATAGTAGGTTCTAGTGGTTTTTTTTTTTTTTTTTTTTGCATCAGTAAAACCCACTACCGGGTTTTAGTGGTCGCGGGCCAAGTGGTGAAACATGGTTGGGCACCTGCAAATTCCTCTATATATATATATATATATATATATATAGAGGAATTTGCAGTTGCCCAACCATGTTTCCTCATTTGGTCCGCGAGTTTTAGTGGTTTTTGTTTTTTTGTATTACTAAAACCCATTACTGGCTTTAGTGATCGTGGATCAAATGGAGAAACATGGTTGAATAATTAAAAATTCCTTAAATATATATATATATAGACTTCATCAAAGTTAATTGAAATTATTTATTAAAAACCAAAAGATGATAACTTCAGCAGTCGCATAAAGAAGACCAAATTTTGATCTTCGTTTCCTTTAGGTTTGTTATTACGATGATTCGCTAGAGTACACAAATCAATGGCTTCGTTTGGCTCTCTCAAGCAAGCAATCTTCGACAAAGAAGCTCGAAAACAGTGAGTCCATATTCTCTATATAATTATTATTTACTAAATATTTGATTTTTTTAATAAACATTTGTTGAACAAGCTAAAAATTTGTTTTTTTTGATTTGGCTCTGATTAACAGGCAGTATCAAGATCATATCCGAGGCCTCAATGCCTACGATCGCCACAAGAAATTTGTGGATGACTATGGTTAGTTTTGCTTTGATAATTAGAGTTCTTTTGTAAGTGAAAACAGAATCAAATACACGTTTTCAATAGAGTCATTGATTCCCTATTGCATTCATAGATTGCATTTGAAACGCTTCAGATTGAATGTGTTTTAATAACTCTACCTCTGACGCAGTAGTTTTGTTTCATGAATTTGCTGCAAGGGTTTCGTAAATGTAGATTCCCAGCTGTTATTCGCCATAATCCTTTAGGTCATAGTAAAAGCTAAGCAAAACTATTTACGGACCTGGAAGTTAATTAACTTCACCTTACATGCTATGAAAATTGACCCCGTGAAGAGTTTAATTAGCTTTTCAATTCTGATTGGGTCAATGCTTCTTTTTTTTCCCCCTCAAACGAAAATGACAATTATTTGCAAAGCCAGTAAATGATAAACATACATTTATAGGATAACAGAGTGACATAAACTCTAGTCTTATTTGAAAGCTAAAAAATACCAAGGTAATGTTTGGTATATTTTCAATGTTTCTGGATTTTCAGGAATTTAATTTGGGATCGATGTGTTCACTGTAAGGTTGTGTTTCTTTGCAGTTGGTTACTATGGGAAACAGATATCTGTACCAGAAAAGTTGCCAGTTAAAACTGATCTAGACACTCTAAGAGAAGGATATCGGTGTGTAACTTTTCGAATGCAGTTATTTGTTTATAGCAAGGGAAATACTTCTCAAATGCAGCTAATTGTTTATACACTATTTCTGATAATATAATTATATTTCTAATTATATGACTTGTGATGTACCATACCCTGCATGAAGAACTATTTGCCTCAAATGATTTGCTAAACCAATGGCTTCCTAAGCATTTTGTCTAATTATTTTCCAAAAGGTTCATAAGGACTGAAGAAGATGACACGAATCCTTCTTGGGAGCAAAGGCTAGTGAAGCGCTACTATGACAAGCTCTTCAAGGAGTATCCTTTGATTCATCATCTGTACCACTTTCTTGCATCATAACCAAATCTTTGGATTTTTGCTGAATGTGCTTGTTTTTTTATCACTAATTATGCTGTAAATAATCACGTCATTGTTGTGGGTGAGCAATGAGAAATTATTTGATCGGTTAGCTGGAATTTATTTGAAATAGCAACTCTTGGAGACATTAAATGTGTTTTTTTAGTGATCAACAAAGTTAGTTTTGCTTTGCAAAGATATTTTTCTGCCTGTTTGTTTGCAAAACATTTTTTACGGGAATGGTGAGGAAGTTGGGGTGGTATTCAAAATGGGAAATGCCATATTGATTCTAACGCAAAGTTCCTGACATTTGAGGGGAGATACCATTCTCAATTGTGATCGGCTAAGCTTTGGATGCTTGAAATAATTTCTTTGTTTTCAACAGAATTTCATGCAAAATCAAAGAATAATAGAAAGTAGTTAGAGAGAATACGTGACAAGATTCATGAGCTTATTTTGGTCATGAATTCTGCTCAAAAGATTAGTGGGTAAAATTTGTTTTGGAAAGGTTATGTTGCATAAGTTTTATGTTGCATGTATCTATACCCGATAACTGAAGCGCTTGAGCAACATAGATGAACCCCTTTTCCCTAACAAACACCCATTTGTCTTGTATCCTTCAACAAAGTGGACTGTGTGATGCAACCATACATTGCAAGTTAAAACTATAATGCCAATTCTTCTCCTTGTTTTGCCATAAGGAGACAGAGAAACATAAGAAAAAATGGCTTTGGCTGTTTAAAGCAGTCATGTAAAGTTTCATGATATTAGATGTCATAGAATTGGATGTAAGCTGTTTCTGGAATAACAGTTGCATCTCTTTTTGAAAGTAGCTTTATTTGTCTACAGAACTTTTAGGTCGTACACCTTTGGCTGTTTCATTTTCAATGCCTTTTAATACAAATATCTACTATTGGTGTTTTAAATACTAATTTGCTTCTGTCCTGTGACATTTTGTTGGTGATATTTTATCCGATGGTATATTTCTTTTAACTCATTGAAGATACTGCATAGCTGACATGTCTCATTACAAGACTGGTAAGGTATGGATATGTATTACAGCATTAATTTTCTGCATATAATTTTTTTTAGTTGTTTTCTGTCATCCACATTTAATTTATTTTTCTTTTCATCTAAATACTTCTGATTAACCGAGAATGCATGAACTCAACCCTGACCAGAAACAGTTGCAGTAAAGCCTCTTCAAATATGGTAAATTAGCTGAGTAAAATATCATGCGCCAACCATCTTATGGATCAAATTTTGGTTCCTTGTAGAACTCTCAGTTGTGGCTTGGAATACTTATGAATTGATCCTTTTTGCACCAAAATTTATGTGCTGTGGTTTTGTATTACAAACCTCATCTCAGAAGGTGATCTTTTTTTAAACAAGAGGGAGTTTGATGATTGCACTCTTGCTGAAATGACTCCCTTGTAGAATTCTTCATTTTTTGCTTAATTTATTCCTGTTAAGAAGATTTTTCCTGAGTTATATCTTGATCTCTCTTTAGATTGGTCTAAGATGGAGGTCTGAAAAGGAAGTAATATCTGGGAAAGGTACAATCCTCTCTCGAAGAGCTATTTTTCTTCTCTACTTTTTTAGTTTGAACGGCTTTGCTTTCATGAGTACTATTATATTTTTATTGTTATACTTGCAAACTTATGGATGATTCCTGTTGCATTATTCTTCGTCTACGATGCTCTTCTGTTATGTTCTCTTATCTTATCATTCTGGAAACATGGATTTTGTTTTGGTGATTCAGGTGGCCAAATCATATTTTAAAATCATCTCTTTGTTATATTTATCATTCTAATTAACCTTTACAGGATGTTTTGCTGAATAACTCTTTGGTCATCATCACAATCTGCCAGGACTGCATGTTCAATTGTTCTATTATTTAATTTGCCATAGCTGGTTGTAACTTACCTTTCATTCGGCCTTGATATGGCAATTTGTATATATGCATGCACATCCTTTAAGTTTTTTACCATTCAAAGATCTATCTGCGAACTCGTTAGTTTCTGTATCTTTAACGGAGACTGTGTTAAAGGATTAAAATGTACAGATATACTGTGGACAATAACAATTGTTCCAGATTTACTGGGTTTTTTAGAATGAATGATTCGTTCCTGGAGTTAAACGTTCCAGGCGGCCGTGTTTTAATTGTGGCTGAAGGGGACTTGTTGAGAAATTAATTTCCATCACCTTGCATTTGCATCAGTTTCTTCAATTTGAATTATGTGATGCTTGACTTGTACTGATTAAGGTGTGCTCTCAAACATGCTTAGTTGCGAAGAAATTTTGAGGAAAAATGGAAAAAATGCAGAATAAATGGAATTATTCCCATGTCACCATTTTCATCATATTTCAACACACTTCGTGCATTGGCTCTCTCTATGTTGTTTTTCTTTTCTCTTTTCGGTTTTGTAATATCTGGTATCTCTAATCTTTAGTAGGAGTGAGGTCTGACTCAATCCCTTGATTATCAGGGCAGTTTGTATGCGGGAATAAGCATTGTGATCGAAAGGATAATTTGTCAAGCTATGAGGCAAGTTGCTGTCATTGATACCTCTGAATTGATTTTTGGCTGTGAAAGTATGTGTTGTTTGTGAGATACATGAGATCTTTGGTGATGTGATATCTTCTAAGCATTAGCTATGTGAACGTCAATATTGGATCAAGCTTGTCATTCTTGAAACTTGAAAGCCAGTTTGTACTTAAATACCATTTCCTTCAGGAATGTTTTGTTCAGAATGAAAATATTTCAGCAGAACCCAAAACAATTAGTAAGATGGTGAGCAAAATTCAAAATCCAATGGAAGCTTGGAAGCAATAGCTAGAGGGTTTTTTTTAGGTGGTGGTTGTTGGCCAGATGCATCAGGCTGCCAACATTGCACATCTACACAAGTTCTCATAATTTGACTTAAAAGAAAATGACAGATATTTTTTTAAGTTTCTGAACATTTTTCTAAACAGAAACTGTTCCTTTAGGAGAACCATCATTTCCAAAATCTGAGTAAGAGGTTAGTGCAGAATAAGTTTATTTTTCTTTCAAATGCGTAGTAGAAATACCGAGGAGAGAGGTTTCCACAGGGACTCCTCTACCTGCCACAAATCATTGTTGATGGATCAGGCCTTTGGTGATGTTAGAAGATGAAAAAACGATGAAGAAATCTGAAAGTACTTGATATCCTGCCTTAACAACTGAAATATTTTGTTAACACCAATTGAGTCCTTTCACATTGGCAAGAGCTTTCTTTCCAATTGAAACGAAAGGAAAATGATCAAAGTTTTAGCATCTTGCCGTAAAGCAATGCATTTGACAACGATGAAGGTAGTGTTTGCAAAAGCTAGAAGTGGGGAAAATAAAAAGTTGCTATTTTTTGGAAACAAAAGTAAAAAGCTGAAAATAAAAATTGTAGTGTTTGATAAATAAATTCTAATACTAATTTTTTTTTTTACCATAATCACTTTTATTGATGCAGAATCAACATTCCAATGACTTTTGGATTTTAATTAAATTAAGCATAAGCTATGTAGAACAAGGTTTTAAGAAATACAAAAAACTAATTATTTATTTATTTATTTTTAAGTCGAGAGCCAATAATTACTTTTTTCTTTAGTGATTGTCCAGAAGAAGAAAATAGGTATTACATAATGAAGGGGAAGAGTTAATCATATATCTTGCAATTGAGAAATCCTGCTTCCGGCCATAGTGTTTGAGTTTCTTGATTTGCAAGATCAACTACTCAAATTCATTATCTCTGTACGAAAACTGTTCGTTATGTACTTCGAAGACTTAAATTTAGTGCTGTTGGCTGGTGCTTGCTGTGTGCTTGATGAATTCTATTTAAATGAGGATGGAGACATATATGTTTTGTTGATGGTATGCAATTCAGTTATTTTTGGATGGTGAGCTTTTTCATCTTTTTTTGGGTAACTTTCTATAATATGCAGGTGAACTTTTCTTATATTGAAGCTGGAGAAAACAAACAGGCCTTGGTTAAATTAGTAGCCTGTGAGAGGTGACTGAGGATACCCCTCCTGATCTTCATTTTGCATAATCTACCCTCATTTATTTATGTTAGCACTCAAATTTTTTGTAGCATTCTTGGGCTCTATGTGTATTCGTTAGGGAATGTAAATTTTTTAGTTTCATCTCTTTGTCATGCCAATTGCTTTGATTTTTGAATTAAAAAACTTTAGAAAAATCAAGGCTTTGCACAATTCAAAGTCATTCATTATTGACATGCTGGCTTTTGAATAGCATTTCTTATCTGATTTGCATTTGTAGCGCAGCTGATTTTCTAAGAATACGTGGATAACTTGGGTGTCTCAAGTTTTCTTTGTTCCCGACCAATTATTAAACATTTGAAGTAATTATTAATTGCTTACTATTTGGTCAATATAAATACTCGGTTGATTTTGTGGAAGAACTGTTTTGACTATAAAATTGTAATTAAGTGAACAGAGGAGAGTGAAATGACCGATAAAGATCCTACAGATTGATGCTTTTTTTGGGTGTATAAATTTCTTTTATGGAATTTGCGGGTGTGGATTTATTTATTACCACTCAAGCGTGCTTTACAAACCTAGGTTTGTTCTGCTGCTCTGTTTCCTATTGATTTGCTCGTCACCCTTCAAATTTATATGGTCTTATTTCTGTTTGAAAATATGCTATCGAATACGAGGCAGATTATGTGTAGATTTATGAGTAAATGGTTTTGTGACTGCATACCTCAAGTTCTTGAACTGCATTGATTAGAATTTTGAGTTTAAGCTTCACAGGTTTATTTTATCTTGAGAAACATTTGGATGTTGAAAGTGCATATCTAGAGGGTTAAGAGTTGTATAGTCAATTATTCTAATCATGATCGCACTTGTTAACTGTTTCAACGATTGCATTGGATATAGTTGTACTTGTATCATTTGTGTGTGAATTTTATTTTTTTCTTTTTGATCCTCTGTTCTTCTATCTGAAGCTGACTGTCTTAAATAGATGCTCGGAGAAGCTTCTGCATAAAAAACTGAAAGAGAGAGAACAATTAAGACAAAAAGAGAATGACAGACACCGTAAGAAAAGGTGTGTTGAAAGCTGGAAGTATTTTTCGTTCAATGATATTTCGTTAACTAAAGACTGGATTTGAAACACAACTCATTGCTGCCTTCGAACTAATTCATTTTGTCTTTTCAGGGACAGGTCTGAAAGTGATGAAGATACAGAGATTGACCATGGAAGAAGCAAAGACAGGAGAAAAGGTACGGCTCAGCATGATATGAAGATTCTTTTCAGTTTTCGGTTGTTATAGCTTTAGCTGGTATACAGTTATACAGTCTCATTAAACAATCACCTTTTTCCTGCAAAGCCGCTTACTAAAATGACCATGTAGGGCATTAGGAAGTATTAGAGTAGACCTACGAAATTCAAGGAAAGCTGAAGTATGTTTTTTTTTTTTGGAATTTTTTTTGTTTTGGAGTGAGTGCGAGCACCTCACCCATCATCTTAATCTATCCCTTTAACTATGAAATGAGATAAGATGTTGTAACTTAGTTTCAATTCCAGATGAAAATGAAAGGAAGTTAAATCTATAACGTTGCCAAACAAGTTGTGTTTGAGAAAGATAATAAAGTTCTTATCGTTGGCCTAACAAAGTACAAGGTGGCTAGCTTTGTTTCTCGAACAGGTAGATACTGTCAAATGAACTTGGATTCCCTTCAGAAATTTTGAACTTGTTGAAGGGCTTGCCTTTCTTGATCTGTGAAGGCTTGAGTTGCAACGATGAGCAGACGGCTTAATTTATCAGAACTATTTGTAAATTAAACAGCACAGGCATATAAATCAATAGTATTTTTTCAAGATGAGCCTATCTGACGTCGGTGTGGATGGAGGAAATTGAGGGTGGAGGCAGTATTCTGTGATTAGGGAATGAAACGTGGATTTTTTTTGAAAGAAATATACACGAATTTTTTTTCGCTACCCTGCTGGGTTTGCCCCTGATTGCCGTGGTAACAACAACTAACAAGCTCAAGGAGGCAAGAGGAGCATTATTGCTTTCCCCTATCATCTTATGATTTCATTGAAGATTTGCTTTCACTTGTTGAAAGATATTCCAATATTTCACTGTATTCTTTTAGGAAACAAGGGTTCTAGTTCAGCCACTACCAAGAAGACGGACGATGAGGATAACTTTGACGAGTTTCTCGAGGGACTGTTTCCTTGACGGCATCTCACAAGATTTTCGCCCCACTTCCGTTAGTTTTGCTGTTATTAAGCATGTAATATGCGTAAAACACGTTATGGTTATAAGTTGTACAATATTGTTCAGAGTAGTTATATTGATCAAAAGGTTAATTGTTACATGGTTTTGGTGATTTGGAAGCCTATTGTTCATCCTGCTCATAGTTTTTAAAACGGATCGGACTGCTAGTTAAACTGGTGAACCGGATGCTCTACTCACAGTAGTTTAATCAACTTTAGACTTTTATTTGATCAATGAATTTTTTGTTTGAAACAGTTACCTAAGTTTGAAAAACCCACGGGGCTATTTCGATATACACATGAAAAATTTGGTAAAATATCATGCCATAGACTTGTAGCCTAGCTGTTCATCAAAGAAATTGATGCAATGACCATGAAAGTGGAACTTAAGGCATTGCTTGGAAAGAAAATGAAGAATCTACTATGAAAAATTCCATCTATGATTCATGATAACATATAATTTACAGTTATTATTATTTTGCAACAAACATTGTTAGTGATAGGAGGCTTTTTTTTTTTTCCTTCCAAACCAAAATAAAAGCCTTTAATTTGAAAATTAGATTTGATTTATTTACAAATTTATTTTTGAAAAATTATGTAAACCAGTTTATTCTGTGACTGTCCGATTTCTATCATTTTTATAAAATTTATGTTAAATCGAATAAATCGAGTTTCTAAATTTTTTTGATATTTTATATTCATTTGTAATCAGATTTTTTTAATAAATTCTATTTTTTTCAAAATTTTCTGAAAATTAAACTTATTTTTTTTTACCAAACCGAAACATGCCCCTGCCCAAATTTTACATAAATTTTTTTTAAACAAATCAAACCGAGTTGGTTTATATCCAAGCTAAGGGGAAATTGTATATATCACTCTTATGAAATCCCGTGTTAGCTAATAATCCTTGTGAAAATTTTTTAAGCTAATAACCCCCTGTGATTCTAGATTTGTAGCATACACATCCCTTTTGGCTAAAAAATGACGAAAATGCCCTTGACCTTTATGAACTATTTAATTTATCATTTATTTTATGTAGGGGTATTTTCGTCATTTTTTAGCCAGGGGTGTGTATGCTACAAATCTAGAATTATAGGGGTTATTAGTTTAAAAAAATTTCACATGAGATTATTAGCTAACACGATATTTCACAACGGTGATATATGCAATTTCCATCGAGCTAATCCTAATCCAGTATTTGGGGGAAAACATTTCAAAAAATATTTCATTTTAAAAAAAGCAGGTACTATTTCCAAGCAAAACCCTGAAATTTCTTATGTTCTTTGCACTCGCCGCCGCCTCCGCCTCCGCCAAAGCGAACCACTGCCGCGGCCGTGGTATGGTTCTCTCAATCCCGTGCGTTTCAATGTGTATAATAACGCGTGTATGTTTTCATGTTAACTTTTGGTTCAGATCCATTCCTTCCAAGTTTTGTTTTTGTAACCTTATTGTACGAAATGGAAACAGGACATTGAAATCTTAGCTGGTCTAAGCTCACTCACTTCATTTCTGTATTAGTTTTCTTGCACTTGTATTATCAGTTAAATGTGGGCTTCCTTCTGCAGCTATTAAGATTTTCTTTATTTTTATCACATTAGCACATCCCGTTGATGAAACATTTAGTAATCCGAAATCATGCATATTAGGAGCTCCCTCTTGCTTATTGCAAGAGGTGGAGGGGCCTTATTATATGCAAAGGTGGATAATAGGCACTTCTGAGGGATATGGCTGCTTGCTTTTGATTAGTGTTGTTGATTTCTCTCCTTGGATTTAAATTTTGAAAATGATTGTTACTATTGCATTTTTTACTACGACTTTTTTGTGTTTCATTAGCATAATTGTTTCCCTATTTAAATCTGAAAGAGTTGGTTGTGCTTGGAACTTGGAATTGACCAAAAATAGGTTATAGATGAGATGGAGATCAAAGTTCCTATGTTGACACTACTATCGAGCTCAGAAGTCGAATGCTCATAATATGTTTTGAACTATATTTGAATCTTGCTAAAAGGTGATGATGAGTGGCAATAATCGTTTTCTGATGCCAATTTTTTTATCTTTCTTAACGTGTGTGATTATGCCATCAGCAGGGCTCTAACTTCACAGAGAGCAAGTGGAACACAAGCGAGGTTTGAGAAACTGGAGGTAATAATTGTGATATCTTCAATTTGAATTTGGTGCAACCTTATCAGGACTTTTGAAAATGTTGTATACTTTGGGCCAGTTTGGATACAAAGGCATTTGACTATAAAAAGTTCTTTATTAAGCAGACCTCGCATGTCTTTTTTTTTTTTTTTTTTTTTTTTAAAAAGAGAGGCAGTTATATGTTTCGATTTGATAATGAAAAGTCTTTTTCTTTCTTATTTTTTATTTTGGATGATGGTCAATATTAGAAGTCATATGACATATATATATGTGTTGAGGTGATATTTAATGTTCTATATTGCATTGTGTTGCGTTGCATTCTTCATTTTTCTTTATTCTCAGTTTTTGGATTTCTCGTAATATATATGTGCTGACTTCATCATTTAAGATAGTTATGAGAATGCTGCTACTCTTCAGCCCTTAGGTTTCATTCTCCTAACAAGTCTTCATCTTTTCCATATCCAATCTGTTTGCCAAATTGAAAATTCTATGTTTTTGCAGAAAATGGATCCGGATGCTGCAAAAGAATCACTGGATATAGTTTTCCACATGTCAAACATTCTTGAAACTGCACTGGATCGCCATACTCTTTCAATTCTCATTGCACTTTGTGATATGGGTCTCGATGCGGAGTCATTAGCTGCCATGGTTAAGGAGCTTCGCAGTGAATTCACAGCTTCTTCATCTTCTGCATCTGCTGCATGAGTTCTCTGACCTGGTATCTCATCAACATCATTTATTGCTGTTAATATCTGGATTTGTTACATTTTGTGAAGCTTGTCGTTGATTTGCCTTTGTTCCCATCTGCATCATCATATGTAAACGTGTGCTGGATCGAAAGTGAATAGACTACATATTTATGTTTTAGATTTACCTAACACGAGATATCTATGTTTGGTGACGTGACGTCTATTGTGCTATGCAACGGGTGCCTGTCTGAGATCCACACGTTTGTACAAATGTTATAATTCGTGATCGAAGTTTATACCCGCAAGCCACAGGAAAATAGGATGTTACCGTCCAAAGCATTGCCAAGTTTCACAATGTGTACAAAAATTTGCCTCTGTATTGTGCCTTATTGTCCTAGTTTTGTACGACAGCAAGAAGTTGCCACACTTTTCGTGCCTTACATGAATGTTCTGTCCAAAATTTGATTTTATTACTTCATCATCAATTACGTTGTCGGTTTATTTTAATTACATTTGATTTATTTTAATTACATTTATCAACCTTCAGTAACATAATCAGAATACAATCTGGGATATTTTTGTTCTTTGACTTGTGAATATAACATTCATTCCGTCTCATTGATATAGACAAGTAAGTTTTTATTAAGATTAAGAAATTGTTTGGGAAATTAAATTTTAGAAAATAATTTTTCATTTATTAATGAAGATTTTAATAGAATAAAATATTTGTATTAGTAGTTAATGATATTAATTTAATATAGATAAATTGGTAAAAGAACAGATGAGAATGAAATAACATTAAATATAGAAACTAAATTATATATTTGGGATGAATGAAAAAAAAAATGTTGCCTAAATAAGTAAAATGGAGGGAATACTAAACTTAAATATATATAACTCCAAACTAAACAATATTCACATACCGATTTATTAGAAAGTATAATAATTAGCCCGCATTATAATTTTTTTTAAAAAGGTTAATTTCGTGGTATAATTCTCAATGTGTTGCTCTAACTTATTGGAATTGGATGTATGGTGGTTTGGTTGGAGAATGTCGATTGAGGAAAAAATATATGTTTTTCAAAACAAGTGTTTTTTGAAAAAAAAATATATCTTTATTATAAAAACAGTTTTAATATAGCACTTCAAAAATATTTTTTTAAAGTTAGAATTTCTGTATTTTTTGTTTATATACTTCTACTTCTATTTGAAATAAAAAGAAAAGTATTTTTTAACATTTATCCAAATACAAATTTTCTTCTCTCTCTCTCTTTCTTTTTCTTTTTAAATAAAACACTTTAAAAACTACATTTTTTAAGTGTTTTTTTTAAAGTACAACTTATGTATTTAAACTCAATCCTTAATTCCAATATAGTGGAAACGACCAAGCCAAATTATAAACCACAGACCACGGCTTACCAGCAAAATGCCAAATTAAAATGCTTTTTGTCCAAACGAGTAACGACCAATAATTAAATATTGATGACAAATAATGCTGCGTATTAATTACTGCGGCACATGAATATTAGTTGGAGTAATATATTTAAATAAAAATTTTCTGTAAGAACTAAAACCGATGCACAAAAATAACAATTAAATTTCAAGCTTAATAAAAAGTTTTTTTTTTTTTTGAGAGAGTTTATAAAGGCTTTTGATAATGCATGTTCGGAGTACTACATTAGTTTTTAAAATATTTGATATGAGTAAGTTTCATAGTAATACTTTTGACATAAAAAGTAAGATTTTTGTGAAACCATATAAGATTAACATAAATAAAAATTAATACAAATAAAATAGTCATTTCACAAAATTAACTTGTGAAACCGTTTTAAATTTATTTTTTGTGATTTTGATATTATATAGAGTATATAAGGTTTCTGAAACAAATCAGCGGGTTATGGAAGATTCTAACAAGAATAAACAGTAATATAATTTGAGAAAACATAGGCCACATCAAATAAGCATGTGCAAATATGGCAAGGTCAATGGTAATAATAAATTACTAATTACTAAACTTTAAAAAACATAATTTTTTAAATAAACAAATATAAGTGGACGAGATTCCACTATTTAGGTTTGCCCTTGTTGAATTTCATTCGCTTGCCACAAATTCAATTTTTCTCTTAAATTTTCCACATAAAGTGAGCAAAATAACCAATTACTTGTAATATAGCTAATTTCCCCCAACTCCACTCAATCAATCGTTGACATATTATGTCAAACATTAAAACACATACGTAAAATAATTTCTATTTAATTCTCCACTGTCCCAAATTCTCTGTCATACAAAATTAATATTTAGTATTTTTCGTGTGCAAATCACCTAACATTTTTTCTAATTTCGTAATTTGCATCCACATGAAATTTAAACTTAGTTAATAAAGCATGAGATCTTTGTATGTGTTCTAGAACGAGTATTTTGGCCGTCAAGGGATATTTTTATCATGGATAAAAAAAACACACATAAAATGGACTCTCGTGATGATTATAAGGAAAGACTCACATAATCCAATAATATTATTGGACAAATGTGATGAAAACGTCTCCGTATCTCTCACAATTTTTTTTTAAAATTAATTAATAATCTCTCTGCTCTATTTCATTTTATTTTCACTATTATACTATTAAAAAAATAAAATTAATTGGTTGTTTAAAATTTATAGTTTGGTATTTATTTTATTCCTCGAGTGTTCTCTTAATGACTTTCTTCATATGTTTGGCCAATTTCAAGATAAAGATCGTATGAAGAAAGTTGACCGGAAGAAAATCAAACTTAATTGGTCCATAAACATTTGAAACAAGTGGAAACTAATTGAATATGTGGAAGAAATTGACTTTGGTGAGATTAGAATTTTACTAAACAAATTAAGTCAAAAGGTAAAAATCAAATAAATGTAAATTGAAAATTGTATACAAGATATATTTTTCCTTCGATATTTAATTGTCCCCTAAGTTTTCTTTTTAATACGTTATATTTATACAAAAAATCCTATAAGTAGGTTTGACTTTTGAGACAATCTCACGGCTTTTGTATGTGAGATGAGTCGACGTGATCAATATTTATGATAAAATCAAATATTTTTCATAAATCGAGGCGGATCGGTTTAATAAAATAAACCCGTGATCGAAAAACTTTCATAGGAGCCAGTTTTTATATAAAAGTATACATGTCAAAATAATTTGGTGTGAATTCTTTCACCATTAATATATCGATTTTAATCCACAAAATATTATCAAAAAATAAAATAAAATAAAAAATCTAACAAATCAAAAGCCCAAGATTGGTGAACGCCTTTTTCGATGGTTTTCTTGTACCCTCAAAACACCAATTATGCATTAACCACTAATTAATTAATTAACCCTCTGAGTAAACTAATCATCATGTTATTCTAATTAACAAGTGTCACATAATTGGCCTAATTTTGTATCAATACGCCCATAATAATTATATTAATCACTCACAAAATATATATATATATACCCGCACTAACGGGAACAAAATTTAATTATATTTGAAAAAAATCATGCACAAATTAAAACATCGATTATTAAAACCATTTCTCAAGAACCTTAAATGGTTCTTAATTAATAAATGACGCTCTAAATACATATATTTATTAATCGACAAGTTGTGTCATTAAAATAATATATATCGTTTGTATGAAAATTGGTCCACGTAAATTAATTAATATTGGTAAACAAGCAATATATATGATATAATGCAATGAAGCTTAATGTAAGAGTAACTAACTATTACTCAATTTCCTCAGTTGGAAATTTACCTGTAGAGTCAACACAGCACACCAATGGTGATTCTTCATTACAAGCAAATCAATCATTACCTTTTCCTTAGATTAATTTCTTCACGTATTTAAGCATTCATTCTGCTCCTATTTTTTTGTGTACAATTAATAAACTCCACCTTTGCTCATCAAGATACATATATACATAGATATATATCAATTCTTCTTGATCAATTCTTACCAAAGTATAAAAAAATTTGTTTTTCTTTATCAAACATATAATGATGCCCAGAATTTTATTTGTCACACTTTTGACAATTTTATTATTGTGTTCTTCCTCTTGTCATGGAAGAAGATCCCATAAGCATAGAAAACACTCCAAACATCACAGCAATCAACAGCCTATATCACAACAGGTAGTGACCATCAACGTCGAAGATTTCGGAGCCAAACCCGACGGAAAATCAGACAATGCCCAGGTTAGTTTGATTCATTCAAGTTTCTTGTATTTGATTATGTATCGCATGTCTCTTATAAACTTTAAGTCTATCTGATTTTATTTTTAATTTTTTCTGGAAAACTGTTAGATAAATTGTAGTTATGATTCTAGCTAGCAGTTCTTCACCTATAACATATATATCATTAGTATATATTTAGTTTCTGATAAATTTATGTTTCTTTGTTTTCCAGGCATTCAGCAGAGCTTGGGAGAAGGCTTGTAACTCTACGAATCCGTCGACGATCGTGGTTCCAAGAGGCAAAACTTATTACATTAAACATGTTAATTTTCCAGGCCCTTGTAAGAGTCCTGTTTCTATGGAGGTGAGTTACGTTACGTACACATTCTTGCGTCATATGCACATAGAGATTTTTAAAAAATAAATACGTATGCGATTTATTATATTAACACACCTATTTATATATAATAATTTGAGAAAAAAAATAAATTGATCGCATATAAAACGATCGCCTGGATTTGTCTGGCCGGCGCTTACTTCATGCATGCATTACATAATAAAACATATCACTTCACAACAAAACACAAGAAGATGATAACATTTGAAATTAATTAGTCCAGGAGCCGGCTAATATATATAGTCATTCACCTAATTCTAATAAATATATGTGTGTGTGGAAATTGTAGTATTGACGTTTATGGTTTTATCAATAGTTATAGACGTTTTTGGTAATGATCATTATTCAAATCTTTTAAATTGTACAACAGTTAAAACGTCACGTTTTGATAACTCTAAGAGCAAGCAGTGAAAATTATTATATTATTACCCCAACAGAAATATTAGATTTATGTTGAATATGCATGCATGAGATTGTTAGTTGTAAATTGACGATGGGATTGTCTTATTTTAGATCCAAGGTACAATAAAGGCAACATCGGAAATGTATGACACCCCAAAGAGACTTTGGATAAAGTTCGAAGATGTTGCGGATATGAATGTTTTTGGTGGTGGCACTATAGATGGCAATGGTGAAATATGGTGGAAAAATTCTTGCAAAATCAAGAAAACTAAGGTATATATGTATATGTTTAAATTTATTATTCATGAAAAATTATTATTAGTATTTAATTTTACTTCGTTTTGTTTCATAATAATATATATGTGCTGATATTTTCCTCCTTTTCTTTCCCCCATTTGAAGCCTTGTCAAACGCAGAGTGCACCAACGGTACGTCTTCTATACAAATTAATATTATATTAAAGAAAAAATGATTAGTACTTAAATAATTTTATTTATTTTTTCGGTTGCTAATTAACTGCAGGCCATGACATTCAAAAACTCTGTGAATTTAAAGATGACGAATTTAAATCTACAAAATGCACAACAAATGCATGTTGTTTTCGAGGATTGTCGCGACGTCGAGGCTTCGAACCTTAGAATTACATCACCGGGGAATAGCCCTAACACCGATGGAATTCACATCACCAAAACACAGAATATCAATATCCTAGACTCTATAATTAAAACTGGTACGTAAATGTGTCCAGTCAGTTAATTAATTAATTACTTTTAATCTCGCATAATGACTAATTTCATGATTAAATCTTTTAATTGATCTTTTGCAATGTATACATATATATAGGTGATGATTGTATTTCAATAGTGAATGGAACAAGCAACGTTCAAGTGCAGAACATAATGTGTGGACCAGGCCATGGAATCAGGTACTTAATTTGTGATTTTTTTTTAACTTTTCTGCATTTTTAATATATTAACTGATTTTTTTTAATAAAGAATTAATTAATTTAACTATTTGATTTTCAGCATTGGAAGCTTAGGCGAAAATGATTCGGAAAACCATGTTTCAAATATTTTGGTGAAGGGTGTAAAGATTACAGGAGCAACTAATGGAGTCAGAATCAAAACTTGGCAGGTAACATTAATATAATTCATACCATATACACACTGAAAATTTATGTGTAATAATTAATTAATTAATTATTCAAGTGTCTGTGTGAAATATAATTGTGCAGGGAGGGAGTGGAAGTGCAAGAAACATCGCCTTTGAAGACATCCTCATGCAGAATGTTTCCAATCCCATAATCATAAACCAAAACTACTGCGACAAAAATGAAAAATGTGTCCAGCAGGTACTATATATATTATATACTAGTGTGACATGTATAGTATAGTATAGTATATTATATATGTGAAAAAATGTGTTAATTAACGTAGCTAAATGAAACAATGAATGCAGAATTCAGCAGTGCAAGTAGAGAACATAATGTACAGAAACATTAGAGGCACGAGCGCGACGAAGGTGGCGGTAAATTTCATGTGCAGCGAATCGTTCCCCTGCAGAAATCTTTACATGGAAAACGTGAAATTGAGCGCACACGGAGAAGATGGAAAGGCCCAAGCTTTTTGCTCTCAGCTTACCAAGTTAAATATTGCAGCTGCCAATTCCTTCCCACGCTGCTGATCATCTGCCAATTCATTCATAAGGATTGATTTTAATTATACATGTACGTATATACATACATTCAAATATTAAAGATTAATGTACGGGGGTCATCATTCGTGTTTTAGATTTGTACTTCGTTTTTGTGTCGATTTGAATTTTGATAGAAGTTAGAATAGCTAGCCGACCCACCTCATATGAGGTTTTGTCATGGTGTCGGTAGACATACTAGTTGCATGAATGTTATAATATCTATATTTCATTTCATTTTAAATAAGACAATTTACCCTTATTACAGACAGAGTCGTCTATATTTGGCCAACTATATATGTATATTCTCGTTTTGATTTGGATGAATTGGTTTGAATTATACGTTTGAAATGCATGTTAATTCCATCACATGGTTAGATGTATCTTAAATCCATTAAACATTAACATATGATGAATTTGAAATATTCAAATACAAGATTAAGATCAAGAATTAATTGATAATATGATAAAAAATAAAAAAAATATACAAATTATATTATATATAGGACAATATAAATGTTATTCTCCTTCATTATTTGATGGCATGAGAAAAAAAAAAAAACAAGAAGGCCCCACACCACACCCACCTTCTATAAGTGTTGTCAACCATGCAGTGTACAAGAAATGGGAAACATCAGCAATCATTCGAACAAGTCGGAAGCCGTTGAAAATCAAAACTCTCCGACAATTTTCCTTCTGTTCATCTGTTTCCTCCCCCTTTTTTCTTCTGTTAATTCGATCCACGATGAATTCCACGCATTCCCAATAATCCCATCTCGATTCGCGGTCCCGTTTCCCAGATCTATCTGATTCTTTTCAGGTCCTCGTCTCCACATTATTCTTGATGATCATTCCATTCTATGATCACGTTATCGGGTTTTGATTTGATTAGCTAATCGATTGAGGGTTTTCTCCCGTTTCTGTAAAGATTTTATCTTTTTTTAATCTGTGGTGAATTCAAAGGGCTGAGAAAAATAAAATAATGGGTGTAATGTCGAAGCAAGTTATGCCCGTTTGTGACAGTCTATGTACTTGTTGCCCTGCAATGCGGCCGAGATCGCGGCACCCTGTCAAGCGTTATAAGAAATTGTTGGCAGAAATTTTCCCGCGGAATATGGTTAGTTTTGTTTCATTTGATGTTTTGATTTGGTTTTTACTGATCAAGTTTCCTTCAAGAAAAAGGTGAAAAATTTTATGTTATTTTCTTGTCATCGAGTTATGTTATTCAAATGATTTGAGGTATAGGATGCTTGATTTCTTAACGTCATCAGAGGAAATATTGATTTGTTCTGCTAATATGTTAAGGGTACGTTGTCCATTTGCGTTCTTTCTCGATTTTAAATGTTTGTGTAATGTCACACTGGACTAGTTCTCACAAATTATTTGTTTTTTAACTTTTGAATCATAATAACGTTATGTCAGTTTGAAGTTCAAATTTATCTTGAATAGATCCTTGAATGGTAAATTTAAAAAAAAAAAAAAAAAGATGACCTGGCACCATTTAAAGGACACTTACATTGAGACAGATGTAATATTTGATTTCAACTTTGTTACATTTTGCCTCGAGGACACTATTAGTTTGTGGTATTCATGTGCGAACTAGGGGTTAGCATGTTAGGACTAATGCTGTTGTAAATTGAGCTTGCAAATTTCAAATTTATCTAATCATCTGACTGATTTGCTCCCTTATCTTTTACAGGAGGAAGAACCTAATGACCGTAAAATCGGTAAATTGTGTGAATATGCTTCAAAAAACCCCTTACGTGTGCCCAAGGTTAGGTTGCTTTGATCATATGCTCAGAGTACAACTGGTCGGTTCCCACTTCGCAGTGTACTGAGTGTGCATGAATTTTTAACATTGTGTCATGGCAATCTCATACCTTTTTCCCCTTGCTGAAAAAATTGGATGTGTATGTTGAACTAATTATGCAATATGTCATATATCTGCAAATTGTTTCCTTCCTGATCGTGTTTCCATTTTCCTGCTTTTGGTTCTTTTGTCTCACATGTATCCTTGTTCTTGCATTGCTGGGAATACTTCTTACCCTTTTTATTTTCATTAAATACTTATATTGCAATAGAGCTTGCATTGTCAGTGTCCTCTTCATCCCGATTTACCTTATAATATACTCAGCCATCTTCATTTTAGAATTTTCATTCTGCTTTTTTTGCAAACAATATATGTCAAAATTCTATCCTTTTTAGGAGATGATGCATAACTGTCTATTGATGGTCTTCTTCTAGGCAATCTTTTTGTCAAGACTAGTTAAAGACTTCATTTGGATTTCCCTGCAACTTGAATAGTTTGATGTAGGTGTGGTTTCCACGTCTTTGGGTAAATTATTACTAAATGCGCATTTAGAAAATATAGGCCATTCTATATACTGTTTTGCCAGCCACTCACAAGGAGAAGTCCACGCAATTTGGTACGTTTTTCAAGCCAACTCTTTCAGGGCAGAGAAATATTTCTCTAAACTCCATTTTTTCTGTATTTTGGAGGATATCAACTGATATCTGGAAGGTGCTCAGTGCTCAATCCATAGCCCCTTTGTTGCAAAACATCATGATCTAAGAACGCTGACTGTTTTTGAAAAAATGCCTGCTGATCTTTGATACATGGATCAGTCCATATAAGGCTTAGTCCTTGTATCTCAAATTTAAAGTCTTATTGGTTATTGTCTCACCAGAATAATTATATTCATGGTTTGAAGTACAGACATTTTTGTTTGGGTTCATATATGCATATCTAGCTGAACTACCTGTATCATGTTTAGGTTCCTATTAACCAGAGCGCCTTAAATTTGACGTACTTTTGAGTTGTAAATTTTATTATCATTTGCTGGTTGTTTTTATCTAGTTGGAGCAGACTTTGCGAAAAATGGGTAATGACAGCTTGTGGTTTTATAACAGATTACAACTTTTCTTGAGCAAAGGTGTTATCGAGAGCTGAGAAATGAAAATCTCAAGTCTGTGAAAGTTGTCGTTTGTGTCTATCGAAAGCTGCTGATGTCTTGCAAACAGCAAATGTGAGTTCCTTTATCTTTTTTCTTTAGTTAAAAGTTACTACTCAGTGCTCTTATTTTTTGGTTGCTTTTGTTACATTGATATTTGTACATTTTTGTACCTCAATATTGGAATTCTAAATTTGCATGTGAATGCATATCATAAATCTTATATTTCTAATATGTGAAACTGCAAGAGACTTTTCTTAGTTTCTGTACTTTTGACTCTGCATTACCTTAAATGCTAGTAAGATGTTTCTAATTTATAAGTTGCATGCACTTGCATAAAAATTTTCAATAACTCTACAGAATTAATTTTCCAGCATATTTATTTTCATGGCTCGGAAAATTGAGAGATTCTGTATCCACAATTGGGCACAGGCTAGTCTTGCAGCTGGTAATGTCACCGGAACTATGTTTAATTATGATAATTATTACAAAGGAAATTTCTGGAACGAGATTGTTGGTGGAAGAATTTTAAGTGGTCTCTCTTGTGAGAAATTTGGAAAGAGTAACTATAGGTTTATTAAAGAGAGTTAGCATCTAACTAGGCGAAACAAGGTATCTGACTTATATCTAAATTTGATTGTGAAATTAACGAAGATCAGTCTAAGTGAATCTTCCAGATGTCATTAGCATTAGCAATCTTCTGGCATTTATGATCATCAAGAACCCTTTTAGTTGTTATGCAGCAAGTTTTATTCATGATGTTATGATTTCGCTTCACTGTATATCATGAGAATTACATGGCAGGCCATTGTTTGCTGGTAGCTTTCTCAGCATAATACACATCTTACTGGATCAAACGAGGCACGATGAGATGCGAATTAATGGTTGCCGGGCACTTTTTGACTTTGTAAATAACCAGGTGTGGTTCCTCTTCCAGCGACTTAATCTTTGGGAAATGACAAAAAAGCAGAAAAAGGGAAAAATAAACAAGAAAAAAGTGATAGTGAAAATATAAGTTAACAATATAATGTAGAAAGTTGCAAGGACTTGATGGTTTTTTGTTATTAAGTCCTTGAACAGGAACCAAACAACAAAAAAGAAACTTTTCGATCAACTGTGTCCATTCCTTGGTTTACTTGAAATGACAAGGATCTCTAATTCTTTATGGTAACATTCTTAACGCTCCTTTCTAGGCTTATGTGATCTTATTGTTTTAGAGGGACGGTACCTATATGTTCAACTTGGAGGGTTTGATTCCAAAACTCTGTCTTCTAGCTCAAGAGATGGGTAATGATGAAAGGATGCTGCAACTACGTTGTGCTGGCCTTCAAGCACTCTCTTCTATGGTAAGCTTCATCATATGTATAACTTTTATATTTCAAGCAGCAAAGAAATACCTTTTATAAACAACATGAAAAATTCAAGGTATCTTTCCCTTTCCCATCAACCACTCGAGGCCTTTGCTTTTGAGCAGCTAATCTTTTGCATGGTTCTGTTTCTGTCTCTTTAGAATTGACAAGTGAGATTTTGTACGCCTTTACAATCTTGATAGAAAGCAGTGGTAAAGAATTGGCGTCGGTTTCATTATTTACTTTTTAAATTCAAATTTTGAGAAGGAAATTGAGTAGTATATAAATAGGGATTTGTTCTGTGGGCACCGCAAGGGGAAAATGGAGAAGTCCAAAAGTGCATTGGTGCATTACTCTCATTGTTATTTTATGAAGATTTGGGGGTGTAAGGACATCATTCATTAAATCAGAATAAAATGATAAATATGCTGAGTCATTTTACTAATTCCCCTATTTTGTTACCCCTGCAAACAGATGATTATTCTTGGGCAAGAATCAAGCTAGATACAACCATATAGAAATAAGGTGCGGACTAACAACAACAAACTTAAAGGATATAACTGTTTCCTAAGGTGTCTATATTTTCCCTCGATCTTGGCCGTGGATAATCATGCAAGGCATCGTCCTCCAGCAATGTCTTTATAAGGATATTGGCAGTCTGGTTATTTGATGTGTAAACAATCTTGATAATCCCACAATCCGTTTCCTTCTCGACGTGTTGACAGTAGACACCCCCACATTAGCAAGTCAAGAGCTTTACCTAAAGCACAAGTGCATGCCAGGCCTGTGCTTAATTGAAGCACTAACCTAGATGTTGGCTTAAGAACACTAGGTGCATGCCTTCAATAATTGTGCTCGTGAGATTTTCTTGCATACAACATGATACTTGCCTAGTTCCATATTTTGTTTCATAGAAAATTGAAGACTTTAGAAACTTGCATTCGAAGAAATTAATGGCATTTCTATCTCTTGGTGAATGCTTTTTTCTTCTCGGTATATGCTTGAATTGATAGATCTGATTTTTTTTTCTTTCCTGTTATTTTCTCACTCTGCTTTCTGCTAATTAGAGTTTAGTTGCATTTTGCTCTGACAAATTCTCCTCAATCTTTCGACTGACAGATCTGGTTCATGGGTGAATTTTGTTATATCTCAACCGACTTTGACAATGTGAGTATTTTTTGATAGTTTATTTATTGCTGGTGGTTTTGGCACTCCCTTGAAAGTTCAAAGTTGGATGCCTTTTTATATTTGAACTAGTTTGGCATATTCCTTTTTACTGCGACCTTTTCAATTGGTACATTGTAGGAAATTATTGCATCAATTGGGACTTGTAGTATCACTTTGTATCATACTATTTTGTGAATCAATTGCCACATCTTTAACTCACGTTGATTACTATGATATCATGCATTTGTTTATTTGTTCTTTTTGCTCTCGAAGACGTTACAAGTGTCACTAAGATTAGCTATATACAACAGCATCATGGGATTGGTGAATTTTTGTTAATGCTTGACAGTACTTACATTTGACTTGATCTTTTAAAGTTTGTAACTCTTTCCAAATTGTTGGCACGCGTGCTCATGTACAAATTTCTTTATGATAGAAGATTTGAAAAATACAACAGCTCATGTTCTTCTTTTCTATTAGTATTTGCACATCCTTTGCCCCTTTTTGCTGCCGGGTATTCTTTTAATTTGGCACCTTTTAAATGTCCATGCTCTTTCTGGAAGTTTGCTAATAATTTTCCTTCTCATCTGAAGGTCTTTGACTACTTTTATGCTCAATTATTACTCTTATTTTCAAAAGATCAGGTTGTGTCTGCTGTCCTGGAAAATTGTCAAGACCCTTCCGAGGAGTCCAATAATTCGAATAACGGTAGCCAGAATATGCAGAATAGGGATCAACAAGTGCTTAATGTTGAAAACCAGATGTTTCTGTCATCAGATATCATGAAAAGAGCAGTTTCTTGGAGGAGGATTGTCAATGAAAAAGACTACTATACCTTGTAATACCTCTTTCCAAGGTGTTTGTAATGAATTTATTCTTAACCCAGCTACTTCAATCTTCTTGTCACCATGATCGATTACTTTATTGGAAACAGAGCAGATAGTGGAAACCCTAAATTCTGGACAAGAGTCTGCTTGCATAACATGGCGAAGTTAGCCAGAGAGGCTACGACTGTACGGCGTGTTCTAGAGGCATTATTCCGCTATTTCGATCAAGGGAATCTCTGGTCTCCTGATCATGGGCTTGCTCTTTCAGTATTGCTGGACATGCAATCGATAATGGAGAAATCAGGTTTTTTCTCCCCCTTCTCTAGTATAGTAAATTTGAGTTATAAACTGAGGCCAAATCAGCCTTTTGTAATCATTGGGATCTTCTGTGTATTTAATTACTCTGGTTACCGTGAATGCAGATTATAACACTCATTTCTTGCTCTCTACCGTAATCAAGCATCTTGATCACAAGAATGTTCTGAGAATACCTCATATGCAGATAGATATTGTGCAGCTTGCGACCTCTCTGGCTCAAGCAACAAAGGCTCAGCCATCTGTGACAATTATTGGTGCATTTAGTGATATGATGAGACATCTGAGGAAAAGTATTCACTGCTCTCTTGATGACTCGGACCTTGGAGAAGAAGTAATTCAATGGAATAGGAAGCTCTATGCAGTCGTCAATGAGTGCCTCATTCAAATGTCTCGCAAGGTTACCTTTTTATTTCTAATTCATTACGGATAGATTTAACCAGCATCGGGAGCTAACTATTTGCAAATCAAAGCTTAATGTTGCTTACGTTACGTGCGATGCCTAATGCCTGTAGTAGACTCTGGTTTAGTTACGTTCTAACTTCTAAGAGGTTTTTGGATATTGTTACCAAATATATGATAGGTCGGAGATGCTGGACCCATCCTGGATTTAATGTCAATGATGTTGGAGAGCATTTCAAATATAACAGTCATGGCTAGAAACACAATTGGTGCTGTCTACCGCACCGCTCAGATTGCTGCTTTCTTACCAAATATATTATACCAAAATAAGGCATGTTTGGTATATGTTTAAAATATGATATGTTCTAGTATATTGTTTGAGTGTTTCTTGTAAATCTTCCTTAGATATATCTTTTATTATTATAGGCTTTCCCTGAGGCTTTGTTCCATCAAATACTTCTAGCAATGGTGTCTCAAGACCATGAAATAAGGCTTGGAGCTCATCGTGTATTTACAGTTGTACTTGTTCCATCATCTGTTTGCCCTTTTACTGCCTCCAAATGTTCTGTTAAACCTGTTGATTTACAGAGGACACTATCTAGATCCGTTTCCACCTTTTCCTCTTCAGCAGCTCTCTTTGAAAAGATGAGAAAAGAACACACTACCTCGCGGACTGTTATAGAACAAGCGGATGAAAATTTGCTAGATACAGATAAAAATATCAAAAATCAGTCCATGCTTGCGCGTCTGACATCCAGCTATAGTCGAAGCATAAGTGTCAAAAGGCAATCAGTTCCACCAACCATGGCTAATCTGGATACAGAACCGGTATTTTGCTTTAATGCTATTTGAACATCCTCAAAGAACACTTACAAAACTGTTTGTTGGGCATCTGTCATAACATTATGTGTTTTATGCAGAATGGAATATCTCTGAAGTTGAAAACCAGACAAATCAGCCTTTTGCTTTCTTCAATCTGGGTGCAGGCACAATCTCACTTGAACTCCCCTGCAAACTATGAAGCAATCGCTCATACTTACAGCTTGGTGATGTTATTTTCACAAAACAAGGTAATACTGTGATTTTATAACCACAGTTTGTTGGTGTCTAATGTGCAATGTCTTTCTCTTTTCTGTATGCTCAATAGGAGCAAGGAAGTTTAAGGTCATTTTCATTCTTTTTTTTTTTTTTGAAATACTTTTTAATTCTCTTTTCTGCTATTCGAAAAAATTGAGTAAGCAGACAAATGACACAAATTTGTCAGTAAACAAAAAATTAAAAAGGAAACAAAATTGCATTAGGAATTGATATACAAATTAGAGGCGGTTCGGAGATATTGTAGCTTGGAAGATTGAGATGTATGTGCTAAAGGTTTGAAATATGGACCTTTTTCCTTCATAAAATTAAAAGTCATCTGTCTATATGTATTGCGTTAAAACTTATTTGTTCTTACCAATTCATACTATGTTGAGCTGACACCCTACTAATTAGAAGTTATCCTTGCATTTCACTTGCACCTTTTTCATGGATGTTCCTTTATGCTCCCACGAAATGTTGTTCACTTTGTTTCTTTGCTTTATGCATTTTAACTGAATAAACTAAACAAAATGATTCATGCCCCATTGTCATGATTCATGGATATTTCCTGACCATCTCTTTGCACATTTTCAGAAGTCTGGTCATGAGATTCTCATTCGAAGTTTTCAACTTGCGTTTTCCCTAAGGAGCATATCTCTTCAAGGAGGTAGATTCCTATCAATGAATTTGAACTGTGGCATGTTTCTGTCCTTGCTAATTGGAAGTTTGTTGAGCATTTGAAGGAAGTTAACTAAATAAATCCAATTTCACAAATCGAAACCCCAATAGTACTTGTCACACAAAATATTTTGGGTGCAATGCTAGAGACATGTTCCTTTCAATTGATCAATGCCCTTTTTAATGGTCCAACCTCTATCGGAAATGATATGGCCCACCTAACATGTGAGATCTGCACAATGTCCTTGACTATGTCTTTGCGATGAAATAATGAAGATACTATGCATGGAATGGTGTCTAATTCGGATGTTTTTGTTCTATATATATATATATATATATATATATATATATATAATATGTGGAATATGATCCTCGTAGTACATATATGAATGATGTGAATGAAAGATATCATTAGGACATTGGGTGATGTGCTGTGTTTCAGTTTAAAGTGCAGCATGACACTAAATCGAATAACCGTTGATTTGAGATTTTTGGAGTTCACTTCCCCCTATATGTGGATTAATGATTTGCTGATGAATAATCACATGAATGGTTTTTCTTGCACTTCTAGGCCCACTTCAACCATCACGTCGTAGGTCTCTTTTCACTTTGGCTACTTCAATGATCCTCTTTTTATCGGAAGCGTACAATTTTCGTTCTCTTGTTACATCTGCCAAGGCGGCATTGACTGATAAAACGGTAGGTGAACTGACATTGATTTGTGACCTGTTTTCAGCAGCAGGCTTTTGATCATCTTCAGTTTGGCCATGCGGTTTCCCAAAGTCTAAAGTGTAACGTGTGCTATGTTTAATAAACCACTTCCACAGGTTGATCCTTTTCTCCAGTTGGTTGATGACTGTAAGTTGCAGGCGGCAGATGGTAATACAGAAGTAAACCATATGAGGAAAGTTTATGGATCAAAAGAAGATGAAGATGATGCTATGAAGTCACTCGCAGCCATAGAAATTAATGAGGACCAATCCACAGAATTTTTCGCTTCCATGATAGTGGAGAATTTGGGGAATCTATCCAGTGTATACATCTTATGATTCTGTTCTCTTCTGTAGTAGAACCATTGCCAGTAGTTACTCAATCCACATCTAATTCTCGAGATTTTTGTGTAGGCCGAATCATCCATTATTAAGGAGAAATTGCTTAAAGATTTTCTTCCTGATGATGTATGCCCTTTGGGAGCTCAGCTAGTCACTGAAACTCCTGGGCAAACATATCAATTTGGTTTAAAAAAATCTTCTCCAGAGGTATACTAATCAAGTGCTTGATTCATTTTCTTCCTTAAAACTTACATCTCTTTGCTTGTGCCGACTGCAGGTCAAAGATCCAATATTGCTCATAAATGATGACTTTCCAACTGATTCATTTGAAAGCCAAACAGATATTTTCTCCCCTTTGACATTGGAAAGTCCCAGCCTCCTAAGTGTCAACCAATTTATAGATATGGTATGTTATATAATTGTAATGTTATATCTTCTGGTTTCAATGGTTTGCCTTGCATCAAGAAATTTCATTCGTTGAAAGACCAGCCACATCACAGTCATATTTCTTATATGGCTATGTGTTTTATTTTTGTTAACTATCAATTGAACTATATGTGTTTTTTGATTGGAAACAAGGCACGATAACTCCTTACAATTGAGAATCTTGAAAACTAATTGGCATACAAATAATTTACAATTTAGTATGCTTTTAGATCATTTTTGTTATTATCGTTTCCATGTAAGCTGTCTGCAGCCTTTGCATTAAACTAGACAGTTAACGATTATTGAAGATGTGATGCATGCCAGATTATTTCTCCACTATTGACTAGTTGGAAATTGATTTAACAATTGATTTATAAGTTTTCAACTCAAGCAATTTGAATTGTTTACTATTTTTTATTTGAAAAGAAACTATTTCACTCAGAAAGATATTCTCGGTGAAGGATGTGACGAACGGGTGCTTGCTTTTGTAATAACATAATGGAGAAAAGGATAATGATTTTTTTGTGCCTGTTGATACAACATTTTTGTGGCCAATTTTATTTTCATTCTGTTTTGTGTTTAAGTGGTTGCGACCCTCACTCATGCTGACAGCACTACTAAAATCATGGTACTAATGTTGGCTCAGGTGTCGGAGACAACGAAAGAGGTTGTGCGGCTTTCAGTCTCAACCCCTTCTGACCTGCCATTTAAGGATATGGCGGATCAGTGTGAATCTCTTCAAATGGCAAAGCAGCAAGTCATGTCCAATATCACGAATGCCCAGTTTTTTCAAGAGATCTCATCTACCTTCACTAATCAGGTCAACGCTCAGAGCACTTTATTAGATATCTCTCTGTGTTTATGTCGTGGTACATGTACTCCGTCTTGGTATTTGTCCAAACGAGTCAATCTGGAATATCCCATATTTATGCCATTTGGGTGCATTTCATTTCTGATAATCTTAAATTCTTAATTTACTTAAATTAAACATTATTATTTAATTATTAACTATGTTATGATTTTAAATTGATTTGTTCTCTTATGGATTTGTGTATCTTTAAAAGGGTCTATATTTTTATCATTTACGCGTCAACATTTCAAGTAAATATCAAGAACAAATAAATAACACATTTCCCCTAAGATTCTGTCAAACCACGAGTCTTTGCTGGAACTATCATCTGTGGACTTTGATATTCTTGTTTGTTACGAAATATATTAAATCCGTTTGTTATGTTTCACTGTTCAGTGTGTTTCTGTCAGTATAGTTTACTGCAGGAGTACATGAAATTATATAACTGCACATAGTATAGTGATTCATTTTGCCATTTTTGTTTCAGGCATCTTCTTCTGCAATTGTTGCTATGCCTTGCTCTGCTGAATTTCAGCATCATCTCGACTTCCTTCCTCTACCGGCTTCAAGTCCATATGATAACTTCTTGAAAGCAGCTGGAAGCTGATATGCTTCGATTTGGTTAGCTTACATTCTTGCGGAGTTAGTTGCGGAGAAGAGATATTTTTGTTTTGGAAAGATGGATACAATTTCAGTGTGAATATTCATCAAGTTCTTTTACGAGTTCATTATTATTTTTAAACTACACGGAGTTTGAAGAGTGAAATAATAATAATAAAATAAATAGCTGAGAAAAAAAATACTATACGAAGTTAGTTTTGTCTGTTGGCTTCCGCGATTTGCTGACATACTTTTGTTGAATCACAATGTGTAAACGTGTTTCTTTTTTGGCGAGCTTTGTTGTAATATAATTTTTTTTTTTTAATCTTATTAGAATTTGATTAGATAAAATCTCATTTGACGCAAACACGTCACTTTCATGTCATTTTTGTGGTATCGATAACAACACGAGTAAAACTCATAATTATAATGTTTGAAAAGTTCGTATAAATTGGTCAAAAACAAAAAGTTCATATCTATCTCTTCATTTTGGCTTTCAAAAGTTGAGTCCAGAAGGCAAAGAAAGTTGTGCCACGCGTAACTCCAGTACGTTTGGATATGAAAATGGCAAAAAATGTCGTTTTTCTAAATTTTGTCTTTGAAACTAACAACATATTTTTGAGTTACGGGCATTTTATTATAATAATAATAATAATTAGATTTCGAACACGAGTATCGAAACATTTTAACCATTTTATCTCTATTCAATATTTCAGGTCAAATGACGAAAAGAAACAAGTTAATTTCACCTTTTTTTTCCATTTGTATATTGTTTAAAATAAAACAAAATTTCATTGCACTGTGGAATGACAGGAGTGTGGATTTATGAAATTAAACCAGTTGCAGCCTCCAGAAACCTTTCTTATCTGTTTATACCAAAAATCATGTTCCCTGATGTTATAGCAAATTTAAGCATTTCTAGTAGATAATTAAGATTACAATACAAATACATACCTTCATTTTTGGCCATATTAATTAAGCAAGAAATTTACATGAAAATAGCCTATGATTAATTAGCAGACAAGATCCAAAAAGACTAGAAAGAAAGAGGTAGAAATTACAAGTAGCTTTATAAGACATATATATTTATTTACCAAGGTTGGCTGGGCATGGACATCCACACACAGTAAGCACAAACAATCTTCTGCGACATATACACATACACTGCAAAAGAAAGGCTCATCAAAGTCACATCTTTCCAATCACCTTTTTGCTTTGGCCTCATATTATCTGTCAATCCCTCTCCGAATTTCTTCATACCAACAAAAGTCAGCTGAAGAATACCCTTTTCTTGTATCTTTTCCTTGTTCCTTTTCTGGGCATTAAAGGGCTCGGTGGGATCACAACAAGATGTTACTGGTTTTCTTGATTTTTTTGTGGGAATTAATAGACACGGGTTGTGCTTGAAGAGGCTTAAATGGCCGATTGTATAGGCTGCCATATGGAATATAGGAAAGGGGTTTTGCTTATGCTTGGAGAAAAAACTTGAAATAATTCAAGATAAATGGATATGATGGGAATGTGTGAAGGGATGAAGATGGCTTTGAATCTTAAGAAGAAAAGTTTAAGTCGTGGGCCATTCATCGCCCTTTTGGACAAAATAATGTTCATATTTTTTTCTTTCTTTTTTTTTTGTTTTTTTTCCTATTTACAAAACCATGATATTTACAATTCTACAGCCAAAACATGTGGTAAAAAAAAAAAAAACAAACAAACAAACAAGTTACAATGAATAGATATATTATGGTTGTAAATACGGAGGTGAGCGATGGTAGAAGACGACTGACTTACTAGCTAATCACGTGAAAAACACACTTACATGTGAAATCTTGTCGATGATAAATAATACTCACCTGTTAACCCTTCAACGCTGAAGTCAACTATCAAAATATACAGGTCATCCACTGTCATTTGGGCACACGTCAATTGGGCCGACTAGTTTCTACTGGGATCAAAGAACAAATTAAAGTATATTTAGCTATTCCCCTTCATGTATGAAAACACCTTATTTATTCATGCACAATATATTCGTTTTTTTATATTATAATGTATATATATTATTTTTATTAATTAATAAAGTTTGTGGTGTTATGTTTAGTGCGGGGTTTTTTTAACACAAAAAAATTGTTATTATATAGAGATCGTTTGGACAAGTACTTTAAAATCGTTTTTAATGTTTTACAAGTTTTTTTTTTTAAAAAAACTAAATATTTGTATGTTTGGACAAGATTTTAGTAAAATATTTTTGAAAAATATTTTCAAAAAAATTGTTATTCAAATATAATTTTTAAGAACAATTGAGATTTGTTTTTTTAAAATATTTTTAGAATTGAAAACAATAAGATAGAACGAAACATACTATTTTTTAATTGTATAATTATTTTAATAGAATAGTTGTTCAAATGTGTATTTAGTCTTAAAATAATATTTATAATATTTTATAAAAAAAAAAAAAACTCTTTTATAAAAGAGTATGTCTTTTGTGATACGGTCTTACGTATCTTTATTCGTAAGACATATTAACTATGTTCATATTTAAAATAAAAAAATTAATATTTTTTTACATAAAAAGTAATACTTTTTCACTAGTGACTCAAATATAATATATATCTCAAAAAATTAATCATTGAAACCATCTATAAGCTTTTGTATTTATAAACACTTTCATAATACTTTTCCAAACTGTGAAGGGAAGTTTTGAAATACCTATAAAGCAAGATCTTTTGCTGTATGTAACATGTATTTTCAAAAACTATCAAAATCAATGCGCGATGCGTCAAGAATTAATAGTGATGTTTGAAGAGATCAAAACTTGCCAATTTATATTTGAATATTCAAGCACACGCTCTAGTTCTATGTCTAATCATGTAGGATACTAGGATGGGCTCGCTTTAATGATATATTCATCTATTACTAAAAAAAATATTCAAGCACATTTTCTAAATAAAATAAAGATTTTTCTCCCACTCAAAAGTAAAAAATTAAAGCGTATTTGAATATTTGATAATTACATTAGTGCAACTATATATTAAAACCATATATATATATATCGCTTAATGATGATGGGTCTTAATTAATATAAATTACTTGCATACATTAAATGGCAGCACAGAGCTAACAAGCTCTACAGATATACCATCCAAACCAAATTGATAACATATTTCTTCAGTGAATAATAATTAATCGTTTACTATTTTTAGGTTTAGAGGCCAATTTTCTCTAAACCACATGAAATTAAAGCATTTCCAACAAGATCTCCAAGTGTAAAACCTGCAACAGAAAATAGGCCGGCCCTTGAGCCTCAACTTTAATCTCCAACTAAAATTATTAGAGTTTCAAAATTTTAAAATATCATTCAGAATATGAATATATGAGTAATATTATTTCTCTTGTACGTTCCTAATTAAGCTCGTTTCTTTGTGCCAAAAAAACTTCAAATAATATTTGTGTGAATAGATTAGATTGTGCATCATACCGAACAGCAATCCCATTGCAGGACAGAACATTGCTGGAATCCAAGCGACAACCAAAGGCAAAGCGAACGCTCCAATCCAACTACCAATGGAACCAAAAATAAACGCCACAAATGCAAGCAAATATGAAGGATACAATGCACGCAACAGTGGTGCCAACTACTGTTTTCCCAAGAATCCACTCTCTTTCCCATGTATCCTTCACTACTGAATCCGACACAAAGAACCCAAAGATATGCACGCCAACTTGAACAAGCCATGATGCCAAAGCTCCAATAGCATTCCCTGTCATCAACAACAAAAAAACAGTACTCTAAACAAGCTAGCATTCGTCAAGATCCAACAAATCAAAAGCCAAATTACCTAGAAATGTCTTTTTGAAAGCCTTGAAAATGAAGCTAAAACCCGACGCCGCTCCCTTAACAGCCATGCGAGTGACTGAGGCCCCAACATCTGTTAATGTTATAACATATTATCTATAACATGAGTAGGGAGACCACCTCGGACCAGTTTCCAAGCTACACGCGGTGAAAAGCAAAGAACCGCGAGTCTTTCGAGCACGCGCGTGGTCGTAACCCACACAACCTGCAGAATCGACGCTTCTCAAGTATCAGTCAGTCAGCTTTTTCTTCGCAAAATTTAAAAAATTTGTGAAAGCTGAAAAGCCGTTAAGTAAGTACTTCTCTCCCAAAAAATTAGCTGGCTATAAAGTCAATGAGCTGGTAGCTGAGCGGTACTCATCAGGTGGACTACTTCCAAGTTCCAAGTCAGTCGTCTCATGAGGTGTGTGTATATGTATATATAAATATAATACATACCGCATGGAAGACATATATACGTGAGATTGTCTCGTGAGAAACCTATTCAAAGAATAGTATTGGTATGATTCAAATTTTTATCATAAACTGATCAACTAATTATCTGATTTTGCTCACTCCTAACACAAGTTATATGACGACTTCCAATTTTAATACAACGTTTTCAAATTAAAGTATTGCTTTTGTTATTGATTTAAAATTCAATTGGCGCGCGCCATTATAATTATCATACCACGCGATTATCAACAAAGAATTAAATAAAGAAGAAAATCTCTGCAAAATATATGGAAAACTTTTTCTTTATTATTACTTAAACATGAAAATATCAAAATGCACTTCTTCTTCTTCTTCTTTTTTTTGTTACCACGTACGACACCCTTTATCAACTTAACATAAAATCGATTAACTTTTGACGCATAAATTAACTAAAATTAAACTTGGTTCCAAGGACGAAGTCAGTGGTTGTATCCGCTCCTGTCCATTTTCTAGTGCCATAGCCTTCGAATTTACAATAACTATTATTTCTCTAAATAATTTACCAACATCTTCACTCACCCGGTAAAAAGTCATTTTAACTCCAGTTTGTTGTTCCATGTTCGGAATAATTATTTTAAAAACATTTTTACTTTTTTTTTTATAATAGATGAGTAACACGAGAATCTCATTATCAGTTTTCTAAAAAGTGATCCAAGGGTGCTATGAAATCTTCATATGATCATCATTATAATAGAGTAGACTGACCAAATATTATATTATATATATTAAATAGTCAAGTTATTTATAAGGTCAACGATGCAGCTGGTCGTTACGGTTAAGTCGATGCCACCCACAGTGGCGTGCATGGCGGGATTTTGATTGGTTAAAATCAATGGACCCCACATGGAATCCACTAATTTTATCCAATCATGGGGTTACACGTCGCCCGCAAGATAGTACCCTGCGGGCGGCATGAACAAAACCGAGCGTTACATATTAATTGCGTCCAAGTATTTGAAGTCATGATCTGCAGAGTTGAAATTTCACCATATATAGTAGCTAGCGACCAGATCATATGTATTTGATAAAAACTCATACGAGATGATTTATGAGTTAATTTGATGAGACATATCTATTATTTGAGTTGTCAATTAAATAAAATATGATTTTGTAAATTTTGTTTTTACATTGATTTTTTTTTTAAGAAATCAGTTATTTTAATAATGTTTTAAAATACCAAAAAAAAACATAATATATATATATATATGCTTGAAATGGAAATGAAATTTGAATAATTAATTTAACGCGAATTTTAATTGACTAATTTGCTAGCTAGATCCTAATACAACGTTTATAACTTCGTTATCAATGGATTGATCGATCAACTAGCGCCATTATAATCAATATATCACGATTCAAGCGATTATCAACAATGAATGATATGACTAAAATAAAGAAATAGAAATACCAGAATATATGGAACTAGAAAAAATAATTCACAGTCACAAAACTCTATTCGTTTTTATTTGATCTTAATTAAACCCTCATTCTATAGTTTTCCTAATTAAGTAAATAACAATAAATAAAAAATGTATTATTTCTAACCTTGGTTACATCCCTTATATACATGCATATCTTGTTCATTTTAATGAATGAACAAAAAGGTCTCTTTTTATGGTTTCAAAACCAAAAAAACAAAAAAATGTCCCTTTTTAACGATCAATAAAAATATTTTAAGAACCTATTTGACTAATTAATTAATCATAACTAATAACTTAAATATAAGGTACTGGCAAAAAATAATGAATAACTTGTTGTGTGTCTGACTTGCTAGTATATTAATTTATATATATACTAGCGTATTTGTACACACTCTTTGTGTGTGACGAAAAAGTTGATTCTTTTTATTAAAATTAATTTAAAAAAAAATCTAATTAATTTATGAAAACAAAAAATTCGTGTTTTTTAGGTAAAAATATTAACCATAAGAAGTAGTTAAAAGATAATGAATTATATTAGTTAATTCCCACTGTTTTTTTCAAATAATTTAAAATTTAAAAAATATGGTGTCATACCAAGAGATCGTGTTAGTTTTTCTAAGACCTTCTTACTTAATAAATAGATATAGATGTATGTGTATTTTTTTTCTCTTGAAAGATATTTTTGAAATCAAAAGGTAATTTTTCACTAAAAAATTAAATTCAAGGCAAAACCTTGTGTGTTTATGTGGTCTATATTAATTACACAACATATAAAAAAAAACAAAAACAAATAACAACAAATGTGATAATAAAAATTTTATTACGTACGGCATCAATTAAGTAGTGCGCGCTACTCGAATAGAGAGAATAACATATATATATTTATATATAAAAGTTTTGATATCATGCACAACCACCATGAGCACTTACATGTGCAACAATTAAAACTAACGTGTTAGTTGTTGCTCATAATGATTGCTCATTATATCAAAACTATATACGTATATATATATCCACGGGACTCTAGCTAATCATGCATATATATATACATATATATATATATATATGTATATATATATATATATGTATGATGATAAATTAAACTCGATGGATTTATATGTAATTGTAGGTAGGTAGCTAGGTAGCGGGAGGAAACAACCTGCCGCGGCATGTGCACATCCAAACAGAGTCCTTATAACCAGGAGCCCCTACCCAATTATTAGGTGGCGGCGGCGGCGGCGGCGGCACCACTAATATTTTCTTACATGGATGGCATCTACGGCATTTTCTCCCACACTTTGGTGGTGACGATCCCGACATAAACCACTTGTACTTTTCTGCCTCTTTCTTCATCATCACATCTATGTTTTTCGAATACTCGTCGCTAAATGCAAAACAAACCCAAAACATGAACAACCAAACAACGTAAATATTTAGACGCTCCCTTTCGCGTCCCAACACCATTGCTAATTAATTATATTTTTTTTTCTTGTTTTGGTACGTACGTAGAACAAGCTAATTGCTTTTCGATTGCAATTATATTATTACAAATTAATTAAGTGCATGCTGTGATTAGGCCACCTTCAATGCAGAGTGATGAGCTTATATCAGCCAATAATCCAGCCGCCCAATTAAGACTCTGGAAATATACGTACCAAATATTAATTAAACATAATAATCATCAAATGATTTTACATTAAAATGAAAATATATATCTTAATTTACAATATGTCGCTTAGAGAGTGGTATGACATTTTTTTAAATTGTGTAAAATCTTATAAACTTTTCAATATTTAAATCAAATTAACATTTCATTTCTATAGTACTATACTATGCTCATGACTATGTATGTTATTAAGATTGAGGGGCATATAGTAATTAACTATTTTTTGTGTCTTGGTGAATTTTCAAAAATGCCAAAAAATACCTCTAACATATAATATTATTATAAAAGTGTTTCATTTTTCGCGATCCATTAACTTTTCAAAGTTAAGGTTTTATTACACTAACTTTTAATTTTTTTGATTATTTTAACCAAATTACTGACGTGACGAGTCATTGTTTTTCAAAACCACGTGATCATCATTTTTTGGTATCATATCATACATTACTTGTTGGTTTCGGAGTACTGTGCAAATCTGAGATGATTTTCCGGATGTTGTCTTGACTGATGTCGGGACAGGACTTGAGACAAGAACAGAAATTTGATCTGAGATTTTTAAGTCGAGGCTAGAGTTAAACTCTATGTCCTTAAGACAAATTTGCCTCACACACGGTGCTTATGGAATACGGCAATCGTCTCCCAAAATACAACGACTTCGTTTTGTAATAGGAGCACTCCAAATTACAAAACCCGGCGAACTTCGAAAATGCTTTTTGAACTTTCTGAAAAATGATGAACAACAATGATATGCAGCAATATGTTTTCAATATGCGTGTCTCTATTTGCCATTCAAACATATGAGATATTAATAAAGATAGAATGATCTTATATGAAAAGGTGCATTAATTCAAAATGAGACACTTCATCAAAAGATGTCAAGCAAGCATAACTACCCTGGCACAACTATTCAGTTGAATTGGGTTTTCCAATTTCCAATTTTAATTATAACCGAATTCAGATTTTAATTTGAATTCAAATTCAATTTACAAATTCTATTGAATTGATTCAAAGGGTAACGGTGGCATCATTTGCCACTTGCCACTTGCCATTTATTTTTCATTCAATAATATATATATATAATACATATTATAATATATATATATAATATTTTTCTATTCAATCTTTTACTCGATAAAATCCAAACAATTATTTGTGAACACTTTATTAATTTCTCATTCACCCTTAATTGGTAATCAAGAAATAATTTTATCAAAAATATTTTATCGATTCTAAATGGGTACACAATCCAAATTTCCAACAATCCCACACATGAATGAAAATTAATGCATGTATGAAATGCAGACACTTTAGAAAGTCCAAACGAAAGATTATTGCATCGAGAGAGGTAGCACTTGGCTTTGAACCTTTTGTAGTAGAATACCATCAGATTTACTATCTAGTTAGTGAATGTGATGTCTTGAACTATCCAGTCGTTTGTGTAAACCAAGACAATGGTATCAACACAATAATCTTTTTCACATCTTACTAGTTCTCATGGTTGTGTTCGTTTTAGCCATGGACACGTTCTTGGATTGATAAGTGTTTCATTGAAGCGACTCGTCTTCACACTTGCATAGGTGATCTCCTATAACGAGTATCCTACCATACCCAACTTTTCCAAGTATAGGAATCATTAAAATCATAAGCTTAACCTCACTACATGTGGTAAGCAGCACGTTTTTCACCCTAGGAATGAGAAGACAACTTTTTATAAAGCTTGTCTCAAGTGCTGTTACAACAACTCTCATAACATCGTTGTCCCATTGAACCAAGATCTTGGGATCTCCAGTCAGCAAGGTTGGGTTTCTGCTATGATCGTTTTATTTGTAGATTTTTAGTCACATTCCCCTTGATGAGCAGTTTACTTGATCTCTACTCAAACTTTTTGTCAACGGATCCGCTAAATTGTCTTTCGATTTTACATAATCGATGGAGATTACTCCATTAGAGATCAACTGTCTAATGGTATTATGTCTACGACGTATATGTTGTGACTTACCATTGTCCATGCTACTTTGTGCCCTTCCAATCGCTGATTGACTATCACAATGTATCATTACGGCAGGCACAGGTTTAGCCCAACACGGGATATCCTCTAAGAAATTTCTTAGCCATTCAGCCTCTTCAGCGGCTTTATCTAATGCTATAAACTCAGATTCCATTGTAGATCGAGCAATACACGTTTGATTTGTGGATTTCCATGTCACGGCTCCACCACCAATGACAAACACATATCCACTTATGGATTTGGAATCATTCGTATCCGAAATCCAGTTTGCATCACAATAGCCTTCCAACACTGCTGGATATCTCGCATAATGTAATCCATATTCTAAAGTATGTTTCAAATACTTAAGAACTCTCATCAATGCATTCCAATGCACATTACTTGGATTACTCGTAAATCTACTGAGTTTATTGACTGCACATGCAATATCCAAATGTGTACAGTTTGAAATATACATCAAACTTTCAATCACACGTGAATATTCCAGTTGTGATATGGGTTCACCATGAGTTTTTCCCAAATGCACGTTTAAATCAATTGGTGTTGCGACAGGAGTTAGAACATGAGCACCAAACTTTCTTAACACCGTCTCAACATAATGAGATTGTGTGAAGACAATTCCTTCTTTTGTCTTCATGATCTTAATTCCAAGAATTACATCTGCCAAACCCATATCTTTCATATCAAAGTTCTTAGTCAATAACTTTTTCGTGTTCATAATTAAATTATGATCACTTCCCATAATAAGCATATCGTCTACGTATAAACATATTATAACGAACGAATCAGGTGTATATAAACACATTTATCACACTCATTTATCTTGAAACCATTTGACAACATAGTTTTGTCAAATTTCTCGTGCCACTGTTTTGGCGCTTGTTTCAATCCATACAACGATTTAACGAGTTTTCACACCTTATGCTTTTGTCCGGAAGCCACAAACCCTTCAGGTTGCTCCATGTATATTTCTTCATCAAATTCACCATTTAAAAACGCGGTTTTCACATCCATTTGATGTATCTCAAGGTCATGCAATGCAGCAATGACAATGAGAACTCGAATGGAGGTAATTCTAGTCACTGGTGAATATGATCGAAGAAATCTAGGCCTTCCTTTTGATTGAAGCCTTTAGCCACCAACCGAGCTTTATATTTATCTATAGATCCATCAGCCTTGTATTTTCGTTTTAGGATCCACTTGCATCCTAAAGTCTTTGTTCCGGGTGGAAGATCAACCTGAAACGACCCTAACTCTATAATAAATAAATATGCGGAAATTTTTTTTTTTTTTTACTACTAGATAAAACATGTACATATATGCCCACACATATATGCACAGAATAAAATATTTAAAATAAATACATGACTAAATAAATAAACAATTTAAAAACTTAAAAAAATGAATTCTTTAAAATAATAAAACATCTGAGTCAACCCTAGAATTTAAAAATGTACTGCATAAATAAAATAAATAAAAAGCGTGCATGCACTAAAAATATTTAATAAAATATTCATAACCCTCAACTCTTAAAAATATAAAAATGTATCATAAGACATCAGTACGGTGACTCATAAGCTGTCACGGTCACGGGGCTACTGCAGCGCTGCTCATACATCCTCACCACCGGTAGGAGTAACCTGTTCCTCTATGTACTCACCTGCACCATATCAGTGTAGTGAGCCTAGAGGCCCAACATGCATACTAACAAGGGTTTAAAATAATTTAAATCAATTTAATACTAATACATACATATACATGAATGAGCATGCTTAAAAATTACATAACTTAACTTACATAAATAAACATACATAACATACATAATATCATACATACTTGAAATGTTGAGCATTTATTTTCTTAACATCGAATGGTCCTATCCGTAAGTGTGACCCATAGTGCGACTGATCAGTCTAAGAAACCATCATACGAGGCTGGTGGCGAACCACCCATACATAAATGGCAGAAAACTGCCCATACATAAATGGCAGAAACTGCTCATACATAAATGGCCACACTACTTCAATTTCCACCTAAAATATTTTATTTGCTCAACCATAGAAATTAAATCATAGCATAAAAAAAATGGATTTCATGAATGCATGTACTTAAATAAATTGTGTGTCCTTCATATATATTTAATTTAATTTTCTTACTAACATATCAATATTAAAATAACTTAAATGCATAAAAATAATTAAATATATAATCAGGACACATGCAATTTTCTCATGGATGGTTCTGGACTGCTGGCCCTACACTCAAGCCCATTAACTTAACTTAGGACCAATAACACTGTCCCTGGCCCAATGGGCCCAAAAGCCCATTAACAGGCCCAATAACTTTCATGGGCTCCCAAGCCCATAAAAATTTCTGGCCAACTTAAAAATTTAAATACAAATTATTAAAAGCCCAAAAAAAATAAATAAAATAACCCAAAATAATTTAATGGACTCCAAATAAATTAAATGGTACTAATTAAATTTTTGGGAATTTAATTAGCCCATTTAATTCTTAATTAACTTAAAAACTTAAAAATAAAAATACCCGAGCCCAACTAAAATAACCTGGACCCGGACCCACTTAACTTAACCCATATTATTTTAGACCCGACCCGGACCACTTGACCCGACCCGGACCCACCATAACCCTAGAACCCGAAACCCTAACTATTCTACCCCTCTCGGCCGCCGAAGCTTGGGCAGCAGGCCTTCAATGCCTGCTGCCGCCCTGCTCCGGCCACGGCCGGCCGGAGCGCCGCCGGCAGGACCTCCCCAGGGTCCTGCCGGTTCGAACCATACGATGGTTCCAACCCCATGCACCCTGAAAAGCCCAAGCCGCAGCCCTTTTCCCCCAACCCTAAACCGTGCGCAGCTGCAGCCTTCTAGCCAACCCTGTTTGGCCGAGCCCTTCTCAGCCCCAAACCCTGCCATGGCTCGATCCTTAGGCACCCTAGGACCTTACCTGACCGAACCATCAGCCCCGAACCAAGCATGGAGAGGAAAAACGTGAGTTATGCACATGAAATCGAAGCACAAGACACAAACAACCATATAAAAATCGATTTTTCTGAAAATACTTAAAGGATTTGGATGTCTACCATAATTTACATGATGTATATACTGATATGGCGTAAAATAAGGAAAAGATCATGCCTTTCACCGTAGATATTGATTTAACACGCGTAGGAAGGACTCCGGGACGACGGGACGATGATGGCTTGCTTGGAACCTTGAAAACCGAGGCTATGGTGTTCTTGGAGGTTGGTTTGGTGAGGAAGAAGATGGAGGTGACGGCTGATGTTAGTGGGAGAAGAAAACAATCGGCTAAGGTAGGGTTTTTGGTAGAATAAGTTTAATTTTAGGGTTAATTAAAATATAGGTTAACTAATTAAATAAAAAGGTTTTAAATAAATAATATACAACTTAAACTCTTAAATAAACATTTAAAAATCTGATCACCTAAATAAAATCTCGAAATAATAATTTAGGGAATTTTAAAAATACTAAAAAGTCAATATTTTGACTAATTTTGGATAAAAATGACCCCTAAAATTAAATAAAATTAAATACTTAAAATTTTGAGATAATAAAACTCAAAGTAATATTTTAAGGCTCCAAAAAGGCTCATAAAATAATTTGGCTAGAAAGTTGTCATCTCGTCCGTCCACGGTCCCGTCTACGCGATTAAATAATAAAAATACTAAAAATCATAAAAACCACTAATTATGGGTTAAATGCTTAAAAATAAATTAAATCATGCATAAATAATTCACATAATTATTTAACCCATAAATCATAAATTTAAATAATTAAATATCCTAATTATGCAGGCGGATTTATGTAATTAAAAATACCGGGTGTTACAATTCTCCCCCCCTTAAATTGAATTTCGTCCTCGAAATTAAAGTACTTACCCGAACATCTCTGGGTAGCGAGTCCTCATATCCTCCTCGGTCTCCCAAGTAGCTTCCTCCTCCGAGTGATTCAGCCACTGGACTCTGACCATCGGTATGACCCGCGTCCTAAGCCTCCTCTCCTCTCTAGCCAAGATCCGCACTGGTCTCTCCTCGTATACAAGATCTGGTGGCAACTGTAAGGGCTCGAAATCCAACACATGCGACGGGTTGGAGACATATCTCCGAAGCATGGATACATGGAAAACATTGTGCACTGCCGCTAGCCCTGGAGGTAGAGCTAAACGATAGGCCAACGTGCCAACTCGCTCCAAGATCTCGAATGGCCCTATATATCTCGGATTAAGCTTGCCTCTCCGTCCAAAACGCGCTACTCCCTTCATAGGTGACACCTTCAAGAATATGTGATCACCTACTGCGAACTCCAAATCGCGTCGTCTGGCATCTGCATAACTCTTCTGCCGACTCTGCGCAGTCCTCATCCTCTCTCGAATCTGCGTCACGATGTCAGCTGTCTGCTGCACAATCTCCGGACCCAACAAAATCCGCTCACCAACCTCATCCCAATGCACCGGAGATCTGCATCTCCTCCCATAAAGTGCTGCATATGGAGCCATACCTATAGACGACTGAAAGCTGTTGTTATAGGTAAACTCCACCAATGGCAGTCTAGTCTCCCAAGAGCCCCGAAAATCAATGACACAAGCTCTCAGAAGATCCTCGAGAACCTGGATCACTCTCTCAGACTGACCATCTGTCTGGGGATGAAATGCTGTACTGAACAGAAGCCTAGTCCCCATAGCCGTGTGCAGACTCTTCCAAAACGCAGATGTGAATCTCGGATCTCTGTCTGACACAATAGACACTGGTATGCCATGCAGTCTAACAATCTCTCTAATGTAAAGCTCTGCATACTGTGTCAAAGTATAGTTAGTCCTCACCGGCAAGAAATGAGCTGACTTGGTGAGTCTATCCACAATCACCCAAATCGCTGTGCAACCTCTGGCGCTCCTCGGCAAGCCAACCACAAAGTCCATCGTAATATTCTCCCATTTCCATTCCGGAATGGGAAGAGGTCTAAGAAGTCCTGTTGGACGCTGATGCTCTGCTTTGACTTGCTGACAAGTCAAGCACTCTGACACCACTCTCCCGATGTCACTCTTCATCCCAGGCCACCAATACAATAACTGCAAATCTCGGTACATCTTCGTACTTCCGGGGTGAATGGAGTACGGAGATGCATGAGCCTCTGCTAGAATCTCGGCTCTCAACTGATCAATGTTCGGTACCCACATCCTCCCACGGTACTGAACGATGCCATCCTCCAATGTATACAAGAGATTACCTCTGGCCTCATCTCTCTGTCTCCATCGCTGTAGCTCCTCATCAGTAGACTGTCCCTCTCTAATCCGATCTCGCAGAACTGGCTGCACTGTCAACACTGACAAGCTCGGTGCATGGCCACTCGGATAGCACTCCAAACCAAATCTCTGAATCTCGGTCTGTAGTGGTAGCTGTACAGTCAAACATGATATCACTGACGACTTCCGACTCAAAGCATCTGCCACTACATTAGCCTTACCCGGATGGTAGCTAATGTCACAGTCATAGTCCTTAACAAGCTCAAGCCATCTGCGCTGCCTCATGTTCAACTCCTTCTGGGTGAAGAAGTACTTGAGGCTCTTGTGGTCGGTGAAAATCTTGCACTTCTCGCCGTAAAGATAGTGCCTCCAGATTTTCAACGCAAATACCACTGCTGCAAGCTCCAAATCATGCGTCGGATAGTTCTGCTCATGAATCTTCAACTGTCGCGACGCATATGCGATAACTCTGCCACTCTGCATAAGTACTGCGCCCAAACCAAGCTTGGACGCGTCGGTGTACACCACTAACTCCTCATGTGGCACTGTCATAGCTAACACCGGTGCTGAAGTAAGTGCATCCTTCAGCTGATCAAAGCTCCTCTGACAATCTGGACTCCAACTATACTTCGCGTTCTTCTTGGTCAAGGAAGTCAAGGGTACTGCAATAGAGGAAAAACCCTTGATGAACTTCCTATAGTATCCTGCTAAACCCAAGAAGCTACGAATCTCCGAAGCATTCTTTGGAATCCCCCAATCCCTCACTGCCTGCACCTTGGACTGATCCACTGCAATCCCATCCCTAGAAATAATGTGGCCTAGAAACGCCACCTGCTCCAACCAAAACTCACACTTACTGAACTTTGCAAACAGTCGATGCTCTTTCAAAGTCTGTAAGGCTGTATGCAAATGCTGTGTATGCTCCTCAATGCTCCTCGAGTAGATCAATATGTCATCAATGAATACAATGACAAACTGATCTAGATACGGCTGGAAGACACGATGCATGAGATCCATAAAAACTGCTGGAGCATTGGTCAACCCAAAGGGCATCATCAAGAACTCATAGTGCCCATATCGTGTCCTAAAGGCAGTCTTAGACACGTCTGAATCTCTGACTCTCAACTGATGGTAACCAGATCGCAGATCGATCTTGGAGAATACCGAAGCTCCCTGCAACTGATCGAATAAATCCTCTATCCTCGGTAGCGGATACTTATTCTTCACTGTGACTCTGTTGAGCTCTCGGTAGTCAATGCACAATCTCATGCTGCCGTCCTTCTTCTTCACAAACAACACTGGAGCTCCCCATGGAGAAAAGCTAGGACGAACAAAGCCCTTCTCCAACAGCTCCTGAATCTGCTCCTTCAACTCTCTCATCTCTGTAGGAGCAAGTCGATACGGTGCCTTAGAGATAGGCACAGTATCCGGCAACAACTCAATACTGAACTCCACCTCTCTCACTGGTGGAACTCCTGCAACATCGTCAGGAAAAACATCTGGATAGTCACGTACCACCTCTATGTCTGATAAAGATCTGCTAGAAACGTCTGAGGTAGTGACCACACTAGCAAGAAAACCCTGACATCCATTGCGCAACAGTTTCCTCGCACGAACAAGTGATATCATCTGAGGAATACTGCTAGACTGAGATGCAAAGAAAGTAAACATCTCACCTCCTGCTGGCTTCACTGACACTGTCCTACGTCGGAAATCAATCGAAGCTCCATTAACTGATAGCCAGTCCATACCCAAAATCAAGTCAAACCCAGTCAATGGAAGAACCACTAGATCTGCTCGAATGGAGTGTCCCTGCAACTCCAATGCCAGATCCCTGATGACACTAGTGGTAGTGATAATCTGACCGGATGGCATGGTAACATCGTAACCACTGTCTACAACCTCCGGTGAAATGCCTATCCGTCCGATAAAATCTCGGGAGATAAACGAATGCGTGGCTCCTGAATCTAGCAACGCAAACGTGGAGTTGCCTCCCACTAGAATTCTCCCTGCACGCAGAAGATTCCCAACAATTCATACCACTATGCTCCCAAGGTTAAAACACTAAAATCCTTAATTCTAATCACAAAGAAACAAAATTCTTATTCTAGCATGCTGATAGTTAAACTCAAGTAACAGGCATTCAAATATAATCGTAATTAAACAAAAGCAAAGAATTGAAAAAGTTCTAGGGGTTAGGTATACCGGTGATCAAGGAGGTATCTGGGTCTGCCTCCTCAGCCTGCATCACATAAACTCGCCCACTGACATTCTGCCTCTTCGGGCAGTTGGCAATCTGATGCCCTGGCTCCTTGCAACGATAGCAGACTCCTGCTCCCAATAGACACTGCCCGGAATGCATCTTCTGGCACTTCGGACACACTGGATATCTCCCTGGAGTAGGGGCCCCGCCCCTAGTCTGCTGCTGTGGCTTCCCCTGATGCCTCTGCTGATTCGGGCCCTTAGATGGCCCTGTAGACTGTTTCTTCGCAGGTGGCTGCGAAGATGGTCGCTGATACCCTGTCTGCACAAACTGCCTCTTACCCTGCTGCTCTCTCTGTATCTCCCTCCGTCCCTCCTCGGAACGCAAGGCCCTGCTGACTGCAGACTCATATGTAAAGACGTCTGCCATACGTACGTCATGCCTGATCTCAGCCTTCAGGCCCTCCACAAACTGCCGCAGCTTCTCCTGCGGACTATCAGCAATCATGGGCACAAAGTGACAGCCCCTCTCAAACTGGCTCACATACTCCACAACCGACCTGTCCCCCTGACGGAGACTCATGAACTCACGGATCATGCGACTGCGCACATCCTCAGTGAAGTACTTGGCGTAGAAGATACGCCTGAACTCGGCCCACGTCAGTGTAGGTAGATGGACCCCTCTAACTGCACACTCCCACCAAAGGGCTGCATCGCCTCGCATCATGTACGTCGCACAGCTCACCCTGTCGGTGTCTGTGATCCCCATATAATCGAAGATGGACTCAAGAGAGCGAATCCATCCCTCAGCCACCAACGGATCGGTGGTCCCCACAAACTCCTTAGGCCCCTTCTTCTGGAACCTTTCTGCGACGTCCTCCTCGTGGGACAGTCTGGGACGGGCAGCCTGCTGCTCCAGCAAGGCAGTGATACCCGCCATCATCGTGGCACTGGCCTGCTCCAGTGCTGTCATGGGGTGCTGCTGAGGTGGCGGTGGAGGTGGAGGTGGAGGTCCCCCACGTCGGTTCACTGGTCTGGGAGGCATTCTGCACCACCACATATTTATTTACGTAAATCGCCTTGCATAACTAAGTGTTTAAAATTTAAGGCTAACTTAAATTATAGAAATTAAATCATACTATAAACATTAAAACTTACAGACCGGTAGCGTGGATTTCTGAGCTAGCATAGCAGTAGTGACCCCTCCAAGGACCGTGCTCTGATACCAACTGAAACGACCCTAACTCTATAATAAATAAATATGCGGAAATTTTTTTTTTTTTTTTACTACTAGATAAAACATGTACATATATGCCCACACATATATGCACAGAATAAAATATTTAAAATAAATACATGACTAAATAAATAAACAATTTAAAAACTTAAAAAAAATGAATTCTTTAAAATAATAAAACATCTGAGTCAACCCTAGAATTTAAAAATGTACTGCATAAATAAAATAAATAAAAAGCGTGCATGCACTAAAAATATTTAATAAAATATTCATAACCCTCAACTCTTAAAAATATAAAAATGTATCATAAGACATCAGTACGGTGACTCATAAGCTGTCACGGTCACGGGGCTACTGCAGCGCTGCTCATACATCCTCACCACCGGTAGGAGTAACCTGTTCCTCTATGTACTCACCTGCACCATATCAGTGTAGTGAGCCTAGAGGCCCAACATGCATACTAACAAGGGTTTAAAATAATTTAAATCAATTTAATACTAATACATACATATACATGAATGAGCATGCTTAAAAATTACATAACTTAACTTACATAAATAAACATACATAACATACATAATATCATACATACTTGAAATGTTGAGCATTTATTTTCTTAACATCGAATGGTCCTATCCGTAAGTGTGACCCATAGTGCGACTGATCAGTCTAAGAAACCATCATACGAGGCTGGTGGCGAACCACCCATACATAAATGGCAGAAAACTGCCCATACATAAATGGCAGAAACTGCCCATACATAAATGGCCACACTACTTCAATTTCCACCTAAAATATTTTATTTGCTCAACCATAGAAATTAAATCATAGCATAAAAAAAATGGATTTCATGAATGCATGTACTTAAATAAATTGTGTGTCCTTCATATATATTTAATTTAATTTTCTTACTAACATATCAATATTAAAATAACTTAAATGCATAAAAATAATTAAATATATAATCAGGACACATGCAATTTTCTCATGGATGGTTCTGGACTGCTGGCCCTACACTCAAGCCCATTAACTTAACTTAGGACCAATAACACTGTCCCTGGCCCAATGGGCCCAAAAGCCCATTAACAGGCCCAATAACTTTCATGGGCTCCCAAGCCCATAAAAATTTCTGGCCAACTTAAAAATTTAAATACAAATTATTAAAAGCCCAAAAAAAATAAATAAAATAACCCAAAATAATTTAATGGACTCCAAATAAATTAAATGGTACTAATTAAATTTTTGGGAATTTAATTAGCCCATTTAATTCTTAATTAACTTAAAAACTTAAAAATAAAAATACCCGAGCCCAACTAAAATAACCCGGACCCGGACCCACTTAACTTAACCCATATTATTTTAGACCCGACCCGGACCACTTGACCCGACCCGGACCCACCATAACCCTAGAACCCGAAACCCTAACTATTCTACCCCTCTCGGCCGCCGAAGCTTGGGCAGCAGGCCTTCAACGCCTGCTGCCGCCCTGCTCCGGCCACGGCCGGCCGGAGCGCCGCCGGCAGGACCTCCCCAGGGTCCTGCCGGTTCGAACCATACGATGGTTCCAACCCCATGCACCCTGAAAAGCCCAAGCCGCAGCCCTTTTCCCCCAACCCTAAACCGTGCGCAGCTGCAGCCTTCTAGCCAACCCTGTTCGGCCGAGCCCTTCTCAGCCCCAAACCCTGCCATGGCTCGATCCTTAGGCACCCTAGGACCTTACCTGACCAAACCATCAGCCCCGAACCAAGCATGGAGAGGAAAAACGTGAGTTATGCACATGAAATCGAAGCACAAGACACAAACAACCATATAAAAATCGATTTTTCTGAAAATACTTAAAGGATTTGGATGTCTACCATAATTTACATGATGTATATACTGATATGGCGTAAAAATAAGGAAAAGATCATGCCTTTCACCGTAGATATTGATTTAACACGCGTAGGAAGGACTCCGGGACGACGGGACGATGATGGCTTGCTTGGAACCTTGAAAACCGAGGCTATGGTGTTCTTGGAGGTTGGTTTGGTGAGGAAGAAGATGGAGGTGACGGCTGATGTTAGTGGGAGAAGAAAACAATCGGCTAAGGTAGGGTTTTTGGTAGAATAAGTTTAATTTTAGGGTTAATTAAAATATAGGTTAACTAATTAAATAAAAAGGTTTTAAATAAATAATATACAACTTAAACTCTTAAATAAACATTTAAAAATCTGATCACCTAAATAAAATCTCGAAATAATAATTTAGGGAAATTTTAAAAATACTAAAAAGTCAATATTTTGACTAATTTTGGATAAAAATGACCCCTAAAATTAAATAAAATTAAATACTTAAAATTTTGAGATAATAAAACTCAAAGTAATATTTTAAGGCTCCAAAAAGGCTCATAAAATAATTTGGCTAGAAAGTTGTCATCTCGTCCGTCCACGGTCCCGTCTACGCGATTAAATAATAAAAATACTAAAAATCATAAAAACCACTAATTATGGGTTAAATGCTTAAAAATAAATTAAATCATGCATAAATAATTCACATAATTATTTAACCCATAAATCATAAATTTAAATAATTAAATATCCTAATTATGCAGGCGGATTTATGTAATTAAAAATACCGGGTGTTACACAACCAATTTCCATGTATGGTTTTGCATGATGGATTCTATCTCGCTATTAATAGCTTCTTTCCATAACGGTGCCTCGGGACTCGATAATGCTTCCATTATTGTTCGAGGTTCATTTTCTAACACATAAGTTAGAAAGTCTGGACCAAAAGTCTTTTCCTTTCTGGCCCTTTTAATGCGTCTCAATTCTTTATCATTTTCATTATTTTCCGCAGTTTCATTTTCACTTTTATTGCTACGATTCTCTTCAATAGCAATCTTTTTGTCATATTCAATAAGAGGTAGTACACTATCATCCCTATTTTTATTAGGATGTGTTTCACTAGTATTTTCGTCCACAGATTTGTCGCGATGTCATTCTGTCTCATTCTTGTCTTGATACATGTCCCGACATGCTTCGGGACAAGATACAAATTTTTCTTCTTTGTAAGGAAAAATTTTCTCAAAAAACACAGCATTCCTTGATTCAATAGTAATCCCTTTATGGATATCAAGAATGTCTGACTTGTGCCCCAAAAATCGATATGCAGCGCTATTATTGGTATAACCAATAAAAATTCAATCGATTGTCTTTGACCCAAATTTCACTTGTTTCGGCTTAGAAACTTCCACCTTAGCCAAGCACCCCCACACTTTTATATATTTGTAGGCAGGCTTGTGGCTTTTTCATAATTCATAAGGGGTCTTATCTCTTTTCTTATGAGGTACTTTGTTTAAAATATAGGTAGCCGACAAAATCGATTCCCCCAACAAATTATGTGGTAATCCAGAATTTATCAACATAGCATTCATTATCTCCTTTCGTGTCCGGTTCTTTCGTTTCGCTACACCATTGGATTGAGGGGAGTAAGGCGCGGTGGTTTGATGAATAATGCCGGACTCCGTACAAAATTCATCAAAAGGAGCACCATATTCTCCTCCTCTATCACTACGAACCACTTTAATTCGCTTGCTTAGTTGATTCTCAACTTCTGTTTTATACACTTTGAATGCTTCCAAAGTTTGATCTTTGCTTTTTAACAAGTACACATAGCAATATCGAGTGCAATCGTCAATGAATGTAACAAAATATTTATTTTTTTCTCTTGATTGCACAAATTTCAAATCACATAGATCACTATGAATTAATTCGAGAGGAACAGTATTTCTTTCCAACGAATGAAAAGGTAATTTGGCCATTTTTGCTTCAACACAAACTTTGCACTTGTGTGTTGGATCAATATCAAAAGTTGGCAATAAGTTCATCTTCATTAATCTTTGCAATGATTTATAATTCACATGCCCAAGTCTTAAATGCCATAAATTTGAACATTCAAGCAAGTAAGAAGAACTTATAACTTTATTGCCATTAAAATCACGGAGCACATTGATTACATTCATCTTAAATAAATCATTGTCAAGATACCCCTTGCCTATGAATTGACCATTCTTAGAAAGTACAAATTTGTTGGACTCAAATACTAACTTAAAATCGGCATTAACAAGAGCCGACCCCGACACTAGATTCTTCCGAATATCAGGAACATGGGGGACATCAAGCAGCGTCATTTCCTTTCCAGAAGTCATCTTTATTACCACATTTCCAAGACCCACTGTATCCGATGTTGCTGAATTTCCCATAAAGATCTTTCTTTTGGTAATAGAAGAGTAGGTTGAGAACAACGCCTTATCAGAACATATGTGACGTGTTGCTCCAATGTCTACCCACCATTATTTAGGGTTGTCCATCAGATTTTCTTCAAAAACAACAGCAGAAAGGTCTGTAACCATTTTTGTCTCACCGCATGTCGCGACACGATCTGTAACAGACATGTTTATTGGGTCTCTACTGGATTTCTTTGGACGTCGGCAGTCCTTAGCCATATGATTTGGCTTGCCACAGTTGTATCACGTTCCATTGAATCTCTTAGCCTTCACTTGAGTTTTCCTTTTTCCGAAAAACTTCCTCTTTTTGCTAGAATTTGATTCCATCAAGTTTGCCTTTGCATCCATATGTGATTTCCCTTTAGGATCAGATTTCTTGCGATTGTCTTCTTCAATTCGCAGCCTCACAATGAGATCCTCAAGTTCCATGTCCTTTCTCTTGTGCTTTAGATAATTTTTGAAATATTTCCACGAAGGCGGAAGTTTCTTGATTATCGAAGCCACTTGGAAAGGCTCATTAATTTGCATACCCTCAGCATGCAAATCATGCAACAAAAGTTGCAATTTCTGGACTTGGCTCAACACAGATTTAAAGTCAATCATTTTATAATCCAAAAACTTACCAACAATAATTTCTTCATTCTGACATCTTTGGTTCGGTACTTCTTTTTCAGAGACTTCCACAGGTCCTTTGACGTCTTGGCTTGACTGTAAACGTTGTATAAAGTGTTGTCCAAACCATTCAAAATGTATTTGCGACAAAGGTAGTCTCCCTTCTTCCAAGCATCATAAGCAGCCCGCTTATATTTGTCCGTATCTTTGTCAGAAACAGCAGGGGCATTCTCTTGTAGAAACTTCACGAGATTCAGAGTAGTCAAGTAGAACATCATCTTTTGGTGCCACCTTTTGAAGTCAACACCAAAAAACTTCTCCGGTTTCTCAAAGTGTGACGCAGGAACAGTAGGTTGAACAGAGGCAGCAGATGTAGATGCCATCTCATAATGGGGTAAATTCGTCTTAAGAATGTTGGTTTTGGAGTACTGTGCAAATCTAAGATGATTTTCCGGATGTTGTCTTGACTTGTAGTGACCCTGCATGGAATCACCTACTAACTGGTAACTAATAGCATGCATTAAACTTAATACAGCAAAATACTTAACAGAGTAAAATGCGCGAAAACATAATCCATAAATTACATATCAGCTTAGTAAAATATATCCAGGCTTAATACTGTAGTGATACAACCATATCGAAAAACTTAAAAGTAAACATTATACCGCTATATCGAATCCTTCTGTATAATTAACTCCTCAAGGATATTGCTCCCTAGTCCTGCCTTGAACTACCAGCTCCGTCCATCCTGCGACATGCCCTGTAAAATAGGATGTCCAAGATAACAACTAAGACGTGAGCGCTAACGCCCAATACATAAACATGAGTAAACATATGTATATAGTGCATGCAACATGATGACTGGTAAAGGGTCATCTGAAAATTCATGCTCAGTACCGGCGCCACATGAGTGCTGCCTCCGCACGGATCAACCTCTGGGTGCAACCACACTCATATAGTACACCAGAGTAGTCAGACATACATGTCCCCGCCGTCGCGATACTCTCAGTGACAGACTATCGAGTATAGAGCTGAGCGGCTCTATAATCAGGTATAACAAGGTATAGGCTCAACGTGTATATGCACATGACATATGAGTATAGAAAACGGTAAATCATATATCATGCCATATAATAATACCAAATAAATGCAACATATAAACATGTATACTCGCTGGCAATCTCAGTCAATGTGTACGTACCTCTAGGCTAGTTCAATTATAGTAGATCCTAGGTTCCAAGCCTATATTCAAAAGTTCACCGTATCACTACACAAGTTCTATAAGCCTTAACTAAGCTAATAAGTACTCCCAAAACTTAAATAGATTCCTGGACCATACCTTCGTCCGTAGATAGCCCTTTGAAGTCGCTAGTCCCGGATAACTATAACCACACCTTGGTTATTCCAGAACCTCTATTATAACCGATAGGGCCCTCAAGTGTATAACTCACTCTATATAACTGATCGAGGAAGGAAACTCGGAATTCGTATTTGAAAATGAACTCCGGAGACCCCTATTTATAGCCAAAATTTCCGGACACGAACGTTGCGTCCGTTTTTGCATGTTTGACACTTGTCAAAACTCGTAGCTTAGTCATCAAGTCACCTCATGTCTGCCTGTATCTCAAGGAACGTTGCGTCCGTTGAGGAACGTTGCGTCCGTTCTGCCCCTCCATCATTGCGTCCGATGGCCAACTGAAGCTCCGTTCGTCAAATCATCTTTAAGCGCCGAAATTGGTTAATTACTAACCCTTAATCATGTTTAACATATTATTACCTTAAAATGGGTTCTGGGTTACTACATGACTGATGTCGGGACAGAACTTGAGACAAGAACAGAAATTTGATCTGAGATTTTTAAGTCGAGACTAGAGTTAAACTCTATGTCCTTAAGACGAATTTGCCCCACACGCGGTGCTTAATTATGGAATACGACAATCGTCTCCCAAGATACAACGACTTCGTTTTGTAATAGGAGCACTCCAAATTACAAAACCTGGCGAACTTCGAAAATGCTTTTTGGACTTTCTGAAAAATGATAAATAATGATATGCAGCAATATGTTTTCAATATGCGTGTCTCTATTTTTCATTCAAACATATGGGATATTAATAAAGATTGAATGACCTTATATGAAAAGGTGCATTAATTCAAAATGAGACACTTCATCAAAAGATGTCAAACAAACATAACTACCCTGACACAACTATTCGGTTGAATTGAGTTTTCCAATTTCCAATTTTAATAATCGAATTCAGATTTTAATTTGAATTCAAATTCAATTTATAAATTCTATTGAATTGATTCAAAGGGTAACGGTGGCATCATTTGCCACTTGTCATTTATTTTTCATTCAATAATATATATATAATATTTTTCTATTCAATCTTTTACTCGATAAAATCCGAACAATTATTTGTGAACACTTTATTAATTTCTCATTCACCCTTAATTGGTAATCGAGAAATAATTTTATCGCAAATATTTTATCGATTCTAAATATGTACAAAACCCAAATTTCCAACATTACTAAAATAGATGAAAATTGTATTTAGAAAGGGAATAAAAATTATTCTATTACGGCTTACGAATTGTGACCATTATAGCAATGCTAACAATCACCTAATTATAATATATGATAAATAAATTAAACTCGATGGATGGCTATAATATATATTGTGGCTAGTGTGGGCCGTGTGGCGGAAATAACTTGCCGCCGCACGTGCACCTCCAAACTACAGGCTCATAGCCGGGAGCCCCGCGATCCGCCGGCGGCGGCGGCGTCACTTGAATTCTCGTGCATGGATTGCATCTTCGGCATTTACCGTCACACGTAGGAGGTGACGAATCCATTAGCATCCTCTTATCGAATTTTGTGGTGGCATCCTCTGTGATCTCGATTGAAATAGCAAAAGAAACCAAGAACAAGAAGCAGATCGCAATTACGTAAAATGGACAGACCCTCTCGTGTACTAACACCATTTTAATTAGTGTAATATGTTTCTTGTTATTCTTGTGGAACGAATGCATGTCTTGATCTTGGATCGATTATATTGGAATATTTATATAGATATATATGTGAATAAACATTAAATTAAATTAATGTTATCAGATTCTTTTTTGGGATTTTGCCATTAATATATGTGATTTCCAATTTAATTATGGAGAAATTAAATTATTTTTATAATTTAATTATCAAAAAAAATTTAATTATCAATATATAGAATGCAAATTGTTTTCGAATAATCTGTAAGAATGATAATTATTAGATGATTTGAATTAAATAATTGAAATTTTATATGCAAAATTTAAATTTGTTTAATACTATTAATTTCAATCACATATTCCATATATATAGAAGTAGCTAGCTGTGCCATTAATTAAGTGAATCTTTGAAAACTCCAGAAGAAGTAAGATGGATCTCAAATTTATAAGATAATTAAAAAAATAGCATAACAGTAGTAGATACTCTGTCCTAAAAATCATGAGAAGATCTTCTCAGTTTGAACGAAGAATATAAAAACTATGATTCTTGAAAATAGATCAGTACGTAGGTTTTGTGGGTTTTATGAAAAAAATTGAAACATAATTGTCACATACGTCGGTTAGTAGTTTTTATAAGTTGATAGCGATTTTACATCTAAAATTATTTTTACAGTTTGGAGTAATTTTGAGTAGTTGCGGTCGGTTTGCGGTTTCTTTTTAATGAAAGATATTAGAACTATATAAATGGATTCTAAAACAATAACCATATAGTACTGTCTTTCAAATATAAAATATATTTCAAATCATATAAAAATAAAACTAGATAAAAAAATCAAGATTCAAAACTATATGTTAATAATCGACCACAACAAGACAGTTACAACAAAAATAACATTTACACTATGTTGTATTTTTTAATTTCAAACTTCAAACAAAGTATTTGTAGTAAAATAAAAAAAAATTCTAACAGATAAATTAAAAAATAATAAATTTAAAGAATATTTAAGAAGAAGATGATGATCTTATTTGTAGGAGAAATTATTTGAAGAGAGTTAAGATACAGTGAATGACGTCTCTTTAATTGAACATGTTGTTTACAAATTAGGTCAAGTACTATGAGCGAGACGGTTTGGTGTGGTTTTTGACGAAAAAATTATTACTAAATCATATATGTGATATGGTTTATGATTATTATTTTTAGTCGTGGTTTTTAGAGAAAATAGGAGGAAAAAAAATGGTGCGGCATAATTCGGTCCATGTGGATAATATATAAATTTCATCACCCTTAGACATAAAAATTAATATTTTCTGTTTGTCAAGTCAAATTAATAGGCCAGATTCTTCTAATAAAATTGATATGTGAAACCCCATATGAGTTTTTGAGTTAAAGGATATTATGAGATTATTAGATTGATATGTCTCTTGAGAAACAGTTTACGAATCTATTTTCGTAGGAATGTTAATCTGGTTTATTTTTACAACGAAAATAATATTTTTTACATAAAAAAAATAATTTTTATGAACCGGATCTATCTTACAAGAGTTTTCGTGTTATTAAATTAATCGTACATATATTACAAAAAGATCACATACATACTTGTCCTAAAAGAACATCGGAGTTGAGACCCGAGAACTTGCATATCATACCGTAAACAACACTAATCCATGCATCGGAGTTGGCATTTTAAATTTCTCAATATACATGTATTTTTAAAATATTTTTATATTTTTTGTAAAGAAAAACTCAAAGTATGTGTTTAGTCATTTAGACAAGGTTTTTGTAAAATATGTTTGAAAAAGTGTTCTCAAAGTATAGTTTTTAAAGAACAACTGAGAGATATTTTTAGGAATTACAATTATGAAAATCAAAACACATTATTTTTTAAATGTTAAATTTTTTTTTATAAAATAATTGTTCAAACACACATTTATTCATAAAACAAATTTTAAAATATTATTTAAATATATTTTTAAAAAATATTTTATAAGTATTTGTCTAAACGGATCATAAACTTTTAAGCAACTTTAAACTAATGTATAAAAATTTTTTAGGTGTCCGAAATTGAAATTTGTCATAAAAGAACGAAGTAGCAGAAGATAGCTTTCAACGCGGAATTTTTAAAACCATAGTTTTGATACGACCCAAATCTTGACCTGGTCAAAGAATTGGCTCACCGAGTATTGAAGAATTAAATTTTAAAACAAAATTATTTTCAACTTATTTAATGAGTATTTTAATAACATATTTAATGATATTAATTCTATAAATTAGATAATATATCTGGAACGAATGAAAACAAACGATGAAATTGCCTTATTCGATTTAAATTTATTTTAATATGATAAAAATTATTTTGCACAATGAAATAAGGTAACAAAAATAACAAAAATATTTAGATTTCCGAAGTCGTTTGTTAGGGAAAATAACATTATTTTATCATTATTATTAGTTTTTTGTTAGGAAAACTAACATTATTATTTCCTTATTTTATTGTTATTATTACTATCATACGGTTAATGAGATCCTAGCACATATTTAATACCCAAATCATGTATCAAATGGCTCGTATTTTTACACATAGGCGTAAATAATTATATATTGTTGACGTGACAAATCATGGGACATTAGATCTATTATTGGGGTAATATCCATGTGTTAGGTTGAACTCAAACATATCATACGGTGTCACTAAATTTGTTTTGGAAATATTTTTTAGGTCCCGAATCTCGATACATTTACGGTTGATGTGAATGTGATACTATTTTTGAAAAGAAATTTTGGGCCAAAAAATGCTAGTTTTCTATTTTTATATGATATATATATATATATATAAAAGTTTTTAGCTGCCCAATAATTCCTTCTCATTTCATGTTTGACCACTAAAACTTAGTGGTGCAAAAAATAAAAAAACAAAAACAACTAATATTCACCACCGTATTTTAGTGGTCGAAATGAAATGTGCAGAAATTTGTTGGACAGCTAAAAACTTTATATATATATATATATATATAATTAACTATTATTGTTGTTGTTGTTTTGTATCAATAATAATAAAAAATAAAAAAAAAACTTAATTCATTGATTGCACGATCAATTCAGTGGTGCTATCGAGCAGGTTTCCTGTTGACAAGGAATTTATTGACAATTATAGCTGCGTCTGTCTCACATTATGCCACTTTAATACTTATTAATATTCATATTTCCTTTAAGCATCACATGCATATCATTGATTTGTTGTCCATAATAGCTACCATATCTGTCACAACTTTTGAAATTAATTTATTTATATATATATATATATATTTATATTATATTAATCCGATCGATCGAGATATATAGATCTTGTTCACGCGTTAACAAAAATGTGCAAAAACATGAATGAATTATATAATTCCATGTCAATTAGAAATATACATCAGAATTTTTCATACAATAAAACATAATATTTTAGCGGCATAATGTTTTGTGTGAACTGTGATATGAGTTCATTGCCCCAACTTGTACCGACACAAAATATATTATGGAATGTAGCTCGCATCTACTAACCAAGTATAATTTGAAAAATAATCGCTTTTCAGACTTTGGAGAATTATTTTTCCCAAGCAAGAGGAGTCATATATAAATCAAAATTTGTTTCAAAATTATTGAATTTGAGCCGAGGTTACAGAGTATTACTCAATATATTTCGATCATATGCTTGTATCAAATGAATCAAACGAAAATTCGAACTTTGAATCTCGTTGAGTGCAGATTCATTTCATTTTTCAGGTTTTGAACCGATTTAGAAACCAAATTCAAGTTCGAATTCAAATATTTTTTTAAAATTTTTTTAATTGGATTATGATTATTTCCATAATAATACAATCTCATTTAGGAGCAGTTATCACATGAGCCGAACTCAATTATCACATGGGCCGGCGGTGAGTCCGCTCATACCTTTTATATATTATTATGATACAATAAGTAATTCTATTTAATATTTTTTTCATCGCGCTCTTGAAAATATTTTTTATAAAATGTAATACAACTCACATTCCATTAAAAATTGTATATCTCTGATATGATGCCATTGATTCAACAAATTTTAGATCTATTTCCATACATTCTGCAAGATACATTTTAAATATATTTCTAAAGAATCAATAATTTTTGAAAAAACATAAATATTCAGACTAATTTTTCGAGCCTCTACTTATTTAATATTAATAAGTCGTCATATGCACATGCATATCATCATCATTTTCTTTTCTTTTAAACTTTTTTGTTTGTTTGTTTCGGTCTTCGATGAAAATGTGAAATCATAAAAAAGGTGGAAAGAAGTGTCTTTTGGTCTATTTGGGGAAAAAAAAAAGAAAATTACCCATAAAATATTGCATTGATTAAGGAGAAAGGTTGGCTCTGATTTCTAAAACAGACAAACCGTCCCTATACTGTATCACCCATTCTAAATTTCTAATTCAAGAATTATTATTATTATTATTTTTTTAATCAATTATTATTATTTTTTGAAACAAAGAATCAATCGAAATTTTTTATACATTTACGTAACATTTTCTAGTTTTTAAATTAAAATTCATTCGGGTTGGATTTTGATGGATAGATTTTTAATATTCAAATATAATGTATTTTATTTTTGTTGTTTAAAACAGTAATATCATAAACTTTCATGTTTATTTCGTATTAGATAATAATTAAATAGACTTCAAATTTTCGAAAAAAATGATATTCTCTCTGTCTTATATATATATTGTTATTTTTTTCACACAGATTAAAAAAAATTTATTGGAAAAAAAAATTTTAAATAGATTTCCCATCTTATTTCTATTTAATGTATTAAAAAATTATTGCACAATTTTCAAGGTGTAGTTAATAGGGATATATTAATAAAAAAAATGTAAAAAAATATTACTAAATATGATATATGACTATATATTTGGACAAACAAAAAATAAAACGTAGATAATATAATTGGAACAGAAAAAGTATTATTTTGAAATTCATTCAACTTTATATAACTAATATAATTTAATCTATTATTTCATTATTAATAATAAAATTATAATATAAATCTACTCGCACATAAAATAATGAACCTTTTACACCAACTTTTTTTTTTTTTTCTTTTTTGAGAGTTTTTACCCCAACAATAAATATGCTACACGTGTACATTATGCATTCGACCAATCTTCACAAGCTAGCTCTATAATAACAGTCCTTGAGGCATTGTACCAGACTAGTTCTGCTTCCCTTGCATTTCTTTATTGTGCTTTCTGTGCGCAAAAATGGTGAAATTTCATTTCTTGCTCTCTCTCTACTTTCTCTACACAGTTTCTGCGCTTGTCCCACCACCTCCTTCAGAAGGTATGCCTCGCTAGTCACTACTTCGATTTGTATTTTTTTGAGTTCAATGTGTATGCATAGAGTTAGATCTTTGACACTGCATTGTTCTTGGCCATTCTTGAAATGAACATTTTGGTTCGAAAAATCTTATCTTTTTTGCAATCTTACTCATCGGTATGTTGTGGGATTTGCTCTGTTGAATGGATAGAGTTTCGAATCTCTTATTTTTGGCATTTTCTAATGCCTCTAAAAGTTGATGTGTCGCGTGAGTGGAGTGGTTTTCTACTTTTTTTGAGTTTGAACTCGGCTTAGTGTTGGAATAGGCTTACTAGTTTGCATTCATTTTAAAGTATGAAAATTTGGTGTCATGATATAATAAGTATATGGTTAGTAGCAATAAATACATGTATAAATCTCATGAACGACACTGGTATGAGCTTGCTTCTGTTCATGACAATATGGATCTAATACTGAGGCTCCTCCTACTTATTTTGAGCTTGGTGAGCTCAAAGTCATATTTTTGTTGTCTCCAGCGAACACTTTCTTATATACCTGGTTCAAGAAATAGGCAAAGATTTGTTTATGCTCAAGCTTAAAATCCATTTACTGATGTTGTTCCAGGACTCCTCCCTAATGGGAACTTTGAGGAACCACCAAAGCAAACTGATATCAACAAAACTGTCCTCAAAGGCAAATATTCACTCCCAAAATGGGAAATCAATGGCCTGGTGGAGTACATCTCCGGCGGTCCGCAGCCGGGAGGGATGTACTTCGCTGTTGCTCACGGCATACATGCCGTGCGGCTTGGGAACGAGGCCTCGATATCCCAAACCATCCCTGTCAAAAATGGCTCCCTTTATGCGCTCACATTTGGGGCATCAAGAACTTGTGCACAAGAGGAGGTGTTGAGAGTTTCTGTGTACCCTCAAACAGGGGATCTTCCCTTGCAGACTCTGTATGCTAGCAATGGCGGTGACATTTATGGCTGGGGATTCAGGGCTAGTTCCAATTTCGCCAAGGTGGCTTTTGAGAATCCTGGGAAACAGGAGAATCCAGCTTGTGGTCCTTTGTTGGATGTTGTTGCCATCAAAGAGCTTTCCCCTCCAGGCTTCACTAAAGGTTATATATCTTGAATTCTTTTATTTTGCTTCTTTATCTAAGTTCATATGTGCTGAGATGTTGAAATTATTGCAATCATGATTCAATTTAATCCAATCAAGCTAAAATCTCGTGTTTTCAATTCAAGTTTGAGCTTGAAATATATTATGCAAGCCCGAGCTTGACTCCTAATGTGGAAAAAAACCAGCACACTCTTGCTTTGGTTTGACTGATATTAGAGAGTAAATCTTTATTGTCGAGTTGGATGTTAAGAGCTCTTGGAGCTAACATGTTGGATTTCATATGGCCATTGCACTTATGTATGCCTCTGATTTTCTGCAGCTAACCTGGTTAAGAATCATGGCTTTGAGGAGGGTCCTCATCTTTTGATCAACTCTTCAAATGGCGTCCTGCTTCCGCCCAAGCAAGAAGATACCACCTCCCCACTTCCTGGCTGGATCATCGAGTCGCTCAAGGCTGTAAAGTTCATAGATTCCAAGCATTTCAACGTCCCATTCGGACAAGCTGCGGTAGAACTTCTTGCAGGAAGAGAAAGTGCCATTGCACAAGTAATCAGAACAGTTCCCAAAAAGGTCTACACTCTTACCTTCTCTGTTGGAGATGCAAAGAATGGGTGCCACGGATCCATGTTGGTGGAAGCATTTGCTGCCAAATCTTCCATGAAAGCTCCCTTCCAATCCGAAGGAAAGGGCAAGTTCAAGACCTACAGCTTCCAGTTCACTGCTATTTTGGACCGGACCAGATTAACTTTTTTCAGCTCGTATTACCATACAAAAATCGACGACTTTGGAACCCTTTGCGGCCCTGTTCTTGATGAAGTTCGGGTTTTTCCAGCTGCTAAGATCTGATATGTCTTTGCGCGTGATCGAGTTAGTATATGTAATGGAGTTAATTGAGTGTTGCGTATCTGTACTTGCATAAACTATGAAGATTTTTGTTCTTCATTAATATTAGAGATGTAGGCCGAGGATGATCCACTATGTGGCATGCTTTTTATGCCCATCTTCAGTGCCTTGTGTTTCTGAATCTAAATCCTTTACGTTTCTGGAAAAAAGGAAGGGAGGAGGAGTATTTATATATATGAATGCCATGTTATGAATTTTTAGAAATTAATCTTAGTTCGGGAAAATAACAAATAGGAGAAAGGAAAAAAACTGAAAAGAACACCTTGGACAAACGGAAAACAAAGGGGCCATATAATTTAGGGATGAAGACTAATAATATCCCCTTTCCAAATATTAAAATTTTGGCAACATTTTTTTTTTATACTTTAAACTTTTGAAAATATTTAATTTAAATATTCAAAAGCTCATATTTTAAACTCGTAATTTTTTAAAAAAAGCATTATACTTGTAAATTTTAAATTGGTCTCCTAATAGATTTTAAAAAGTAATCTGTTTCCCAATTAAAATGAAATATTAATCCACGTGGCAGCGTTATTTATTTTAAACTTTAAAGAAGATTTTAGGCAATCAAGAAAATCCCATGCAACAAATTAAATCCATCGTAATTAGAAAACCACACTCCTCACAGAACTACAAATTATACCCGCTCGGGAATTCATCCTATATAAACACCCACCCTCCAATATAATTCTTTTCATTGTTTCGTAGGACCAAATTCTGAATCAAACATTGCAAGAAACACACGAAGAAGCTAACATGCATTGGATTAGAGGAGAAACCTTAGGAAGAGGAGGCTTTGCCTTGGTCTCCAAAGGATTGATCCAACCAGAAGAAGATGGTATTCCTTCCATCGTGGCTGTAAAATCTTCAAAATCAACGGAGTCAAAGTCTCTTTTGAAAGAAAAGAAGTTGCTGGATCGTTTCAACAATTGTCCGTTCATAATCCGATGTTTCGGAGACGAGACGTCCCAAGAAGATGGTCAGGAGTTATACAATATCTTTCTGGAATACGCATCCGGAGGTTGTTTGGCAGATATCATCATCAAATCAGCTGGCTTGCCGGAGGCTCTTGTGAAGAATCACACAAGATCAATTCTAATGGCTCTGTCTCATATGCACGCACTGGGTTACGTGCACTGCGACATTAAGCCACACAACATCTTGATCGTTAAACAAGATGTCGAAGAAGAAACCGCAAAGCTCGCAGACCTTGGAAGTGCTCTTAACATGCGTGGAGGCCATGAAGATGAAGATGAAGATGATGGGGGTTTCAGGGGAACTGTTCTTTATGCGGCGCCAGAGTCGATAGCCAAACAAACATACGTACCTCAATCGGATGTTTGGTCTTTGGGATGCACCGTTTTGTCCATGCTGACAGGGAATAATTCCCCTTGGAAGTTTGATAGATCTATGAAGGCCGCAGATGTGTTGATGAAAATCGCTTGTAGCGATCAGATTCCGGAGATGCCGAAGAAAATTTCGAAAGAGGCCGTGAATTTTCTCAGAAAGTGTTTTGTTAAGGATCCAAGATCACGATGTACTGCCGACATGCTTCTTGATCATCCCTTCGTCAAAGCCGCCCCTATTGCCGGAAGATGCAGCCGCCGCCACTTGCGTCAAGATTGTCTCACGGCATCAGCTCGTTGGTCCCCAGCTGCTTTCATCACCAAGATTCGGCAGCAGTCAGTCCTGTGTAGTTGGAGTTGTAAATGGATCCAATTACTTGTATACATTTTTTTTAAATAGAGTAATATCTATATATAGCATCTAAAAAGTATATATACACCATTAATTTGAGCATGTTGCTGGGGATTAGCATGGGATTCTGCTCTTCCATAGCTGGTTAATATGATAAATATGTGTGAATTTGGGAGAGTAACTTGAAAATTTTTAATATGAAGTTAAACTAGCTGGTTGAGCCACTGATCGCAAATAATTTTCCAATATTTATATAAGTTATAATTATAATTGTAATTATATAATTATAATTGTGTTAAATACATAGAGTTGATCAATATTTTTAGCAAAGTTTCTTTCTTTTAAAAATAAAAAATTAATCTGTAAATTTTCTGATTTGGTTAGAAAATGTATAATCTGACATTATTTCGTTATTGAGAATTACGACTTTTTTTTGTAAGAAAATAAAAATAAATAATTAAGGTGATCAATGGATACATTGCATAGATGAAAGAAAAGCTATATTTTAACTTCTTGGATTTCTCGATATAACCCAAATAAATAAATAAAGTATGAAACTTCTTTTACATAACATGTCATAGTTGATTTCTTGTTTGCAAAATTTTAAATGTACTTCATTACTTTTCGAGTACTAAAATTTTGGTTGAAATTTTTATATCTCAATCTTTTTTTTTTTTTTTAATGATGTTTGTAGTGAAACAAAAATGCATTTTTCAAAGAGAAAACAACCTCACTAACTATACCTGAAAAGTGAATATTGATTTACTTTTTTGGAAAAAATTATTTATTGAACTTTGGAGCAAAAAGTATACCTTATAATATAATGTCAAATTCTCTATCTTTTATTTCAATTCAAGATCGTCTTTGGAAAAAAATCCAAAATAAAATCCCATATCCGTTTGGTGTTTGGTTCAATTTGTAAAATAGTGTTTGGAAGAACTTCTTAAATACATTCTCAGTTTTTTCTTCATAAGATTTAGAAACCAATTCTATTGTTAGCACAAATTTTTACATTATCGTCTTATTCAACTTAACCAACGAAAAAATCATATCTTTTAATAAATATATATATATATATATATATATATTAAAAAAATATAGACGGTTTTGATTCGTCTTACGAATATATATCTGTGATATCGTTTCACAAGTTGTTTCTATTATAATTGGTAAAACTTTTGGTAATAAAAATTAAAATGATCCAATCGAATCGACACATCTCCTAGTGTCGGGTCATTCGAGGTATCTAAATGTAAGTGACATTGTAGCTGTATAGGCACAACCTTAATGTAGATTTAAAAATTGAGATTTATGAATACACGTGTGATCGACTATTTTTTCAGCGAATTCTACAAATATCGATAAATCTTCATCCTTAAATACATCATGCAGTAGTTTCTGTCAAGGTAGGATGAAATTATCCCATAATTAGGCACTGTTTGGTTGGATGTATTGTTAATCTATGTATGAATTATTTTATCCAATCCTACGTTCTTTTCGACATATTATTTATCCATATATTAGTTTTTTTTATTTATTCATATATTAGTTATTAATCTTAAATCAATAAAATCATTAATGATTAGTTATTAATCTTACATCAATAAAATCATTAATGATTTATCTTGTATCAATCAAATCATTTAATTTAAATTATTATATTACCCTCTATAAAATATTATTTTATTTTTTGTTAAAATGAAAAAATAATAATTTATTATTTTTATATAAAATTTAATTAATTAAATCAAATAAATTATAATTTATCAATCAAATCAATATTATATTAAATATTATTTTTTAAGATTGTCAACAAAAAAATATTATTTTTTAAGAGTAATTATTTCAGATTTAAAATTATTTATGAGTTTTTTGGGGGGTTTTTAAAAAATATAATATAATATAATACAAGAAATAATTATATTTACCGAAAGATCATATAAAAGAAAATATTACGATTCTATACCTAAGGAGGAGTTGCTGACTGAACCCCGCCGGCTCAAGGAAAACAAAAGCGGACCCTAATTCTTACTCGTCGATGAACATGGCGTCCCGAATACCTCGCAAGCTTTCCCCTGAATTTCTCCGCCGATGTTTCTTTTCGAACCCTTACATTTCAACTACGCGCCAAAGTTCGAAACTTTTCTCCGGTCCCAGAGTTCCCTGCTCGAAATCCTGCTGCAATAAACTATATTTTGGTGAGATCATACCGCCTCAAAATGCCATTTCTAAGTGCCAAAGTCAAATCAAGATACCCAACTTTACCGGAGAAAACCCACAAAATCGAAAAATGGCTGATTTTTTTCGAGTTTGTGCTGTGCCCAGATCGATTGCTAGCTCTCTGTTTAAAGCTGAAGATATATCCGGCTGTAGTGTAATGTATGATAAACCCAGATTCTTGTCTTCCGATTCGGGCCAATCATCGTTTTCATCTGAACAAATTTCCGATACCTTTGTTAAGAATCCGAATCAGAGCCAGGAACTCAAGCATCAGGAGATCACTGGGCCGACTGTCGATCGGGATTTATCAGCCTTAGCGAATGAAACACGCGACGTTCTTGAGATGAAGATGAAGACTATGTACAGCCTAAGTAAGGCTTTGGCTGGATTGGGCCTCGTGCATCTTGCGTTGGGAGCTTGGACGGCATATATTACACGAGATTCGCCTATTCCAGAGGTGTTGATACAGAGTCTCTTGGCTTTTGGGATGCCATTCTCACTTGCATTCATGTTGAGGCGAGCTTTGAAGCCAATGTACTTCTTCAAGAAAATGGAGGAGCAAGGTAGACTGCAGATTTTGACCCTTACTCTTCAGATTGCCAAGAATTTGAACACCTTTTTTGTCCGTTTTCGAGGAGTTTCTTATTTGTGTGTTGCTGGAGCATCTGTTGGTTTGATCCTTGTAGTGTTTTCTCGGTGAAGCACTTGAACTTTTTTATAGACTTTAAGATATGAGATGCATTATTGCTCTGATTTTTCATGTAGAATTGTGTTATTTATTGACGGTGAATGATACATATTTGGCAACTCGTTGATGTTTGTGTTCTTATAGATTTAAAAACAATGATGCAAAATTAATAGACATAGTGATAAACATGGGAGATGTTTCTTTAAGCATTGCTTGTAATATCCACTTGAATGTTAACTCCTTTGATCAGTGGTAGTGTTAATGTCGATTTTCTTATGATGACGCTGGATGCTAATGCAGGCATTTCTTTTCTAAGTTCATGTTTATTTTGAATCATTAATGGAATATATATTTCTGGGCTTTATTGAGTACGTTTCAAGAATCAAACAATGAAGTGAAGATGAAAATGGTTGGCACTAATTTGAACATCGATCAGCTAATCTGTTTCATCCATTCAGTAGAATAAAAATGTGAACAAAGTGACTAAATTTTTTTTATGTTCTAATTTTAGTGTATGTTCAATAGCTGAACATATCTGCCTTAAACACTCATGTTACATCATGTGATCTTATGTCCAATGACGGGGTGCTAGTGCCTCATTGTTCAAGTAGCTGAACGTATCACCAGTTATATCTCTCGGTATACATATCTGTTTTTCTGGTGCTTGAACTATGGTTCTTGTCGCGAGGGATAAAACTTTGCGGCTCGGCGAGTAATTTGCCGAGCTCAACCTGTTCTTTTCTTTTTCTCAATCGAGTCAAATATCTAGCATCAAATATGTGCGTTTTTGGGTATCTTAGAAAGTAGTCTGGTTCAGTTTCACTGCGTTTCAAAACTTCTGATCCATTTGTGTGTTGTAATTTATTTATATAGCTTGATTAGTCTGATGAAGCGATAAAATTTGATTTTGCAGGATATAAGATAACAACGATATAATTATCAAAGTGTTTGGGTGATGATTAATTAAAATTTTACATATATATATAGGACGAAAAGACTCTTGCTTTAAGGCGCCCAAACTCCACTTTCGTCACCTTTTTCTTTGCTCCTTGCATGTTCTGTAATATGTTCTATTCTTCTTTCAACTTCTTCATTGTCATTTCGCGTGTCTATCATCTCATGGAAGAAGGGAAAAACTTCCACCATATTTATTTTTCGTTCCCCCACAAAAAAAAAATGTATCGTTTTTTAATATAATAATTATAGTTATTGTTTTTAATTCAACTCTTATCTGATACTGGGGGAAAATGACGTTTTAGTATCATATTATATTCTGAATTTTCAAACTATCACATATATAAAACTTATCAAACAAAAGCCTGAGACGAGTCCCGCTGATGGCGGGTAGATTTTCTAATTTATTTAGGTAGATTTAAGTAGTTTCATCGCTCGAGATAAGCAAGTCTCGAGTTCATGCTCAAGTTCCGTCGGTTGTGCGGGCAGTTTTATCACATTATTGTATCGTGTAGTTGTAATATTGATGAAATATTGTACTTGTACTCTCAAAAAAAAAACTTATCAAACAAAATTTCATATGCTTGAGAATTACAAAGATGTCGATGTGTTTGTTATTATAAGATAAATTTTTTTAAAATTGTCGAAACTATTCAATACACAAAAACTCTCATGATATAGTCTCACATATTAATTTCGTGACATATATATTTTATCCGACCCATAAAAGTATATTTTTTTTTGGCAAAAGAATATTTTTCACTCTATACGCGGTTGTGATCTATCGTTCTCATAGTATAACTGTAACAACCCTAACTCTATAGTAAATAAATATGCGGAAATTTTTTTTTTTTATACTACTAAATAAAATATGTACATATATGCCCATACATATATGCACAGAATAAAATCTTAAAATAAATTCATGACTAAATAAATAAACAATTTAAATACTTAAATAAAATGCATTCTATGAATTAAATAAATATCTGAGTCAACCCTATAATTTAAAAATATACTGCATAATTAAAATAAATAAAAAGTGTGCATGCACTAAATTATTTAATAAAATATTCCAAACAACTCAACCCTTATAAAAATAATAAAATGTATCATAAGACTCAAGCATGGTGACTCAGAAGCTGTCACGGTCACGGGGCTACTGCAGCACTGCTCATACGTCCTCACCACCGGTAGGGGTAACCTGCTCCTCTACATACTCACCTGCACCATATCAGTGTAGTGAGCCTAGAGGCCCAACATGCATACTAACAAGGGTTTAAGATAATTTAATACACTTTCATACATAATACATATACTATAAGTGCATGAGCATGCCTTAAAAATAATAACATAAATGTTGCTTAAATAATCACTGAATTATACATAACATACTTAATATCATACATACTTGAGTTGTTGAGCACTTATTTTCTTAACATCGAATGGTCCTATCCGTAAGTGTGACCCATACTTATAGTGCGACTGATCAGTCTAAGAAACCATCGTACGAGGCTGGTGGCGAACCACCCATACATAAATGGCAGAAACTGCCCATACATAAATGGCCACACTACTTCAATTTCCACCTAAAATATTTTTATTTGCTCAACCATAGAATTTCAATCGTAACATAAGAATTGATTTCATGAATGCATGTACTTAAATAAATTGTGTGTCCTTCATATATATTTAATTTAATTTTCTTACTAACATATAAATATTAAAATAACTTAAATGCATAAAAATAATTAAATATATAATCAGGACACATGCAATTTTTCTCATGGATGGTTCTGCTGCTGGCCCTAGACATGCAAGCCCATTAACTTAAGACTTGGCCCAATAAATTAACCAAAGCCCATTAAGACTAAATTAGGCCCAATAACACTGTCCCTGGCCCAATGGGCCCAAAAGCCCAATAACAGGCCCAATAACTTTCATGGGCTCCCAAGCCCATAAAAATTTCTGGCCAACTTAAAAATTTAAATAAAAATTATTAAAAGCCCAAAAATAGTTAAATTAACCCAAAATAATTTAATGGAGCCCAAATAAATTAAATAGTACTAATTAAATTTTTGGGAATTTAATTAGCTCATTTAACTCCTAATTAACTTAAAAACTTAAAAAAAATAAAAATACCCGAGCCCAATTAAAATAACCCGGACCCGGACCCACTTAACCCGACCCACTAACCTACTGACCCGACCCGAACCCAAGACCCGACCCGGAAGCCACCAGAAACCCTAAGCCCGACTCCCCCCTCTCTCGTTACGTCTCGGCCGAGAGCAGCAGGCCTTCTTGGCCTGCTGCCGGCCGGCTCCGGCCGCCCCTGGCCGGAGCGCCGCCGCCCGGACGTAGCCCACGTCCGGGCGGACCTAACCTGACCAGGCCCCAGCCCCCATGCAGCCAGGAACCAGGAACCCGAAGCCCATTAACTCGAAACCCTTACCTGCTCGGCCATGGCAGCCGTCTGTCCCTACGCCTCTCCTGGGTTCGTTTGGCTCGAACCACTCGAGCCATTCGAACCCAGGCCAGCCCACAACCCCCTCTAGACCCTTGGCCAGCGGCTAGACCCACCAATGGAAGAAAAACGTGAGCATGAACCATCAAAATGCCAAAACCGAGTGCATAGAGAAAGGATTTGAAAATTTGCTGTAAAAAAAAAACTGATGAGTCTCGGTACTACACACCCACACACATACATACACTGATATAGGTTTGAAAAGTGAATAGAAACATGCCTTTCACCGTAGATGACGAGGAAACACGAGCGTGGGACGGTTCCGGGACGACGGGACGAAAATACGGGACTTTTGGAGCTTCAAGATCCTTGGCTATGGGGTCTTCTTTGGTGACGGCTCGATGGAGAAGAAGATGGAGGTGGGTGTCGGCTGAGTGGAAGAAAAACGTGGGAGGTAGGGATAGGTTTAGGTTTTAGTTTATTAGAAAATAGGGTAATTAAATATATAAGGATATAATATATATAAAATATAACTTAACTAAAACTCTAAAAGAAATCTTTAAAAAAATCTGAAACATTATTGAAAATCCCGAAATTAAAATTAAGGGAATTTTTAAAAGTGATTAAAAGTCATTATCTTGACTAATTTTGGATAAAAATGACCCCTAAAATTAAATAAAATCAAATATTTAAAATTTTGAGATAATAAGACTCGAAATAATATTTTAAGGCTCTAAAAAGGCTCATAAAATAATTTGGGTGGAAAGTTGTCATCTCGTCCGTCCACGGTCCCGTCTACGCGATCAAATAATAATAAAAATACTAAAAATCATAAAAATCACTAATTATGGGTTAAATGCTTAAAAAATAAATTAAATCATGCATAAATAATTCACATAATTATTTAACCCATAATTCATAAATTTAAATAATTAAATATCCTAATTATGCAGGCGGATTTACGTATTTAAAAATACCGGGTGTTACAATAACTATCCTTACAAAAACGAATATAATGATATTATAATAGTAATGTAATGAAACTAGTTTAAGTTTTAAAAAAATTGCATATTTTTTGAATTTTATCATAAATGTTAAACTTATATTTTTTAAAAAATTATATTTTAATTAAGAAAATTTGATATCTTTGGGAAAAAAAATCAATTTTTTTTAATGCATTAATATCTTCAAATAAAAATTGAAGTTAAATCTTAAATAAAAATCCTAAGAAATGATAGCAAAATCTTATTTTAAGTTTTGATAAATAGAAAAGTGAGAGTAAAAATAGGTGGAAGACATGATGAGAACTATAAATATATAGATTAATGATATTTTACAAAAAAGTAAAATGTTAAATAAAGTATTTTTTTTAAAAAAAACAGAGTCATTCTAACTTTTTTTAATAAAAGCTTGTTTTGAGTTTTTGACTATTTATAAGTTGTTTTGAAAAAAAATTTTGACAAATAAACTTTAAAAACTAAAATCTATAAATTCAATTAAACATCTCTTCCCGATACATATGCAAGTCCATGTGATATCCATATTCCACGATTTTCTCATATATCTACTTCTTTGATATTATTTCTTCTCACTTCAATTTTTTAAAACGAAATCATTTTCATTTAGAAAATATAATTTTTAAGATAAACTATCTACTGATATTATGTTTTAGTGTTGCGTAAGTCGGTCTCATAAATTTATATAGATGGATCTTGTAAGGAAATAATAGTTGCACATAAATAGTTTGAGGTGTTGTCACAAGGTGTTGACAACACTTACTATAACACCTTGAGTAATTTGCAGCGAAATATAAGTTAAGCATATATAAAATAAATAAGCAACCAAATAAATAGACTCAATTGAATTAAGCAAGAGTATAAATACTCTTGCAGCGCCTCAGGGCAAAACTTCACTAGAAAACTAATTAAAGAGTGTTACAAACCCTAATACTAGTTACTATTGTAAAAATCAATTTCTCAAGACAGGTGAGAAAATAAATAATAAAGTTTCTCCTAAAAAGCATTCTATATGTAACAGAATAAAAAAACAGAATAAGGAGAAAAACTCTTGAAGCCAAAACACATGAGTAGCACACTTCTTCGATCAACAATCTCCGAATTGTTCTTCACGGCTTCAAGCACTATGTTCAACCGTCAAGCTCTAGCCGTTCTACGAACGTATTCTTTTGCTTATTAAAACTCACGGTCTCTCAATGATCGATCCTTCCTTGTAGGCGTATGTCATCAATAGGCGGGCCTGATCAATCATCAAGGAAGTTTCCTGATCCTCAAAAGCCTCGACTTATGCTGGAAGAAAATAAAAAGCCTACTGCAAAGAAGATTGACACGATGCAATGTCATGAATGTCAAGGCTATGGTCATTTTGCCAATGAATGTGCAAACAAGTTTCGAAAAGGGATGAACACATCTTTGAGTGGTGAATATTCTGAAGAAGGTAAAGAACAGAATGAAGAAGAAAGCCACACATCCCTGACATCATTGATGGAAAGAAAGAAGATGATGCAAGTCAATCCTTTAGGTGTTGCCGCAGGTGTTGCCACACCTGGCCGCAACATCTCCCAAAAGTCAGTATGTTTAAATTTTTTTACCACTGATAATGTGTGTAATACTGATGCAGGTGATGAAAGAATGTCTCTTGAAGATGTGCGAATGCAATATGAAGAGTTATATGCCGACTGGGTTGAACGATATAAGAAGAATACTTTTCTTTCAAGAGAAAATTCTGATTTGAAGGCTTCTATGTCAAGACTTGAAGTAGTGCTGAGTAAGAAGGACCTGGAATTGTGTAAGGTTAAGGATGAACTCATGAAAGCTAAGGCTACACTCGCTAAATTCAATTCAAGCACAACCAAGCTTGATTCTTTGCTCATGATGAGAAGAGATGGTAAGGCTGGACTAGGTTTTGAAAACAGTAAATTTGAGGTTGGTGAATGTTCAAAAGCTCCTGTATTTGTCAAAGAAAATAGTTGTCCAGGAAGCTTAACAGAAAAGGTCACAACAAACCGATCCTCCAAAACCAAAGCCACAACCTGCTGCATCTTTAAAGCCCAGAAGGAAAGGTAAGTATGTTTGTCATTACTGTCATAGACCTGGTCATATCATACCATACTATTTTAAGTTGCAGGAAGATTACAGACAGAGATCTGCATCGAAGGTGTTGCCTAAGGTGTTGCCAACACCTTTCCACAACATCTCCAGAAACAAATCTACTGTAAGACAGGTTTGGGTACCAAAAGCTGATATTCACTGCTATATGATTTATACTATTTCGAAAACTAATGTTTCAGGTGCTTGGTACTTTGATAGCGGTAGCTCACATCATATGACATGTTCTAAGAAGTTTCTCACAGATTATGTTGAACAAAAGAGTGGGAAAGTGACTTATGAAAGAGGTTCAAAGGGAATTATCGTAGGTACGAGATCGTTTGATAATTTCTATCAACTTGGAGAGGAGATGACATGTAGACATTCAAAGGTGGATGAATTTAACCTATGGCATCAAAAGTTGAGACATGCAAACTTCAAGAATTTGAAGAACTTAAGTAAGTTTGATGCTGTTAGAGGTATGTCTAATTTGAAATCTGGAATTCCAATTGTTTGTGAGGCATGTCGAAAAGAAGCAGGTCAGGGTGTCACACCAGATGTTGTCAACATCTGAAATAACACTCTGTCTTCAGCTTGTACATATGGACTCGATGGGTCCAATGGATGTGGAAAGCTGTGAAGGTAATAAATATTCTGTTGTTTGTGTAGATGATTTTTCACCATATACTTGGGTAAGATTTGTGAGAGAAAAATCAGATATATTTGATGTTTTTAAGAATTTGCTCACAAGGATTGTGAATCTTGAAGGTGACCAGAATTCACACTGATTATGGTAAGGAGTTCGAAAACTTTTATTTTGAGAATTTATGTGGTAAGAAAAGTATTTCTCATGAATTCTCTGCTCCTAAAACTTCACAATAGAATGAAATTGATAAAAAAAAAAAAAGAATATAACTTTGCAAGAGATGGCTAGAGTGGTGTTAAGTTCTGAAAATATCTCAAAACTTTTTTTTGGGCAGAAGCCTTAATCACAGCACGTCACATTTCAAATTGAGTATACTTGAGTAATGGTTCTACTATGACTTCTTATGAAACTCTCATGGGAAAGAGGCCAAATCTTAAGTACTTTCTTGTTTTTGGCTGTGTATGTTACGTTTTGAATGATATTGATCATTTTGCAAAGTTTGATGCTAAAATGAGAAGTGTTTGTTCTTAGGTTATTCTTCGGATATTCAAGCTTACATGATGTTTAACTTAAGAACTGAAACAATTTTTGAGTCTATTGATGTTGTATTTGATGATTTTGCAGATCTGAAGAAGAAAACTGTCGAAGATAAAGTTTATGATCTGCTGGATAATTCTGGAAATTTAGATGTTGTCCAAGGAGTGTTGCCAACACCTCTGACAACAACTCCTGCTGAGATTCCAGAAATAAAAGTTGAAAAGCCTACTGATGAGAATATTGATGAGGACCATGAGGTAAACGAAGCTGGAAAGAATGTTCCAAGCAGAATTCAGAAGAATCACCCAACCTTACAAGTCATTGGAGATGTGCATGGAAATATGCAAACCCGACGAAAAGAAAATGTGGATTATCAAAATATGGCTGGACTAATTTGCATGAGCTCCACGTTTTCACAGGTAAGATTTTCATGTTTTGTGTCAAACAGTGAACCCAAAAAGGTTTGCACTGTATGGATTGTAGCAAGCACCACGTGCATGGTATGGAAGATTAACCAAATACTTGCTCAATCTTGGATTCAAAAGAGGTGAGATTGATAAGACATTGTTTGTGCAAAAGTCTCAAGGTAATATTCTTATTTGCCAAGTTTATATGGATGACATAATCTTTTGTGCTTCTTGTGAAAAACTTGTTGATGAATTTGTGAAGCGCATGTCGTCTACTTTTGAGATGAGTATGGTTGGTGAATTGAATTATTTCTTGGGGTTGCAAGTAAAACAAATGCATGGTGAAATTTTTTTTTGCCAAATACAGTATGCTAGAAATCTTGTGAAAAAGTATTTGAATGAAAATTGTAAACACATGCGTACACCAATGAGGTCAAGTGAAAAACTGTCGAGGGAAGATGTTGTCGAAGGTATTGACAACACCCTCTACATAAGCATAATTGGAAGTATCTTGTTTTTTTTGCTACTAGGCTAGATATCATGCTTAGGTGAATGTGTACTGTGATAATTCAAGCATCATTGATATATCCAAAATCCAGTACAACACTCTCGAACCAAACACATAGACATTTGACATCACTTCATTAGAGATTTGGTCGATAAAGGCATGATCTGTATTGAGTTTATTAGAACTGATAACCAATTAGCTGATATTTTCACCAAAACATTGTATTTCGAGAGATTTTTCAATCTAAGGAAGTCTCTTAGTTTGTGTGCATTATAGACAGAACTGAGATGTTGTCTGGAGTGTTGCCAACACCCTGCGATAACACCTTTTCATGCATGTGCATCTTTAGGTTCATTAGGCATGTTGCATTCATGCATTCATTCTGTTTTGTGATGTGTTGGATACTTTGTAACCATTGACCAGTTTTCACTCAGGATTCTTTGCAAATTGTTTTACAGTTTAATGAGATTTAATTGAAGAAGAGTTCTGACTAAATCACGAAGTAGTGGAGGGATGTTCGTGTATTCCATGATCCTGTCCCAAGTGAAAAGTGATTTCGCAAATTCAGAAACTCAAAATAACAAAATGGTTAAAAGAGATAATCTCAATCATTAAATTTGATTGAAAATCAAAAGCAAATGGAAAAAGCTACCTAAAGGGGTCCGTTGAAGATCGTTCTTTTAGTGTGCAGGCTACCACTTCTGTAATAATGGATTTAATGGCTATTTGGAAATAAAATTTTTTGAGAATCCTGAAGTGTTGCTGGAAGATGTTGCCAACATCGTGGACAACACCTCACTTGTCAACATTTTATTTTGCATGTGATTGCATTTTATTGCATTGTTACACTTTGTTTTTAGACATAATTAGGACATGCATATTTATTTTATGGTGAATATATCTTGCTGAGAAGTTTGAAGTTCGAAATAAGCAAAATTTAGTGATTTGCCCAATCCACTAATATTTCGAATTGTTTTGTGATTGAAAGTGTTTTTAGTGGAGTTTATTTCGATGTGAAGTTTCTTTATGGAAATTTTGTGAAAATCAATTGGCTTGATTTATTGCCTTAATTCGGAAATTTGTTTCCATAATGATTTCAAACTCCATTTTACGTTGGCAATTGTTACTGTTGGGGAACATTAATTGCGACCGAGTGATTAAGAAGTGAAGGGTTTTTTGTTCAGATTTGATCTTATCATCAGAATATTTTATGGTCTTGTTACTCCTTGCGCTCCCTCACCACATTATCACTTCTACATAATTTTGTCGGTCCTTGCATTATTGTCAAATTCTTCTCTTCGTATTCTAACTGTTCAAAATTTTATGGCAGAGAAGAATTTTGATTCACTGATATTTGAAACAGAGATTGAAAGGAATATTTTATTCCTTAAAATCATCCTATTTTGAAAAAGATTTTATTAATTATCTTTTGCCTTTCTTGGACATGAAGTTATTTAATTCCTTGAATAACTTGATTTAATTAAAGTTATCAGAATATTATGTTATCTAATATCTATTGATTTAATTCTTTATTGTGTAGATTTGTCTTGATCAAGATCTAGAGTCCTGCGCCTACAAGGAAACATTCTAAAGAAGGACTCTTGCTCTATTTATTGATGACATACGCCTACAAGGAAGGATGGATCATTGAGAGACCGTGAGTTTTAATAATCAAAAGAATACGTTCGTAGAACGGCTAGAGCTTTATGGTTGAACATAGTGCTTGAAGCCGTGAAGAACAATTCGGAGATTGTTGATCGAAGAAGTGTGCTACTCATATGTTTTGGCTTCAAGAGTTTTTCTCCTTATTCTGTTTTTTTATTCTATTACATATAGAATGCTTTTTAGGAGAAACTTTATTATTTATTTTCTCACTTGTCTTGAGAAATTGATTTTTACAATAGTCACTAGTATTAGGGTTTTTAACACTCTTTAATTAGTTTTCTAGTGAAGTTTTGCCCTGAGGCGCTGCAAGAGTATTTATACTCTTGCTTAATTCAATTGAGTCTATTTATTTGGTTGCTTATTTATTTTATACACGCTTAACTTATATTCCGCTGCAAATTACTCAAGGTGTTATAGTAAGTGTTGTCAACACCTTGTGACAACACCTCGAACTGTTTATGTGCAACTATTATTTCCTTACAAGTGGCATCAAAGCCATCTTTTTGATACACTAAGAACTGATCTTGGTTGCTTATTTTATTACAGGAAATAAGATGGACTCATCATCTGTTTCGAATTCGTTTCTCAAACCTCCAATTCTTGATGGAGCTAATTAAGCACTTTGGAAGCATAGAATGAGATATACTATTAAAGCTATGGATGTTCGTGCTTGGCAAAGTATTCTGACTGGTTGGACTCCTCCAACAACGCAAGATGACGACGGAGACTATATCATCAAGAGAGAAGAAAATTGGACTACCAAGAAAACACTAAGCTCAAGCTACAATGCTAAGGCACTCAATGTTATCCTTGCAACTATGGATATGAGGATGTATGGGATCATATCTGACTGCACTATTGCTTAGGATGCATGTGATGCTCTTCAAGAACACTGCGAAGGGACTGATAGTGTGAGAAGAACAAGACTGAGATTGTTAAACGCTAAATTTGAGAGAATCGGGATGGATGAGAATGAGACTATTGCTGACTATGATAAGAAACTTAGGGAGATAGCTACTGAGGCTCATGATCTCGGAGGACCTATTGCGAGTGAAGCTATGGTGAACAAGGTTCTTCGATCCTTGCCTAAAAGATTCAATGGGAAGATATGGGCACTTGAGGAAGTAAAGGACACTTCAAAGATGAAGATGACTGAATTGATTAGCATTCTTCAAGTCTTTGAGATGAATAATTCAGACCAAGAGAAGGATAAAGGAAAATCAATAGCTTTTCAAGCTTCAAAGCCTTCATATGAGGAATATGTTCAACTTCATCAAGAAATTCATCAATCTGATTTAGGAGAAGATTCGATCTCTCTCATGACTAAGAAATTCAATGATTATCTGAAGAGGATGAAAGAGTCAAGAAAGACGGATCAAAAATTCAAGACTCCAATGTTCTCCAACAAGCCCTTGAGGATCACTGGACCAGAACAATCACCAAAGAAACCTACTGATACTTCTAAGCCTCGGATGATGGTTGATGAAAAGAAGAAGTTTGTCTCAAAGAAGCTGGACAAGGTTCAATGTCATGCTTGTCAAGGTATTGGACACTATGCAAATGAGTGTGCCAACACACTTAAGAAAGAGATGAACACGTCTTTGAGTGATGAAGAGTCTGAAGAAGATGAACATGAAGATGAAGAGAGTCATACTGCCCTATCTTCCTTACTGGAAAGCAAGAAGAAGTTTCAAGTCAATCCTTTAGGTATTTCCGCAGGTGTTGCCACACCTGGCCGTAACACCTCCCAAAGGTCAGTCTGTTTGAATTCTTCCATTACTGATAATATGTGTGATAATGATACAGGTGAAGAGACAATATCTATAGAAGAAGCTCGGATGATGTTTGAAGAATTACATACTGATTGGATTGAAAGGAACAAAGTGAATACTATCCTTTCAAAGGAAAATTTTGATCTAAAGGCTGATGTGTCAAGACTGAAAATCATACTGAGTAAGAAAGACATTGAATTAAGCCAAGTGAAGGAAGAACTCGGAAAGGCAAAGGCTACATTGGCTAAGTTTAATTCAAGCACCTCCAAGCTTGATTCTCTATTTATGATGGGAAGAGATGGTACTGCTGGTTTGGGATTTGAAAATAACATTTTTGAGATTGGTGAAAGTTCGAAAGGCCCTGTGTTTGTCAAGGAAAGTAACAGTTCAGAAAACTCAAGTAAAAAGGCCTCACCAATTGTCCCTCCAAAAACAAATCCACAACTTGCTGCTCCTTCAATGGCCAGAAGGAAACGTAAGTATATCTGTCACTATTGTCATAGACCTGGTCATATCAAACCATATTGTTTTAAGCTACAGGAAGGTTACAGGTATAGATCTGCATCGAAGGTGTTGCCTAAGGTGTCGCCAACACCTCCTCACAACATCCCTAGAAACAGATCTTATGTAAGAAAGATTTGGGTACCAAAAGCTGATATTCAATGTCATATGATTTATACTGCTTTGAGGACTAATGTTTCAGGTGCATGGTAATTTGATAGCGGTAGCTCTCGTCACATGACAGGATCCAAGAAGTTTCTCACTGATTATGTTGAACAGAAAAGTGGTAAAGTAACCTATGGAGGAGGTTCAAAGGGAAACATTGTTGGAAAAGAAACTCTGAATGTTGTTGGACTGCCCAAGCTTCGAAATGTGCTTCATGTTGAAGGATTAACCGCGAATTTAATAAGCATAAGCCAACTTTGTGATGATAATTTGCATGTGCAATTTGATAAAAAGTTATGTAAAGTTTTTGATGAATCAAATCTATGTGTCATGTCAAGTACAAGGTCGTCCGACAACTGTTATCAACTCGGAGAAGAAATGGCCTGTAGGCACACAAAAGTGAATGAGTTTGATCTATGGCATCAAAAATTGGGTCATGCAAATTTCAAGACATTAAAGAACTTGAGTAAGTTAGATGTTGTAAGAGGTATGCCTAACTTAAAATCTGGTATTCCATTTGTGTGTGAAGCATGCCAGAAAGGGAAGCAGACTAGGGTGTCACACGAGGTGTTGCCAACATCTGTGACAACATGCTGCCTTGAACTTTTGCATATGGACTTGATGGGTCCAATGGATGTTGAAAGCTTCGGTGGTAAAAAATACTCTTTTGTTTGTGTGGATGATTTTTCAAGATACATATGGGTAAACTTTCTGAGAGAAAAATCAGACACATTTGATGCATTCAAGAAATTGCTCACCAAAATTTCGAACCTATACAATCTGAGGGTAATCAGAATTTGTTCTGATCATAGTAAGGAGTTCGAAAACTCTTCGTTTGCTAGCTTGTGTGATAAGAAAGGTATTTCTCATGAATATTCTGCCCCTAAAACTCCACAAAAAAATGGGATAGCCGAGAGAAAAAATAGTACTTTGCAAGAAATGGCAAGAGTGATGCTTAGTTCTAAAAATATTTCAAAACGTTTTTGGGCTGAAGCTTTGAATACTGCATGTCATATTTCAAATAGAGTCTATTTGAGGAATGGTACTACTGTGACATCCTATGAACTTCTCATGGGAAAGAGGCCAAATCTTAAATATTTTCACGTATTTGGATGTGTTTGTCACGTTTTGAATGATAGAGATCATCTTGCTAAATTTGATGCAAAGAGTGATAAGTGTATGTTCTTAGGATATTCATCAAATAGCCGAGCCTATAGGATATATAACTTGAGAACAAAGACTATTTTTGAATCAATTAATGTTGTTTTTGATGACTTTGCAGATCTAAAGAAGAAAACAGCTGAGGATGATGTTAATGATCTGCTGGATAATTCTGGAAATTTAGATGTTGACAAAGGAGTGTTGCCAACACCTCCGAAAACACCTCCTACAGAAAATCCAGATTCAAAAGCTGAAAAGCCTACTGATGAAAATACTGATGAAAGCAGTGAGGTAAACGAAGCTGGAAAGAATATTTCAAGCAAAATTCAGAAGAATCACCCAACCTCACAGGTAATTGGAGATGTGTATGGAGACTTGCAAACTCGAAGGAAAGAAAAAGTTGATTATCGAAAGATGGCAGGTTTACTGTGCATGAGTTCTACATATTCTCAGGTAAGATTCTCTTGTTTCGTGTCAAACATTGAACCAAAAAAGGTTGAAGAAGCTTTAAAAGATGAATTTTAGGTCAATGCTATGCATGAAGAGTTAGAACAATTTGTGAAGAATGATGTTTGGTACTTGGTACCGTGTCCTGCTCATGGTAATATCATAAGAACTAAATGGATTTTCAAGAATAAAACTGATGAGTCGGGAAACATCATAAGAAATAAAGCTAGGTTGGTAGCTCAAGGGTATACACAGGTTGAAGGGGTGGATTTTGATGAAACCTTTGCTCCTGTAGCCCGCATTGAGTCTGTCCGACTTTTGCTTGCTATTTCATGTAACATGGGTATGAAACTTTTTCAAATAGATGTAAAAAGTGCCTTTTTGAATGGGATCCTGAATGAAGAAGTCTATGTGAAACAACCTAAAGGGTTTGAGGATCCAAATCATCTTGATTATGTGTATAAGTTGAAAAAGGCATTGTATGGATTGAAGCAAGCACCACGTGCATGGTATGTGAGACTCACCTTGAAACGACCCTAACTCTATAATTATTAAATAAATAAATATGCGGAAATTTTTTTTTTATACTTACTAAATAAAAATATGCACATATATGCCCATACATACATGCACAGAATAAAAAGATTTAAAATAAATAAATAAATAAATAATTTAAATAAAAATTGCATTCTTTAAATAAAATAAATATCTGAGTCAAACATTTAATTAAGAATACTGCATAAGAAAAATGTTGTAGAATTTGCATGCACTGAAAATATTCAAATAAAATATTCAAAGCCCCAACCACTGAAAAATAATTAAAAAGTGTAACATGCTGACATAATTAAAACATGCAATGTGACTCAGACATCTATCACGGTCACGGGGTCACTGCATGTCCGCTCATATGTCCTCGCCGCCGGTAGGAGCTACATCCTCCTCTACGAACTCACCTGCACCATACCAGTGTAGTGAGCCTAGAGGCCCAACATGCTAACATAACAAGGGTTTAAAATAATTTAAAACAATTAAATATTAATACATAACATATACATGAATGAGCATGCTTAAAAATATCATGGCATAAACATAACTTAAATTAACTTAAATAACATAATACATACATATTGTTGAGCAGTTAAATTTCTAACATCGCATGGTTGTATCCGTAGTGTAACCTTAAATCATACATTAAATATTGATCAGCGTGGAAACCAACGTACGTGGCGGTGACGAATCACCTCTTAAATTGGCAGTAAACTGCCCTTCAATAGTTCACATATGGGGACGAATCCCCCTTAAATTGTCACACTACTTCAACTTCCAACATAAAATATTTTATTATTGCTCAACCTTAAATATTTAATTATGCATAAAATTATTTCATGAATGCATGTACTTAATTAAAATGTGTGTCCTTCATATATATTTAATTTAATTTCTTACTAACATATAAATATTAAAATAACTTCAATGCATACAAATAATTAAATATATAATCAGGACACATGCAAATTTCTCATGGATTGTCTTGGACTGCTGGCCCTAACACTCAAGCTCAATTACTTAAATCTGGCCCAATAACATACTTAAGCCCAATAAAATAATTTAAAGCCCATAAAACATTCTAGGCCCAATAACAACTTAAACTGGCCCAATGGGCCCAAAAGCCCAAAGACTGGCCCAATAACTTTTATGGGCTCAAAAGCCCATAAAATTAATGGACTAACTTAATTAAAATTTTAAAAGCCCAAATAAAATTATTTGGGAGTCCAAATAATTTTATTTCTAATTAATTGGCCCAAAAACCCATTAATTCATAAAATATTTTAAAAATAAAAAGACTCGAGCCCGGCCCACCGAACCTGGACCCGGACCCACTTAACCCGACCCACTACCCTAATGACCCGACCCGGACCATAGACCCGACCCGGACCACACCTAAAACCCTAAACCCGATCCCCATTCCCCTCTCCTTCTCGGCCGCCGCGTGCAGCAGCCCTTCTAGGGCTGCTGCCGCCCTGCTCCGGCCACCCCTTGCCGGAGCCCCGCCGCCCAGACGTAGCCCACGTCTGGGCGGTTCGAACCTAGCCCATGACCCCGGCCCATGCACCCCACAGGCCAACAGCCAAACCCCCTTCCTCGAAACCCTAGCTGCGCCTCCATCTGCCCTTCCAGCCCTCACCTGTTCGGCCGAGCCCAATTCAGACCCTAGCCCAGCCATGGCTCGACTCTAAGGACCCTACCAGACCTAAGAACCATCAGCAAACAGCCCTTGACCGATCCATGTCAAAAGAACGTGAACATGCATCAAGAATGGGAAAATATGAACTCCTCACACCATAACACACTTGTTTTTCTGAAAATTCTTGAAAGAATCCAATGCATACACACACACACCGTTATACACTGATATAATACAAATAAATAAAGATGGGATCATGCATTTCACCGGAAACGAAGAGAAAAACGAGCGTGGGACGATTCCGGGACGACGGGGGCGATGACAACCGACTTGGACCTTCAAAAACCGAGGCTATGGTGTTCTTTCTTGTGGGAAGCCGATGAAGATGATGAATGGAGGGGAGGGAGGCGGCCAAAAGCGTGAGTGATCGGTTAGGTTTTGGGTAGATTAGGTTTGAGTTTTTATTTTAATAAAATAGGTTTTTAGGATATTAAAAATTTTAAATAAAACAAACATAAAATTTTAAAACTCTAAATAAAAGTTAAAATCTGATAATTTAAGTTAAACATATGAAAATCCCGAAATTATAAATTTAGGGAATTTTAAAAATACTAAAAAGTCAATATTTTGGTTTATTTTGAATAAAAATGGACTCCTAAAATTATATAAAATTAAATACTAAAAATTTTGAGATAATAAAACTCAAAATAATATTTTAGGGCTCTAAAAAGGCTCATGAAATTAATTGGCTAGAAAGTTGTCATCTCGTCCGTCCACGGTCCCGTCTACGCGATAAAATAATTAAAATACTAAAAATCATAAAAATCACTAATTATGGGTTAAATGCTTAAAAATAAATTAAATCATGCACAAATAATTCACATAATTATTTAACCCATAAATCTAAAATTTAAATAATTAAATATCCTAATTATGCATGCGGATTTACGTATTTAAAATACCGAGTGTTACAATTCTCCCCCCCCCCCTTAAATTGAATTCGTCCTCGAAATTAAAGTACTTACCCGAACAACTCCGGGTAGCGAGTCCTCATATCTGCCTTGGTCTCCCAAGTAGCTTCCTCCTCCGAGTGATTCAGCCACTGGACTCTGACCATCGGTATGACCCACGTCCTAAGCCTCTGCTCCTCCCTTTCCAAGATCCGCACTGGCCTCTCCTCATACACTAGATCTGGTGGCAACTGTAAGGGCTCGAAATCCAACACATGCGACGGGTTGGAGACATATCTCCGAAGCATGGATACATGGAAAACATTGTGCACTGCCGCTAGCCCTGGAGGTAGAGCTAAACGATAGGCCAACGTGCCAACTCGCTCCAAGATCTCGAATGGCCCTATATATCTCGGATTAAGCTTGCCTCTCCGTCCAAAACGCGCTACTCCCTTCATAGGTGACACCTTCAAGAATATGTGATCATCTACTGCGAACTCCAAATCGCGTCGTCTGGCATCTGCATAACTCTTCTGCCGACTCTGCGCAGTCCTCATCCGATCTCTAATCTGAGTCACAATGTCAGCTGTCTGCTGCACAATCTCAGGACCCAGTAGAATCCGCTCACCAACCTCATCCCAATGCACAGGAGATCTGCATCTCCTCCCATACAATGCTGCATAAGGAGCCATAACTATAGACGACTGAAAACTGTTGTTATAGGTAAACTCCACTAATGGCAGCCTAGTCTCCCAAGAGCCCCGAAAATCAATGACACAAGCTCTCAGAAGATCCTCGAGAACCTGGATCACCCTCTTAGACTGACCATCTGTCTGGGGATGAAATGTTGTACTGAACAAAAGCCTAGTCCCCAAAGCCGTGTGCAGACTCTTCCAAAACGCAGATGTGAATCTCGGATCTCTGTCTGACACAATAGACACTGGTATGCCATGCAGTCTAACAATCTCTCGGATGTAAAGCTCTGCATACTGTGTCAAAGAATAAGTAGTCCTCACCGGCAAGAAATGAGCTGACTTGGTGAGTCTATCCACAATCACTCAAATCGCTGTGCAACCTCTGGCACTCCTCGGTAAGCCAACCACAAAGTCCATCGTAATATTCTCCCATTTCCATTCCGGAATAGGAAGAGGTCTAAGAAGTCCTGCTGGACGCTGATGCTCTGCCTTGACTTGCTGACAAGTCAAGCACTCTGACACCACTCTCCCGATGTCACTCTTCATCCCGGGCCACCAATACAATAGCTGCAAATCTTTGTACATCTTCGTACTTCCGGGGTGAATGGAGTACGGAGATGTGTGAGCCTCTGCTAAAATCTCAGCTCTCAACTGATCGACGTTCGGTACCCACATCCTACCACGGTACTGAACGATACCATCCTCCACTGTATACAAGAGGTTACCCCTAGCCTCATCTCTCTGTCTCCATCGCTGCAACTCCTCATCAGTAGACTGTCCCTCCCTAATCCGATCTCGCAGAACTGGCTGCACCGTCAACACTGACAAGCTCGGTGCATGGCCACTCGGATAACACTCCAAGTCAAATCTCTGAATCTCGCTCTGTAGTGGTAACTGTACGGTCAAACATGATACCACTGACGACTTCCGACTCAAAGCATCGGCCACTACATTAGCTTTACCCGGATGGTAGCTAATGTTACAGTCATAGTCCTTCACCAACTCCAACCATCTGCGCTGTCTCATGTTCAACTCCTTCTGTGTGAAGAAGTACTTGAGACTCTTGTGGTCTGTGAAAATCTTGCACTTCTCTCCATATAGATAGTGCCTCCAGATTTTCAAAGCGAAAACCACTGCTGCTAACTCCAAGTCATGCGTCGGATAATTCTGCTCATGAATCTTCAGCTGCCTCGACGCATATGCAATAACCTTACCACACTGCATAAGCACTGCGCCTAAACCTAGTTTAGACGCATCGGTGTATACCACTAACTCCTCGTGTGGTACTGTCATCGCTAACACTGGTGCAGTAGTGAGTGCTTCCTTCAGCTGATCGAAGCTCCTCTGACAGTTTGAACTCCAGATAAACTTCGCATTCTTCTTGGTCAAGGAAGTCAAGGGTACTGCAATAGAGGAAAAACCCTTGATGAACTTCCTATAATACCCTGCCAAACCTAAGAAACTGCGAATCTCTGAAGCATTCTTCGGAATACCCCAATTCTGCACTGCCTCAACCTTAGACTGGTCAACTGCAATCCCATCTCTCGAAATAATGTGGCCAAAAAATGCCACCTGCTCAAGCCAAAACTCGCACTTGCTGAACTTGGCATACAATCGATGCTCCCTCAAAGTCTGCAAGGCTGTCTGAAGATGCTGTCTATGCTCCTCGATGCTCCTAGAATAGATCAAAATATCATCAATGAAGACTATGATGAACTGATCTAGATACGGCTGAAAGACTCGGTTCATGAGATCCATGAAAACCGCTGGAGCATTGGTCATCCCAAATGGCATCACTAAGAACTCGTAATGCCCATATCGTGTCCTGAAAGCAGTCTTGGACACATCTGTATCTCTAACACGCAACTGATGATAACCAGATCGCAGATAATCGATCTTGGAGAACACTGAAGCTCCCTGCAACTGGTCAAATAAATCCTCTATCCTCGGCAGTGGATACTTGTTCTTCACTGTGACCCTGTTGAGCTCTCGGTAATCGATGCACAGTCTCATACTGTCATCCTTCTTCTTCACAAATAACACCGGAGCTCCCCACGGAGAAAAGCTAGGACGAACAAAGCCTTTCTCTAACAACTCCTGAATCTGCTCCTTCAACTCTTTCATCTCGGTAGGAGCAAGTCTGTACGGTGCCTTAGAGATAGGCACGGTGTTTGGCACTAAGTCGATGCTGAACTCCACATCTCTCACTGGTGAAATTCCTGCAACATCCTCCAGAAAGACATCCGAAAAGTCACAAACCACCTCTATCTCTGATAATGATCTGCTAGATGGCTCTGAAGTCGTGACGATACTCGCTAGAAACCCCTGGCAACCCCGTCTCAACAACTTCCTCGCCTGAATATGAGATATCACCTGAGGAATATCACTGCTCTGAGATGCATGAAAAGTGAACGGGTTGCCTACTGTAGGTCTCACTGACACTGATCTCCGACGAAAATCAATCGAAGCTCCATTGACTGTCAACCAGTCCATGCCCAAAATCAAATCGAAAACCACCACATCTGCTCGAATGGAGTGTCCCTGCAGCTCTAACTCCAGTCCTCGAATAACCTTCGAGGTAGAAATAATCTGCCCTGACGGCATAGTAACATCATACCCACTGTCACTACTCTCAGGTGTGATGCCTACCCGCCTGATAAACTCCAGGGAGATAAACGAATGTGTAGCCCCTCAATCTAGCAACGCAAACGTGGAGTTGCCTCCAACTAGAATTCTCCCTGCACGCAGAAAATTCCCAACAGTTTCATACCACTACTAAATTTTCCCCAACGAGTCACTACTAATTCTTAATTCTAATCACAAGTAAAACATGCTTCCTATTCTAACATGCAGTTAAATAACCCAAATAACAACAAATTCCAAATTAAAGACGAAATTTTAACCAAAGGAAAATTATTAAAATGTTAGGGGTAAGATATACCGGTGATCAAGGAGGTGTCTGGATCTACCTCCTCGGCCTGCATCACAAACACCCTACCAGCGGTGTTCTTCTTCCTCGGGCAGTTAGCTATCTGATGTCCTAGCTCCCTACAGTGGTAGCAAACTCCTGCTCCCAATAGACAAGGTCCCGAATGCATCTTCTGACACTTCGGGCAAGTAGGATAAGCTATGGCATTAGGGGCCCCGCCCCTCTACTGCTGCGGCCTCTGCTGCTGTGGCCTCTGCTGTGGATTCGGGCCCTTAGCCGGCCCTGTAAACTGCTTCTTCGCAGGAGGCTGCGAAGATGGTCGCTGATACCCAGCCTGAAACTGCATCTTCCCCTGCTGCTCTCTCTGAATCTCTCTCCGACCCTCCTCGGAACGCAAGGCTCTACTGACTGCAGACTCATAAGTAAGGACGTCTGTCATGCGAACATCATGCTTGATATCCGCCTTCAAACCCTCCACAAACTGCCTCAACTTCTCTGGTGGACTATCTGAAATCAGAGGCACAAAGTGACAGCCCCTCTCGAACTGTCTCACATACTCAACCACTGTCTTGTCCCCCTGACGGAGACTCATAAACTCACGGATCATGCGACTGTGCACATCCTCGGTGAAGTACTTGGCGTAAAAGATACGCCTAAACTCTGCCCATGTCAGTGTAGGAAGGTGAACTCCCCTGGCTGTACCCTCCCACCAAAGCGCTGCGTCACCCCTCAGCATGTACGTCGCACAGTTCACCCTGTCGATGTCTGTGATCCCCATATAAGCAAAGATGGACTCCAGAGAGCGAATCCATCCATCAGCCACCAAAGGATCGGTGGTACCAACAAACTCCTTGGGTCCCTTCTTCTGGAACCTCTCAGCAACGTCCTCCTCATGGGACAACCTAGGGCGAGTAGCCTGCTGCTCTAACAGCGCAGTAATCTCTGCCATCATATTTGCATTGGCCTGCTCCAATGCTGCTAGAGGGTTCTGCGGAGGTGGAGGTGGAGGTGGAGGTGTAGGTGGAGATCCCCCACGTCTGTTCATCGGTCTAGGAGGCATTCTGCACCACCACATATTTTTTTACGTAAATCGCCATGCATAACTAAGTTGTTTAAAATTAATGCTAACTTAAATTCTAAAAATTAAATCATGCTATAAACACTTAAAACTTACAGACCGGTAGCGTGGATTTCTGAGCTCGCATAGCAGTAATGACCCCTCCAAGAACCGTGCTCTGATACCAACTGAAACGACCCTAACTCTATAATTATTAAATAAATAAATATGCGGAAATTTTTTTTTTATACTTACTAAATAAAAATATGCACATATATGCCCATACATACATGCACAGAATAAAAAAATTTAAAATAAATAAATAAATAAATAACTTAAATAAAAATTGCATTCTTTAAATAAAATAAATATCTGAGTCAAACATTTAATTAAGAATACTGCATAAGAAAAATGTTGTAGAATTTGCATGCACTGAAAATATTCAAATAAAATATTCAAAGCCCCAACCACTGAAAAATAATTAAAAAGTGTAACATGCTGACATAATTAAAACATGCAATGTGACTCAGACATCTATCACGGTCACGGGGTCACTGCATGTCCGCTCATATGTCCTCGCCGCCGGTAGGAGCTACATCCTCCTCTACGAACTCACCTGCACCATACCAGTGTAGTGAGCCTAGAGGCCCAACATGCTAATATAACAAGGGTTTAAAATAATTTAAAACAATTAAATATTAATACATAACATATACATGAATGAGCATGCTTAAAAATATCATGGCATAAACATAACTTAAATTAACTTAAATAACATAATACATACATATTGTTGAGCAGTTAAATTTCTAACATCGCATGGTTGTATCCGTAGTGTAACCTTAAATCATACATTAAATATTGATCAGCGTGGAAACCAACGTACGTGGCGGTGACGAATCACCTCTTAAATTGGCAGTAAACTGCCCTTCAATAGTTCACATATGGGGACGAATCCCCCTTAAATTGTCACACTACTTCAACTTCCAACATAAAATATTTTATTATTGCTCAACCTTAAATATTTAATTATGCATAAAATTATTTCATGAATGCATGTACTTAATTAAAATGTGTGTCCTTCATATATATTTAATTTAATTTCTTACTAACATATAAATATTAAAATAACTTCAATGCATAAAAATAATTAAATATATAATCAGGACACATGCAAATTTCTCATGGATTGTCCTGGACTGCTGGCCCTAACACTCAAGCCCAATTACTTAAATCTGGCCCAATAACATTCTTAATCCCAATAAAATAATTTAAAGCTCATAAAACATTCTAGGCCCAATAACAACTTAAACTGGCCCAATGGGCCCAAAAGCCCAAAGACTGGCCCAATAACTTTTATGGGCTCAAAAGCCCATAAAATTAATGAAATAACTTAATTAAAATTTTAAAAGCCCAAATAAAATTATTTGGGAGTCCAAATAATTTTATTTCTAATTAATTGGCCCAAAAACCCATTAATTCATAAAATATTTTAAAAATAAAAAGACTCGAGCCCGGCCCACCGAACCCGGACCCGGACCCACTTAACCCGACCCACTACCCTACTGACCCAACCCGGACCACAGACCCGACCCGGACCACACCTAAAACCCTAAACCCGAAACTCCCCCTCCCCTCTCCTTCTCGGCTGCCGCGTGCAGCAGCCCTTCTAAGGCTGCTGCCGCCCTGCTCCGGCCACCCCTGGCCGGAGCCCCGCCGCCCAGACGTAGCCCACGTCTGGGCGGTTCGAACCTAGCCCATGACCCCGACCCATGCACCCCACAGGCCAACAGCCGAACCCCCTTCCTCGAAACCCTAGCTGCGCCTCCATCTGCCCTTCCAGCCCTCACCTGTTCGGCCGAGCCCAATTTAGACCCTAGCCCAGCCATGGCTCGACTCTAAGGACCCTACCAGACCTAATAACCATCAGCAAACAGCCCTTGACCGATCCATGTCAAAAGAACGTGAACATGCATCAAGAATGGGAAAATATGAACTCCTCACACCATAACACACTTGTTTTTCTGAAAATTCTTGAAAGAATCCAATGCATACACACACACACCGTTATACACTGATATAATACAAAGAAATAAAGAAGGGATCATGCCTTTCACCGGAAACGAAGAGAAAAACGAGCGTGGGACGATTCCGGGACGACGGGGGCGATGACAACCGACTTGGACCTTCAAAAACCGAGGCTATGGTGTTCTTTCTTGTGGGAAGCCGATGAAGATGATGAATGGAGGGGAGGGAGGCGGCCAAAAGCGTGAGTGATCGGTTAGGTTTTGGGTAGATTAGGTTTGAGTTTTTATTTTAATAAAATAGGTTTTTAGGATATTAAAAATTTTAAATAAAACAAACATAAAATTTTAAAACTCTAAATAAAAGTTAAAATCTGATAATTTAAGTTAAACATATGAAAATCCCGAAATTATAAATTTAGGGAATTTTAAAAATACTAAAAAGTCAATATTTTGGCTTATTTTGAATAAAAATGGACTCCTAAAATTATATAAAATTAAATACTAAAAATTTTGAGATAATAAAACTCAAAATAATATTTTAGGGCTCTAAAAAGGCTCATGAAATTAATTGGCTAGAAAGTTGTCATCTCGTCCGTCCACGGTCCCGTCTACGCGATAAAATAATTAAAATACTAAAAATCATAAAAATCACTAATTATGGGTTAAATGCTTAAAAATAAATTAAATCATGCACAAATAATTCACATAATTATTTAACCCATAAATCTAAAATTTAAATAATTAAATATCCTAATTATGCATGCGGATTTACGTATTTAAAATACCGGGTGTTACACACCGAGTACTTGCTGAATATTGGGTTCAAAAGAGGTGAAGTGGATAAGACTTTATTTGTGCAAAAGTCTCAAGGTAATATCTTAATTTGCCAAATTTATGTGGATGACATAATCTTTTGTGCTTCAAATGATAAACTTGTTGATGATTTTGTGAAGTGCATGTGCTCTACATTCGAGATGAGCATGGTTGGTGAGTTAACTTACTTTTTGGGATTACAAGTAAAACAAATGCATGATGGTATATTCTTGAGTCAAAGCAAGTATACTAAAAATCTGGTGAAAAAGATTCTGAATGATAACACTAAACACATGTGCACACCTATGGGGTCTAATGAAAAGCTGTCAAGGGAGGATGTTGCCGAAGGTGTTGACAACACCCTCTACAGAAGCATGATTGGTAGTCTTTTATATTTAAGTGCTACTAGACCTGATATCATGTATAGTGTTTGTCTATGTGCTAGATACAAGTCTAACCCAAAAATTACTCACCTAAAAGCCGTTAAACGTATACTGAAATATGTGGCAGGAACCATAAATTTGGGTTTGTGGTACACTAAAGAAACCAATTCAAATTTGGTAGGATTTAGTGATGTTGATTGGGCTGGGGATTTAGATGAGAGAAAGAGCACTTCGGGAGGATGTTTTTATTTGGGAAATAATTTAGTGTCATGGTACAGCAAGAAACAAAATTGTGTCTCTTTGTCTACTGCCGAGTCTGAATATGTTGCTGTAGGTAGTTGTTGCACTCAACTCCTATGGATGAATCAAATGCTAAATGATTATGGTGTTAAGAGTGATACTCCTATTGTGTACTGTGATAATTCAAGTGCCATTGATATATCCAAAAATCCAGTACAACACTCTCGAACCAAACACATTGACATTAGACATCACTTCATTCAAGATTTGGTCGAGAAAAGCATGATCTTAATTGAGTTTGTTGGAACTAATAACCAATTAGCTGATATTTTCACAAAAGCTTTGGATTTTGAGAGATTTTCCAGCCTAAGAAAATCTCTCAGTATGTGTGCATTATAGACAGGATCGAGATGTTGTCAGGAGTGTGGCCAACACCCTGTGACAACACCTTTTCATGCATGTGCATTTTTAGGATCTTAGGCATCTATGCATTCATGCACTCACTCTGTTTTGTGAAGTGTTTGATACTTTGTAATCATTGAACAGTTTTCACTCAGGATTCTATGCAAATTATTTTACAGAGAATTAATTGATAAAGAGTTCTGACTAAATCACAAAGTAGTGGAGGGATGTTCGTGTATTCCATGATCCTGTCCCAAGTGAAAAGTGATTTCGCAAATTCAGAAACTCAAAATAACAAAATGGTTAAGAGAAATAAGTCAATCATCAAATTTGATTGATAGTCAGAAGCAAATGGAAAAAGCTACCTAGAGGGGTCCATTTGAAGATCGTTCCTTTAGTGTGCAGGCTACCACTTCTGCAATAATAATGATATAGGAAATTAAAGTTTTCTGAATACTGAAGTGTTGCTGGGAGATGTTGCCAACATCGTGGAGAACACCTCATTTGTCAACATATATTTGCGCATCTAATTGCATTTTAATTTTATGTCACATTCTGTTTTAGACATAATTAGGACATACATATTTTATTTTGTGAATATCTTCGGCTGAAAGGTTATAAATTCCGATCTAACAAAAATTTTGAATTGTGCCCTATCCTCTGAATTTTTGAATTTAAAAGTGATTGGACTTTGTTTCAGTGGAGTTAAAATCTGATGAGGAGTTAAAATTGGAAATATTTGGTGAAATATTTGGCCAAGATTATCGGAGGAAATCAATGGGATTTATTGCCTAATTTAAAACAGATTTGTTACCGTTTCTCACTTTGTTACCGTTAGGGTCACTGTTACCGTTGGGGCCTACTCTGAATCCGAGTTAGAATAGGAAAGGTTTGAGGGTTTATTTATCTGGGATTTTATCTTATTTTGGGAACACTTTTTCTGTCTATTTTCATCCCGCGTTCCCTCATCTTCTCTGTGTTATTGTGTCCTGCTTCTTTTCTCTATCCTCACGTAATTTCATGGCAGAAAAGGGTTTTGATCCCCAAGATATTCGTTCTGAAATGGGTTACAATAAAGATGTTGCGGAAGGTGTCACAGCACCTACATCACCACACCCCTTGGTTGAACAAGTTATTGTTCCGGTTGCTGAGGAACCAGTGCCTCTGGACTCCATCGCTCCAGGAGAGCCTGGTAATGCCATCGACGTGGAAAATATGCCGGACTTAAGTGTGCTGAACAGAGTGTTTCCATCGAAACCCCTGACCCGACGATCGAAGAGACAAGCTGGATATAATCCAGATTACACAGCCTCAAAGCGTTTCCGTGGAAAGGGTCAATCATCAAGGCCTTCTATGCTAGATACATAGTTTTCTTCAAGAGATGCAAGTGATGATAAAGATTACAAACTGGTGCATCGAAAGAGGGGAAAAGCAAGTGCAATGGAACCCTCAGTTCAAACCATCTCTGTCCCATTTGAATCTGAAGAAAAATCTAAAGGAAGTTCATCCTCTGACAGTGAATCCACTGAATCAGAGACTCCATCTGTTCCTGCTGAACACGTAGCTCCTGCTTCTATTCAAGTTTCTGAGGGACCATCTTCTACTGCTCCTCTTGTGCCATCTGATGATGAGGAGATTTCCATAGCCCAGTTCATGGCTAAGATGAAGAAGGCCCAAGCCAAAAAGCCTATATCCTCTCCTACTGTCCCTGTTCAGGAATCGGATGATAAACCTGATGAAGAGATGCTTTAGGAGTTTGCTGACAATCGCCCTAAACCTTCTGATAGTTTCAGCTCTACTTCAAGTGAGGATTCAGATGCTGAGGATGAGTTGGAAGACGAGTCAGATTCTGGTGACTCTGAAGGAGAAGAAACAGAAGGTGCTGAGGAAGGTGTTGCTGACACCCTGGACAACACCTTAGGAGAAGAGTACCGGGTAAATTCCTCCTATTCCTCTACTTTTTATTCCAAGGAAATTGCTGATTGCTGGGATCAGTACTCTGATCGTGAATTCCTTGAGGAGCGTAACATTGATGTCGAGAGCTATGAAGCTCAAAACTTGGTCAGATTCTTCGAAGTGAGAAATCTACTGGCCACTGTCTCTACTGCTGGTCCATATTGCAGGGAAATTGTTCGAGAATTCTACTGCAATCTCACTGAAGCTGTGAAGGATCCAAGATTTGTCAAGTATGGAAAGGTGTATGTGCGAGGACAGATTTTTGCATTTAGTCCTGCCATGATCAATGGTTTCCTTCATACTCTGACTGTTGATGATGCTGCACTTCCGTCTATGGATGAGATGACCTCTGTCATTACAGGTGGTCAAGTCACTATTTTTCCCTCCCATCCTAAGAAGTTGCGGGCTGCCAAGCTCACATCTTTTTACTCTGTTCTCCACAAGACTGCTGTGAAGACATGGACTCCCTCCGGAAATTCTACAGTTGTGACAAAGCACCAGACTCCTGTCCTTTATGCCATTGGCACAGGCGCAAGTTTCAACTATGGAAGACTTGTTTTTGACACTGTAATGGGATTTGCAGATTGTGCTCAACCTACCTTGAAGCTTCCTTATCCATCTTTGATCTATTCTATGCTGCTGTCTCAAGAAATTGAGAAGGATAATGATGAAGTACTTACTGAGCCTGGGGAGTTGATGAAAATTGCACCTGCTCTCAAAGGAAACAGGACAATTGATCTTCCTTGGTCTGAGTCAGATGTTGCCGCAGGTGTTGTGGCAGGTGTGGCCAACACCCCTTCTGCCACTACTATTTTTGTGCCCCCTTCTGCTGCTCAAGCTGTTGACTCAACGTTTATTCAAGCTCAATTGGTGCATGCTGAACAGAAGATTGCACAAGCTCAGGCTGACCTTGCATATTACAAAGGGTTAAAGGCTCACTATGAGTCTCTTTTAAGGGGAGCTGGCCCTTCTGAACAAAAAGGGGGAGAAGACAGTGATGAGGCTTCCGAGAGCAATCAATTCTAATTTTTAGTGTTGGTTTTCTAATTTTTAGTTTTTCTTTGGCTTTCCTAGTTTATTTGTTTCTTTTAGGTTAAGTTTTAATTGCTTTGGTTTTTGCTATGTCCCTAATCAAAATCTTTTTGTTTATCACTGATGTTTCGTATTAATTTTGAGATGTAATAGCTAGATGTTGCCAACATCTTGTGACAACACCTCTGCTTATACTTAGGAGGAGAACCTATTCAGGGGGAGTTTTGATTAAGGGGGAGTTTAGTTGTGTTTTGTCCAGAAAGGCAAAAAGGGGAGATTGAAAGGAATATTTTATTCCTTAAAATCATCCTATTTTTAAAAAGATTTTATTAATTATCTTTTTCCTTTCTTGGACATGAAGTTATTTAATTCCTTGAATAACTTGATTTAATTAAAGTTATCAGAATATTATGTTATCTAATATCTATTTATTTAATTCTTTATTGTGTAGATTTGTCTTGATCAAGATCTAGAGTCCTGCGCCTACAAGAAAACATTCTAAAAAAGGACTCTTGCTCTATTTATTGATGACATACGCCTACAAGGAAGGATCGATAATTGAGAGACCGTGAGTTTTAATTAGCAAAAGAATACGTTCGTAGAACGGCTAGAGCTTGACGGTTGAACATAGTGCTTGAAGCCGTGAAGAACAATTCGGAGATTGTTGATCGAAGAAGTGTGCTACTCATGTGTTTTGGCTTCAAGAGTTTTTCTCCTTATTCTGTTTTTTTATTCTATTACATATAGAATGCTTTTTAGGAGAAACTTTATTATTTATTTTCTCACTTGTCTTGAGAAATTGATTTTTACAATAGTCACTAGTATTAGGGTTTGTAACACTCTTTAATTAGTTTTCTAGTGAAGTTTTGCTCTGAGGCGCTGCAAGAGTATTTATACTCTTGCTTAATTCAATTGAGTCTATTTATTTGGTTGCTTATTTATTTTATACACGCTTAACTTATATTCCGCTGCAAATTACTCAAGGTGTTATAATAAGTGTTGTCAACACCTTGTGACAACACCTCAAACTGTTTATGTGCAACTATTATTTCCTTACAAATCTGATTCAGACATGAAATAAAAATTAATACCGGCGTTTTAGTAATTTTATGTTTTATTTATTATTATTATTATTTTTAAAAGCTCGTGACACTGAGCTGGCGTGATTAGCACCCGGTTGCCACGTGTCTCATTCGAGATATGAAATTTTAAATTTAAACAATTACATGGAAAACCCATCTCTGCATTCACCGCCTCTCGATTCATCTCCAATAATTGTTTTCATTGGCTCCAATTTCCTATATGACCAATCAGAAAACGAAACGTGTGAAACACCACGTACACCGTATCACCAGATAACAACCCAATTCATCCTCACCACCTCCTTTAAAAATATGACCTATGATGTGTTTGGCTTCTCCATCTCTCTCTCTCTTCATCTTCCTGTTCGCTTCGAGGTTTCCTTTCTCTCTCTCTGTCGAATTATTATTTTTTTTTGTGTATGATTATTATAATCGCCAATTTAATTATACGATAATCTGCCTGTGATTATTACGTTGGACGTTGATTTATTGTTTGTTTATTTTTTATTGTTAATTAACAGGGGATTTGGAGCGTAACCTCTGACAAAATATTCCCGTCTGTCTCCTCTGCGAACAGGTCAGTATAACGTTATGAAATATATGTTTTTTTAAAAAATATTTGTTTGGGGTATTAATGTTTTAGTTAATTGTTGATGTGTACTGAAGGTGTTTGATTCTGGGACTTCATGTAAACAATTTATTGAAACTTTTTTTTAAAATTTTTTGGACTGTTGAGTTTTCGTTGTAGTTTTGCTTAATTATGAAAATAGTGCGTCTTACAGCTGCCATCCATGTTGGGTTGGCGGACCTAGGTGTGGATGCTAAGTTTACCCGTAGAATATATGGGGCTATTTAATGTCTTGGGGTAGAAGACGGAGTCTTCCATCTAATTGGGATTTTGCTTGAGTCGGTTTGGAGAAACCGGAGACCCTTTTCCCATTCAAGGGGTTTTACAAGATACGATTTTGTTGATAATTGCTGTGTGTGGAAGCAATTGTCCAACTTGGTTGGGTGATGAATTATGTGGAATTGTTTTGACTCTATCAGTGCATCTTTCATACAAGATATGAAGTGAACAAGATGTTGGATGCTGGAGGATGAGAGTTGAATGTATGGGTTGGCAATCATGTAAGAGGCAGAAAAGTGGCCACCTCCAAAAATTATTGAATTAATTTTGAACTACTACCAATAAATTTCGTGTGCATTTGAGGTGTTAGCATTCTCTGGCTTAAGATAAAGCTTTGCATACTACTACTAGTCACTGTTATCGAGGGCACAAAAGAGTAATCACCCTTTTGTAATTTTGTTACATTTTCAGCTTATTGGAGTTTTTGTTGCGCTGCAACTATTTCAGCTCATACCTTTGTTTTTTTATCAGCTCATCTATAACTATTAATTAAGGGAGAGATTCTTAAAGTAATTAAATTGGTGTGGATGGTAAAGTCTTTTTTGCTTCACCAAAAATACAATTACTTTTTACATTTCATCTCCCATAAACTAATTATTATTTTTAAATTATTTATAATAATCCACTATTCGTAATTTTATTTTATTTCTTTCAAACACATGTTTTTTAAATACAAATTTTTTTCCACTTTAATATAGATTGTAAGAAATTGAAATAGGTGTAAAAATATATAAATCTGTATTATATCCACTATTTAGACGCAATACGTGTGTATGTTAGTTGAACTTTAACGAAAGTGTGGGCGTGTTACTAATTCAGTGGCACTTTCAATCATCTCCTCTATGTCTCAATTATAAATTCCCCAAGATTAGATATTTGACAGTTTGGGAAAGATCAAGAGCCGAGAGCGGGGGAAAGTTAGGGGAAAGAGGGGTACAAGAGGGTAACTGGAGAAGAAAAAAGTGCCAGAAAAGATATATTGATAACAGTATCTTGAGTATCATACTAGAAAGAAAAGGGAAGATATGGAGGAGAGATGAACAAGTGAACTTTTATAGTGTTGGGGATGGCAATTGAATATAGGAAAAGCATCAGGTATTGGGTCGCAATATGGATTCTAGTGGACTTCAAAAGAACATTCTATCATAAACCATCTTGGTTCAAATCGAATGCGGAAAACATTTTGTCTTGCAGTAAAAATAAGATATGGCCTGTCGATGAAACTAGAACGATCCCAATGAGAAAATGATTTGTCTTCTAAAGGTAAATTTAATTAGTAAGTACTTGTGAATATTTTTGTTAAAAAATAGGTAAATAAACCATTTGTGCCTATTGCTTTCACCGCAGATGTGCTCTGTTAATATTGGTCAGAACTAAATGCTTTGTTAAAAATAGGTAAATAAACCATTTGTGCCCATTGCTTTCACGGCAGCTGCGCTCTGTTAATGTTGGTGACAACTGTGGTATTTCCATGTTGAGTCAATGGTAGATTTGATGCAAATATGAGAGCAGAGTAGACATCTTTTGCGTATTTTAAAGGCATGCTGGTGTATCGATTTTATAAAACCTTGTTGCAGGAAAATAACGAAATGGAACAAAATGAGACTGGTTGCCAAACCCCTCAAGCTCCCGTTCTCTGTGTCAACAATTGCGGGTTCTTCGGAACAGCTGCAACTATGAACATGTGCTCGAAGTGTTACAAAGACCTTGTTTTGAAGCAAGAACAAGCCAACTTGGCCGCTTCTTCCATTCAGAATATCATGAACGGGAGCTCAAGCACCGTTTCAAGTGATTTGAATATTGTTGCTGTAAACGACGTGGTGGATGCTTCACCAGAGATCGAGGTTGCATCAAAACTATCTTCTTCTGCATCAGCAACAAGTGACGAATGCAAGGAGGTTAAAAAAGGCCCAAAAAGGTGTGGCGCCTGCAAGAAACGTGTTGGTTTGACTGGTTTTAATTGTCGATGTGGCAGTATTTTCTGTTCGGTTCATCGTCATTATGACAAACATGAATGCAGCTTTGATTATCGAAGTGCTGGGCAGGAAGCTATAGCTAAAGCGAATCCTGTTATCAAGGCAGAAAAACTGGACAAGATATAGAACTTGAAGCTGGCTATCTTGAATTTTTAATGCACTTTGTTTCCTGCAGGCGCATCTGCGAATTGGTTTGTGTTGCTTCTTATGCGTTTTTAGGTCGTGGGTGTCGTCAAATGCCAATGTTTTTTGTGTCTTTCCGACATTTAAAAACTCGATTCGTGCATGAAGCGTGATATGGTGTTATGGTCTAAGCTGGTAGTTGACTTGGATATCTCTTGTGAAGTGGCTTTCTTGATCTTGTAATAATCTGCTAGTTGGTTTATTGGAATGTTTTCTTTAACGCTTGGAATTTCCAGATTGATCTGCTTTTCTTGAGTTTGGAATCGATTGTATAACTGGCTTAAAACAATGAAAAACATAACTGCAGAAGTAATATTTATGAAATATGGTGATTGACTGATTGATTAGATACTGATTATTTTAATTAAAAAATAATTGTAGCTTGGACCATCATTATTATTACAATTTACGGTTTTGTTTATGCTACTCTGAATGGGGATTCAAACTGCTCATGTTTTTCGGGATTTGAAATGAGATCATATTAAATTCCAAAAAACATGGGCCCTTGGATGCAGTACATGAGCACTGTCTAATGTGTGACATAGACAAAGCCACAATTTACGTAGTGTATTTGGAATTTTGGGGAGACCGTCTCCCTGATAACTATCCATTGTTAATTTTTGTTTACATTTACAATTTAAAAAATAAAAAATATTTTTTTAATTTAATATTTTTTCAATAAATAATTGAAATAAGAGATTCGTCATGTCATAAAATTTTTTTAAAAAATTTATTCGTGAAATGCATGGAAGTTTTTGTGGTTCTGAAAATATTCGCAACTAATTCGATATATTAAATTTTGTAATTTTATTTTTTTAAAATAAATTTATAAAATTATTTGGGTATGTCGAATATTGAGTGGGTGGGATTATTTGCACTCTGTTACGCTTTTGCTAAATTTTTTATTTTATTAAATGTCAAAAACCCCCTTCATTGTTCTTTTTAATCTAACGAGTAACGACTGTATTACCTCAAGTATTACCTCAACTTCAATGTGACTTCACAATTCTATTTATATTTTATCAAGAAATAAATCGTGACAAAAACTAATATATTTATAATCGAAGCTAATTAATTACTACGTGTTCATTTTTAGATTGAAAGTTGAAACGTCCAACTCTTTTCCGTATCACGTGAACCATTGCAACTTCTAGCCGTCTTTGGTTAAAAGTTCTCTCTTGGCTTCATGTGTTTAAAATTTATTTACCCATAAAAAAAATTACTTTATTATTTTACTTATTCTCAAACTATATGATTTTTGCAGTTCTTTCACTTTTTAATATCACCGATTTTTTTGTCTATGCAGCACACGGGATTTTCTAGGTTGAAAAATAAATAGAAGATAGTATGAATAAATAATTAACAAAACCAAATGTAATAAAAAATTGTATATGTCAATCAATTTTTTAACATCCATACAATAATTGCACGTATGTAGATTAAATGATGAGAAGCGAGAAAATAGACTAAGAAAGAAAAACGTGGGAAAAGTGTGTAAAAGATGGAGTTGAAGTGCAGATGTAAGGATATACTGGAAAAAAAATTGGGAAAAAATCACCGTGGCTTTTTGCATAGATCACTCACACCTGATAAAACAATAAAAGATATCCAATCAAGTAACATTGGACCCGAAACCATAACTGAATGAAACTCGGATGACTGGAAAAATATATCATCAAACTTCATTCGTCCCCTACCAGAAAATAGGTCGAGAAACTAAACTTCGGAAGAAAAATCATTCAAATTACATCCTTAGATTCTCTATAATAGCAGTTCTTCAAAAGACAGACATTGTTTACATATTCCTGCGTTGTTTGAAGGAAAAAGATGGCTAGAAGCAAAGCATACAAGATTTCAAATTTCCCAGAAACTGTGAAGCTAAGTTCAGAGTAAAAGAATCTCTATGCGCCATCTGGCTGAACAAATGGATTGGCGATTTCATCTGTCCCATCAGTGGGTGAAACAAGCATCACAGCAGTTCCTCGACAAACCTGCAATTCACCAACTATATGTTATTTAACAGTAATACAAGCACACGGCATAATTTTTATCTTTGTCAAAAACAAAAAGTAGAGCTCTTCTGACACAACATGCTGTCCACCACGGAATAAGGTATGTAGAGGACACTTGGGAAGTTGTAAAAACTGCAACTAACAAATCCAAAATCTAATTTGATATTAGGCATACTTCTGAGGGTAGTCACTTGTCTTTCAACAAATATGCACTACATCCTATTAAATATCACAAACTTGCAATGACTGAACAAAAGAAGTGAACAAGACCACGTGCGGAATCTGAAACTTCAGTTCATCCTATTAAATATACACTTCATCCTATTAATATCAAAAACTTGAAATGACCGAAGAAAAGAAGTGAATAAGACCACATGCAGAGTCTGAAACCTCAGCTCATATGAAGTGTAAGACTAATGTGTATAAGATGCTAGAACATACTATTAAACCAAGGCGCCTGGTTTGATCAGTGGTCTTCAATGGATCATCAGGATCTGCAGTCCAGGATCAATATTTAGTGGACAGTGGTGATGCATTTCTTCACGAATCAATAAGTAGCAACCATTTCCGACTTAAGAAGATATAAAAGCAATCTATAACCACTTAATATATTGATAAAGCAAATGGCTCTGACAATCATGCAGATAGGAGGCCAAAAAGGTGATTTATCGATTTATGATAAAAACAAAATCACAAAAATTGGCATCATCCATTTGGTTCGCAATAATAGATTAAGGTCTGTCTGGCTGCTTGTATATGCATGAATATGACAATAGGTGTCACTAAACAATATACATATCCATACAATTTCTTCCCCAAGAGACATTCCCATCATATGCAAGACTTTCAAGTTTCAACCATTCATCTAGCGGAAAGCTAATGCAAAGGCCCAAGTGATTGAAAATAGAGAGACCATAATCCAGATATGCTAACCCGGAACAACAAAGCGCAGAAAATTACCTCTCAGAAATTCTACTGCTTCATCCAGGACAAGATTCAGCAATTGGTCATACCCTTTGAGAGTTCCTGTTACTGAAACCAAAAGTCACACATACAACTTTAAGGAAAAGTTATTGTTCATGAATAAAGATTAAAAATAATAATAATTACATATGACATTGAATCACGGCTTATAAAGCTGTTGGTTTTCAGAAACATAGGTCTCAGATTTCATGATGTCAGGCGCCTGAATGCGAATATCTTTCAAACAAATTACGGAATGTTTTCTGAGAAAAAAAGAATAGCTTGCAAAAAGTGAGGACAATTTATTGTCGTAATGAAAAAAATGCTAGTGAAATTGAAGAGTGAACTACCCATGAAAACCCGAAGGGTGTGCCTGTTAATTAGAATATGGTGGCCAAAGTAAATGAAGCAGGGTTCTTGTGGAGTACTTGGGATTTTGGACTGATAACAGATTGGTTGAACAATATCAAAGAAAGGATTCAAAAAGGGAAGTCGAAAGGTGGCCAATAACTGTATATAGTTGAAAATTTTAATTTATCGCACTGTTCTATATACCTCTAGCTAAAACAAGTATCACTGTATACATGGGGTTTCCGAAAATAAACATCTAATATCCAACTTAGTGTGATGTGTTTGACTCAACATTTTTTCCCTCGTTTCAAACTTCAAAATATCAAATATATGGACGTACTAATGTCAATCATTTTTCTAATACATTATGAGCAGTGTCATGGCAAAATCAAACCAAAAAAGAAAGAAACTCTCGTAGGTAGTTTTCACTCGAGAATAATGTTTAAAGGATGGCTATGTAGCTAGAGAATTAAGGCATTACGCCACTAACCCGTAGTAGAACTCAAGAACTGAAAACTTTCTAAATCTCTTATGAGCAAAAAAGAGAACAAACAACTGACCTTGTCTTCCACCAGTGAGCTTGACTTGAACACCTTTGTCCACGAATTTAGCTAAATCCAAAACTGTTTCTTTTCTGCCAGACTGAAATAAAGAAATATAACAATATATAACATATTCTCTATAACCACTTCAAACTAAACCTTCAATAGCACGTGCAGATACTATATATCAAAACAAAAACAATATCTAAACGAGGAGTAAGACAAGGAGTGCACCATGTTCTGCAAATCCTAACTGAGAGCAGCGAAATGAGATACAGCCTCTGCAACAAAATAATAAGCCTGCAACCATTGACAAAATGGAATAAACAGGATGAAATTGAAGTAAAATGTTCTGAATGCGTAGAAGAGGTTACAAGCGGAAAAGAAGTGACCATTCCCGATACAGGGTACGCGAAAAATAGAATCTGTTTTCACAAATAAAAACAATCCATTTCAAAAAGCCTATCGGCCATCCTTGAAAGAAGTCAATCGCAATTCCCAACCCACCCACTGCCTCAGTTATTCTTGGATTGAGTCTAGAGTACTGCAAATTGCACATATGGAAACATATTTTCGAAAAATCCATTACATGGCATCACTCAAATCTCAATAAACATAATAAAAGCATAAAAAAGCAAGGCTGAAAGAGATTTAGACTCGAGAGACAGCGTGACAACAGAGTCGAGAAAGTTAAGAGGGCTCACTAATTCAGACCTCAGTGTGTACTCTCGCAGCGTTGCCGTCGGCCCGTCGCGGCGTCGCCCGTCCAGCAGCGAGTGAAGGAATTGTCGATTGCACTGGCCGTTGAGTTGAAGTGAGATATGATTTTTCAAGCCCTAGCCGATTTTAAACGTTTCCGTAAATAGAGTTGTTTATTATTATAATTATCATTATTATTTATTTTTTCCGTGTGCAAAATAAGCAATTTGGTCATGTATTTTGGCATGTTTTTGGTTTTGATCATGTTTATTGTTATGTTTTGGAAAATATACAATAATTTTGATATATTTTTGGTTTTGGTCTTGTATGTTATCATGTTTTGAAAACAATACAATAAATTGGATATCTTTTTGGTTTTGATCTTGTATGTTTTTATGTTTTGAAAAAGATACAATAATTTTGATATTTTTTTGGATTTCATCATATGTTACCAGAATTCTCAATATCTGTCGGGTTTTGCTTAGTTGACATAAGATTTCACCAACTTGGCACCTGTTAATTTTTATGTGTTATAATTTGAGTTCAATATGAGTAAAATTAACTATAAAAAAATTAAAAAAAGAAAAATATGTGAATCATTTACCTCAAATAAAATTTCACACATACAAAAATTTAATTAAAGGGTCGACCTAGGGATGGCAACGGGGCGGGGCGGGGACGGGTTTGTCATCCCCATCCCCGTCCCCGAATTAAAAACCCATCCCCGTCCCCGTCCCCATCCCTATCCCTGGTTCTACATATTCGGGGAATCCTCATCCCCGAACCCGTGGGGACTAAACCCCCATCCCCGAACCCATTGTAGATATGAAAATGAGATTGTGATGAGGTGGATCCCCGAACCCGTGGGGAAATCCCCAAACCCGTTCCCGTAGACATCAAACTTAAAATATTCAATTTTCCAACAATTATCTTTTACATTCCAAAAATCATTAATATTACATTTTTGTGTACTGCCTTAGAAAATGCTCAAACTCTAACTCTAAAATTTTGACAAATATTCATAAATTCTAGATTTATATAAAAAATTTGAGACATTCCAAGTTTCAAATATCAAATAATTCAACTTAGTGATTCAAATATCTTTAACATATATACGCTGAAAATTCTAAATAAATTCAAGAAAAAATTATTATATGATGACGAGTGTGTGTCTTTTATTATTATTATTATTATTTATTTATTTATTTATTTATTTATTTATTTATTTATTTATTTATTTTCGGGGATATCGGGGCGGGTTTGGGGGTGGGGATAGCATCCTCATACCCGTCCCACTCCACTTCGGGGATTTTAAAAAAAATCCCCGAACCCGAAACTCTCCCTCGAACCCGTCCCCGTTTCGGGTTTTCCCCGCGGGGACCCGAACCCGCGGGAAAAATTGACATCCCTAGGTCGACCCCATTTATCTCAACAAAAAGGATTTAAATGGCTAAATTTTCTATCACATGGCTTGCATATAGATACACTGTCCGTCATTTACCTCAAATGTAATTTTATTAAAACAAAAACCTAACCAAAATTTAGTCGAAAATTTATCTATTCGACCAAGTCGAATACACACTTGAAGACACTCAAAATCATTTTTGTTTTATGATAAAGTAAAATTGAAAACATACATCTCAAAATTATATTTAAAATATATCAATGTACCCTAAATAATTTTTTGATGGTAAAAAATCTTCCCAAGAACCTACTCTAAATAAATCTTGGAGATTGTTCATAAAATACACTATCCGAACCGGTTTTGATCATTTCAAGTAATTGATAATTGACCTGAAACATACATCCTTACTAGTAAATTTTTAGTTTTGATATGTTTATTAATATACCGTTTTTAATATACGTCAAATTATTAAAATTGCAAAAATTCTTTGGATGAAAGATTATTTAGATTTATTTATCTTCCTATATTATTATAGTAGAGACCCTCTAATGAACAAATTTCCAATTAATTAGTGAAACTTGATTTGAAAATATCATTATCTCCTAACTTAATTTTCAATAAAACAAAAATTAGTAGACAAAATTGTCAATTTATATTGCTTCCTCTTTTTTAGCAATTAGAAGTTTTGTTATTTATCAAAATGACATTATTTTGGGCCCTTTGATGTTCTTTTATTTACAAAATGACACTCATTTTATATGATATATCTACTTTTTAGAAATATTTGTTTAGGAAAATGTTATATTTTTATTATTTTTTAATTTTTAAATTTATTATTTATTTTTTTTGTTAAAAAAATAAACTTTACGAGCATGCAATACGTGCAGCGAAATACTAGTATATCATTTAGTTCAATCTTAAATTAATCCTTCTATTGGTTGAAATATATATATATATATATATATATATATATAGGGATAATTGCATTTTGACCCCTTGTGAAACGTCAAAAAAGCTGAAAACCCCCCGTGAAAAATAAATAAGCTAAATACACCCTATGTTATTAAACAAGTTACACACGTGCCCCATCTTAATATTTTAGTTTATTTAATTATATATAATTTGGTGAAGACTATTTTTCCCTTCAAATAATAATACCCTCACAACTGTTAAACGTAATCCTTCAGAAACCCTATTCTTCAAATCTTCGCGATCTTTGACCACTTTCTTGCAGAAACCCTATTCTTCAAATCAATTTCCCATTTCTATTTCTTTCACGCTGTATGGATCTTTCAATTAATTTCGATGTATGGAATGGAGGTACGTTTCAAGTTAATCCCAAGAGCACATACCCCAAATTAATTTATGTTGGAGGGATTAAGCACGAGTTTAAAAAAGTTAACTTCGACAGGTTTAATTTTATGGATTTATATGCTCTGTACAAGCTTTGTGGTGGAAAAAAGTTGAATGTTAATTTTTTTTATAGAATTCCTGGTGTAGTGATTGAACACGGTTTGGTGAATATTTTTGGAGATATGGATGTGTCGAATATGTATTCGTTGTATAAGGATTCCGACTTGGTAACCATATGGATTGAAGAGACAATGCCAGAACCAGAAATGGTGTTAGATGAATTAGGAAACATTGTACCTCCTAATCCCGTGGGTTATATTGAATATAAAAAAGATGTTACAGCCTCTAGTGAAGTGAGTGAGAATGAAATTGATCCTAAAATCCAAGTCTCTGACCAGGTATTTGAGAATGAATGTAATCCTGCCTCTGACCAAGTGCTTGAGAATGAAAGTGGCCAAACTAATTGTGAGGCTCATGTTTCTGGCCAGCATTTGGATGAAGACCTTCACTTGTTTGATGATATTTTTGACAGTTATCATCAAACGCTTCCTTTTCAAAAACCAAGCTCTCATGACCCTGATCCTACTAATGTTGTTAGTGGTGCAGATGATGACATTTCAGATTCTAGCGAATTTGATGATTCAAGTGATGAAAATTATTCAAATCCATCATCCAAAGGAGGTTTGGATGATGTTCAATCGAGCACTGATGAAGATATATTCGTTGAGAGTTTGAGTACTGAGAGTGATGGCTTTTCAAAGGAAAAAAAATTAGAAATGAGAAGAGGGGGAAGAGTAAAGTAGGTGAAAAGAGGAAGAAAAGTGAAACTACAGCTGAGTGTGAATGGTATAGTGATGGAGATGAAGATAATGTTGATGATCTTAGTATGAAGGGCTCTGATGAAGAGGGGCCTAGGCATCCAACTTTCAAAGATGGACAAGATATGAAGAATTTTTCACTAGTTGTGGGCATGAAATTCAAGAGCGCACAAGAATTTAGGGAGGTTTTGAGAGATCATAGTGTTAGACAAGGTTACGAATTAGTTTTGAAGAAAAATGAAAGGACTAGGATAACAGGTGAGTGCAAAAATGGTTGTAATTGGAGGATTCATGCGTCTTTGGTAATGGGTGGACCAATATTTCAAATCAAGACAATCTCAGGTCAGCATAATTGTGCTAGAATTAATGAGAACAAGCTTGCAAATTACAGGTATTTGGGTAGGAGAATTGAGAAGATTGTTAGAGATAATTGTGACATTAAGTGAAACGACCCTAACTCTATAATAAATAAATATGCGGAAATTTTTTTTTTTTTTTTTTTTATGCTTACTAAATAAAATATGTACATATATGCCCATACATATATGCACAGAATAAAAATATTTAAAATGAATAAACAATTAAATACTTAAATAAAAATTGCATTCTTAAAAATATAATAAATATCTGAGTCAAACATTAATTAAAAATATACTGCATAAGTAAATAAAAGTTTGCATGCACTGAAAATATTAAATAAATATTCTAGACCCTCAATCACTGAAAATAATAAAAATGTATCATGCTGACAAGAACAATAACATGCATAGCGACTCAGAATATTTCACGGTCACGGGGCCACTGCATGCATGCTCATACGCCCTCGCCTCCGGTGGGTACAATGTCATCCTCAGCGTACTCACCTGCACCATACCAGTGTAGTGAGCCTAGAGGCCCAACATGCTAACATAACAAGGGTTTAAAATAATTTAAACCAATTTAATACTAATACATACGTATACATGAATGAGCATGCTTAAAAATTACATAACATAACTTACTTAAATAAACATAATACATAACATAATACATAACAATATTGAGCAATTTATTTTCTAACATAGCATGGTTGTATCCGTAGTGTAACCTTAAATCATACATTAAATACTGATCAGCGTGGAAACCTACGTACGTGGCCGGTGACGAATCACCTCTTAAATTGGCAGTAAACTGCCCTTCAATCATATGGGGACGAATCCCCCTTAAATTGTCACATTACTTCAACTTCCAACATAAAATATTTTTATTGCTCAACTTAAACATTAAATCATGCATAAAATATTATTTCATGAATGCATGTACTTGAATAAAATATGTGTGTCCATCATATATATTTAATTTAAATTTCTTACTAACATATAAATATTAAAATAACTTAAATGCATAAAAATAATTAAATATATAATCAGGACACATGCAAATTTTCTCATGGATGGTTCTGAACTGCTGGCCCTACTCTCGAGCCCATTAACTTAAAACTTGGCCCACTAACATATCAAAGCCCATTAAGACTAGCTTAGGCCCAATAACACTGTCTCTGGCCCAAGGGGCCCAAAAGCCCATTAACAGGCCCGATAACTTTCATGGGCTCCAAAGCCCATAAAAATTTCTGGCCAACTTAAGATTTAAATAAAAATCATTAAAAAACCCAAAAATAATTAAATTAACCCAAAATAATTTAATGGACACCAAAATAATTTAAATGGTACTAATTAAATTTTTGGAAATTTAATTAGTCCATTTAATTCCTAATTAACTTAAAAACTTAAAAATAAAAAATACCCGAGCCCAAATCAAATAACCCGGACCCGGACCCACTTAACTTAACCCATATTATTTTAGACCCGACCCGGACCCAAGACCCGACCCGGACCCATCAGAAACCCTAGGACCCGAACCCCCTTACCTCTCCATTCTCTCGGCCGCCGACTCCCATGTGCAGCAGGCCTTCCCGGCCTGCTGCAGCCCAGCTCCGGCCGCCGTGGCCGGAGCCCCGCCGGCAGGACCTCCCCAGGGTCCTGCCGGTTTGAACCATAACCGGCCCCCGTCCCCATGCAACCCGAACCAAGACCCCGAAGCTTCTGAACCCATAACCCTAAACTGTGCTCTCGGCCGAAGCCCCTACTGAACAAGGTGACCACCTGGGTTCGTTTGGCTCGAACCACTCGAGCCAACCGAACCCAGACCACGCACTCACATCCCAGGGACCCTAGCCATCAGTCGAACCAAGCCTAGAGAGGAAGGACCGTGAGCATGTCAAGAATTCGAAGCACAATGCACAACAACAACATGAAAAAACGATTTTTCTGAAAAGCTTAAAGGAATTTCGATGCCTACCATAATCCATATAATATAATACTGATATCGTACGAAAAATGGGAAAGAATTCATGCCTTTCACCGATTTAAAGAGCAACAAGCGTGTATGACGGGCTCCGGGACGACGGGACGACGACGGCTCGCTTGGAACCTTCGAAAAAGCTATGGAGTCACCTTGGCTTGAGGAAGAAGATGAAGATGAAGATGGAGAATGGGGGTGGTGTCGGCTAATGCTAGGGAAGGAGGAAAGGGTCGGCTAGTAGGTTTAGGTTTTAGTTTAATTAGGAAATAGGGTAATTAATTATATAATTAAGGATATAACATATATATAAAATATAACTTAATTAAAACTCTAAAAGAAACCTTTAAAAAATCTGAAACATAAAATAAAATCTCGAAATATAATTTTAGGGGAATTTTAAAAATACTAAAAAGTCAATATTTTGACTAATTTTGGATAAAAATGACTCCTAAAATTAAATAAAATTAAATACTTAAAATTTTGAGATAATAAAACTCAAAATAATATTTTAAGGCTCTAAAAAGACTCATAAAATAATTTGGATGGAAAGTTGTCATCTCGTCCGTCCACGGTCCCGTCTACGCGATTAAATAATAAAAATACTAAAAATCATAAAAATCACTAATTATGGGTTAAATGCTTAAAAATAAATTAAATCATGCATAAATAATTCACATAATTATTTAACCCATAAATCATAAATTTAAATAATTAAATATCCTAATTATGCAGGCGGATTTAAGTAATTAAAAATACCGGGTGTTACATTAAGATTGACCAGCTCAAAAACACGATAAGGACAAAATGTGGAGTTGAAGTGAGCAAACGGAAAGTGATTAGAGCTAAGAAGGCTGCTGTCCAGAATCTACGAGGGATCAACAGTTTACAGTACCATCGACTGTGGGATTATTGTGAAACAGTGAGAAATTTTAACCCAAGAAGTTCTCTTTTTCTCCAAAGAAAGGAAGATTTTGAGCCCCCAACATTTGATAAGCTTTATTTTAGCTTGAATGCAATGAAATGCTCATTTTTAGCAGGTTGTAGGCCTATTATTGGTCTAGATGGTTGTTTTTTGAAAACAACACATGGTGGACAACTATTGGCAGCTGTTGGTAGGGATGGAAATGATAATATGGTGCCAATAGCTTTTGCAGTAGTGCAAGTTGAGAACAGAGAGAATTGGGCTTGGTTTCTTCAAATTCTGTTGGAAGATATAGGAGGAATAGGAGAAGATAGGTGGACTTTCATCTCAGATAGACAGAAAGGATTAGTAGAAGCATTGAGAGAACTTGTTCCTAATTGTGAGCATAGATATTGCTTGAGGCATATGTATCAAAACTTCAAAAAAAAATTCAAAAGTTTAGAGTTGAAAGACTTATTTTGGAAGGCTGCTACAACAGGAAACAAGAATCAGTTTGAGGAGCTACTGAAGAAAATTGAACAAGTGAATCCTAAGTCAAATGAAGGTCAAGAGACAGCATATGAATGGCTGAAGAAAATTCCAGCAATTCATTGGGCTAGAAGTCATTTTTCCTCAAGATGTTTGTCTGACTGTGTAGTCAATAATTTGTCCGAGTCATTCAATAGTTTCATTATAGATGCAAGGGATAAGCCTATCATAACAATGCTTGAGTGTATTAGAAACAAGTTGATGAAGAGAATTCAAGTCAAGAAGACTGGTATGGAGAAATACATTGGTCAGATATGCCCTAACATTTTGAGAAGGATTAACAAGAATCAGAAGTTTTCCAGAAACTTTTTTGCTATATATTCTGGTGAAAATGAGTATCAAGTTCAGTGTTTGTCAGTACACGGAGTTTTAACACAACACGTGGTTGATTTGTTGACGAAGACTTGTACATGTGGGATGTTCCAGTTATGTGGTTATCCCTGCTCTCATGCATGCACTGCTATTGGTCATAGTAGGTTGAGATTGGAGGATTTTGTACACAACTGTTACAGCAAGGATGAATATTTAAAGGTGTACTCACACATGATACATGCTGTTCCAGGGGAACTTGATTACTGCAAAACACCGTATCAACCACTTAATGCACCTGTTTATAAGAGCAAAAAGGGCAGACCTCAGAGAATGAGAAGGAGACAAGTTGATGAGGAAACCAGTGTTTCTACAAGAAAGGGTCTTACTCATACATGTTCAAGGTGTTTGAAACAATCTCATAACAAGTCAACTTGTAAAAATCCAATACATCCAAGATCCAAATATTTCAAGGTAATTTCATATATATATTTCAATTACATGTTCATAACATTGAATTATTTTGATAGTGGCTTCAATGCAGGGGACTAATGAAGAATCTGCTGGAACTAATACACAATCTGTTCATGCTAGGTCCCAAAGCAGAGCCAAAACTGCTAGGCCCCGAAACACAGCTGTGGGAATTCATATTTACATTTCAATCACATGTAATCATTTGAATTGCATATTCATAACTGAATGTGTTTGACATTAATTTTAATGTAGGGGACTGGTGAAGGACATGTTGGAAATCAAGAATCAGCAGGAGCAGCTACAAATGAAGATGCAAGTGCTAGATCTATGCCTTATGAATCATTGAGTGGTACACCTCAAAGTTCTGGAAAACAAGATTTTATTGGTTCTACATCATTTGCATCAAATATATGTTCAAGTGTAAGCAATAGATTGATGGTATTGGGTACTGTGCCTCTTTTGTGTGTTGTGTTGTGTAATTTAGTGTCATTTTATGAATTTAACATGTACAAAATGATGATAGGATATTAACACTACTGCAAGAAGGGTGAAAATGAGTCATTTGAATAGGGCAAAACTACATGCAAATGCAAGTGTGGATTCTAATTATATTGCAAAACCAACTGGAGGTGAAAGTTCCAAGGCCAGAGCCACTGCAATTGGAGATGCAACTACAAGAGGTAGAGGTAGAGCTACTGCTACTGCAATTGGAGATTCAAGTGCTTTTGGTGCAAACTCCAGTGCTAGAGCTACTGCTACTGCAGCTGGTGATTCAAGTGCTTTTGGTGCAAACTCCAGTGCTAGAGCTACTGCTACTGCAGCTGGTGATTCAAGTGCTTTTGGTGCAAAATCCAGTGCTAGAGCTACTGCTACTGCAGCTGGTGATTCAAGTGTTTTTGGTGCAAACTCCAGTGCTAGAGCTATAGCTACGACAACTGCAATTGGAAAAACAAATGCAATAGCTAGAGCTACTGCAACTGCTAGGTTGGGAAGAAGGTTGCCAAGATGGGGGCCGTAGTCTCTACATGATAGTATTTTTGATGTTTTCTAGTGTTTTGTATTAAGTCATGAATGATGGGCTACTAATTATTTTTGGTTTGTATGGAATGCAATATCTACAAAGACATAAATTGCTTTTGTTGATGCTTTATGGTGTTTTATTCGAAGTTAGAATTATGTAATGGTTGTTTTTCCTTCAAAGAAGTTATGATCTTTAGTTGAAATTATAAGACATAAATTGCTTCATTGATGAACTGAGAAATTACAGAAATTGAAATTTCATATCTAAACACTTGGATTCAATACATGACACGAATTTTTCATATTGCAACACAATGAAACACAACTCAAATGAAACACACACAATGCAACAGAATGAAACACAACTCAAATGAAACACAATAACTTCAAATACATCAACAATGGGCTATGACACATATTGTCTTCCCACTACTTGAACAAAAGAACGGTTAGCACTAGTAGAAGCAACGCACAAGCAATCCATGAAACATGGACATAACCAGCTTCAATTTCAACAGAATTTCTTCCTCGCGCAGTAGAAGTAGCCTCCTCTTCAAAGCCTTTATCTCTGTTCTTCACACCACCATAGCTATTGTAACTCTGACCTTTAAATTCACCATCAGATTCATCTCCATCTTCATTTGGAAACAAAGTATAATCATCGGGGTAACACCAACGGAAGAAACCACACAGGTTCTTCGAGCAACAGTAGTATAAAAGGCCCTTGGTTTTCTTCTTTTCGGACAACACAACTTTGATATCAGCTCTAACATTGCAAGAACAAGTTGGAGGAGTTGGGTACCTTAAATCCAAGCGCTCCAAAATGGTTGGATTTCTGGGTTTGTAAGAAGACTCCATTGCAATCTTTCACAATTGTCCCGATGGAATTATTGAAGAAGAGCAAAAAGTAGCCAATGATTTAATAAAGGGTTAAGGGCATTTACGGTACTTTGGGTTGAAAAATCTCCAAATAGCAAACAATACTCACATCACAAGCGCGTGAATATTACTTCACGGATTTAGGGGTACGTGTGCTACATTTTGTATAACATAGGGTGTATTTAGCTTATTTATTTTTTACGGGGGGTTTTCAGCTATTTGGACGTTTCACAGGGGGTCAAAATGCAATTATCCCTATATATATATATATATATATATATTCTTATATATTTCTTTCCATTATTTTCCACAAATTATTTGAATTTTAGCTCACATGTGGTTCTATTAAGGATGACAACGGAACGAGTTTTGTCAAACTCGAGACCCGTTCCACTTGAAAAAATCATAATCACTCACTTTTTTTAGACTCGCTCTATCTCATCTCAAAACTCGACCCCAAGTTGAACCCGTCAATTCGCTAACATTTAATTTTAACAAATTTTTTAATTAATTATTATTTATGATATATATTATATATACATACATTATATATGTCATATAATATATATGTATGCATATATAATATATATCATAAATAATAATTAATTAAAAAATTTGTTAAAATTAAATGTTAGCGGATTGGCGGGTTGTACAATATATATATATAGTTTCTTTCAAGTGCCCACCTATCATGCCCACTACCATGCCCACCAATGATGTGGCACTATTCTATTGGATGTGATAAAGATGTGATAAATTATAGGTCTAATAGAATAGTGCCACATCATTAGTGGGCATGATAGGTGGGCACTTGAAATAAACTATATATATATATTGTACGACCCGCCAATCCGCTAACATTTAATTTTAACAAATTTTTAATTAATTATTATTTATGATATATGTTATATATATATACATACATATATATAATATATAAATTAAGTATTATATAATTACATTATTATATATATTAAAAGTTTCAGTTGCCCAACAATTCCTCCTCACTTTATGCCCGACCACTAAAACCTGGGTGGTTGGTTTTAGTGGTGCAAAAAATCAAAAACCAAAACAACTAAACCCATCACCATGTTTTAGTGGTCGAGGATGAAGTGAGAAGGAATTTGTTGGGCAATTGAAAACTTATATATATATATATATATATATATATATATATATATGTTCACAATATACATTATATATATACATGGGGCAAGTCCGAGTCTATATCCATACCGAGACCCATCCCGTAACCCGTTTGACTGGGTTTGAATCTACTCAGACTAGACAAGTTTCACATGGGACCAGATTTAAATCCGAGTCATTACCATCCCTAGGTTTCATTCATATATTTTTAAAATTATTAATTAACAGATGTCACATTTTATAATAAAATTTGTAGATACACATAAATAAGTATTCAAAATTTTGTCTAAAAAATCAAAATCGATGTGAACCTTCTCAAATCTCAATCAGATTTTGATTTTTTTTTTTAAAAAAAACAAAAATCTAAATTGGGCCCAAAATTTAGAAAGCCTTTTGGGCCTTAAAATAATAACCCAACAATGCCCTAAAAGGCCAGAGCTATATAAACCTCGGTCGAAATGATCTAGGGTTTGTCTCCTGCTCCAGGGAAGAAGAAGGCGGTGCATTTGTTAACAGAGTCGACAGCGACAATGGTGGAGAAGGGTGGTAAGGCCAGAAAAGAGGAGGTCGTTGAAAGAGAGTACACCATTAATCTGCACAAACGCCTCCATGGATGGTACGGTTACAATCTTTCTGTTGGTGTTTTCATGATTTAGATCTTTAAGAACTAATTTTTATCCGTTTGTTGCTTTTTTATTGAATGTTTGAGGTAAAGTTTGATGTAAAGTTTGATGTTTTACTATGTTTCGCCTTCGTTGTTTTATTCAAGTCACCGTGTCAGTAAATTTGTCGTTTCGTTTTTTTACTCAGGCTTCAAATTATGGTTATTATTTATGATGGCTGATGTTTTTTGCACTGTTTCCCCTTGATTCGTGGTATTCTCTTGCTCTGTTTTTTGGTTGCTTATTCGTACCGAGGCCTTTATTGAGTAGATCTGAGAAGATAAATTGGTTGAGTTTGTGAAACTGGATCCTTGCTATGCTAGTCATCATCACTAATAAAATCTCGAAGTCCGGTTCCTGTAATTTGTACTGAGTCGGTCACTGTTTCCAGGAACATTACTGAGAGTAGCATTTATTGTTGAAAATTAGGTGTGTTGAACAATAGTCTTTTTGAAGTAATATCTTACTATTTTATACTTATGAAATATAGAGATTGAATGCTTATTGTTAGAATTTTCCCATCACAAACAAAAGTATAGTTATCACCATTATGAGGTTTGTATGTATCATGAAGTTGAAAAATGCGATTGGGAATATGATTTTTTGGATGCATATCCTGAGGTTGTGTGATACTTGATAGTTACGTTCTCCAAAATTTCTACTAGCCAGCTGTATTCCAGTACGATATATAGTTACTGGTATTATATATGAGGATGAGAGAAAATTTCAATCGATATTCTTTGTAGTTATGAACGTGCTAAATAAGATTTTTGTTTTTGGGTGCTTTATCTTATTATGCCTCGATCAGCTTATTTAGTGGGGTTTTTAACATTGCTGGCGTTCTGTCTTGCCTTACTTCGTTGTGAACACGAGTATTTGATTGTAATCTGTGTTGCCTCTGTACGAACTAATAACCTGGGTATCAACTCCTGATTGCAGCACCTTCAAAAAGAAGGCTCCTACTGCTATCAAAGAAATAAGAAAGTTTGCCCAGAAGGCAATGGGAACCACTGATGTCAGAGTTGATGTGAAGTTAAACAAACAGATATGGAGTCGTGGAATTCGTAGTGTGCCTAGGAGAATCCGCGTCCGCATTGCTCGGAAGAGAAATGATGATGAAGATGCTAAAGAGGAGCTTTACTCTTTGGTGACTGTTGCTGAAATACCTGAAGGTGGGTTAAAGGGTTTGGGCACCGTTGTCATTGCAGAGGGATGAATGAACTCCATTTTTAGCATTTACTGAAATTTTGATGTTCTTTAAAAGTTTATCGTGTTAAGATATGGCCGTTTATCAATGTCAGACGTCTAAGATAACATGCTTTTTTTTTTATTTTGCTTGAGAATTTGAAATATTTGTTTACCTAATGTGTTCTGATTTATTTGGAAATCGACCAAGCATAATATCAGCAATGGCCTTATAGATTAACAAAAACTCTAATGAAATGATTTTGCAATCAAATTTTGTGCAATGGACATTTTATTTTAGTCACTCGTAGAAAAAAGTTATTTTTTATTGTAATTAAGGGAGTGACTCGACTCATAAGAAATCTTTTCTTGCATATCATCCTTTTGTCGTTTCACAAAAAAACTTATTCTTCCGTATTATTCTTCTGTCGTGGTAGTAGCTTATGTTCTTAAAAATGCGTATTATTTCTTTTGTCGTAGTAGTAGCTTATGTTCTGAAAAATGGTGGTGCAGTAAAGACTTACTTACCCTGAATATAAATGCTGGTTTGTCACTGGGAAAAAAAAGAAAACAAAGGAAAGATAAATCTACTGTACAGTGTACACCTTAAATTTTTAGGGCCAACAATTATATTTCATTATATGTGAGATAAACAACTAGAAGCTTAAAAAGATAAACACTTGTGGTTAATTTTTTGTAAAAAAAATAGTAAAACTAGATTTTTAAAGCATATAATCTCGCTAGTCTGGTATTTGAAACTTGCCGTAGGTGAGGAAAGAAGAAAAGGTGTTCCCAAATTAACGAGAATGAATCATTTTTCGGTAAGTTTCTTGTGAGCTTTTTCAGTGAGATCATAGGGCATTAAAAATCAAATCCGAGATTCGTTTCATAAAATTGATCAAATCACATTTTATGTTTTTCATTGTTTGAGCTCATACGTAATGAAGGAGGACTTCTGGTTATGAGTTTAATACACGAGCTGGAGCGTGAGCAGCTTGTCTCGCCAAATCGAGCTCAAGCATTCGAAAGTAAATGTGATGTTGGTGGGAATTTAGTGAGGTGGGACCGAAGATTCATGTTCATCTCAAAAAGCAAGTCACATGGGATGGAACATGCATATGCTGCTCCTGACTCCTGTCTTCTCCTAATTAAATTCTGCCATAATTTGATGCTTATGTTTCCCTTCCAACATTTGCTTGTTTGTTTAATTAATCTGCATGCGTACGTATGCATCAACACTCATCCACCCACCATTTCTTGATCGGCTACAAGGAAGAAATTTAAAATAAAAAAGTCTCAAATTTCGTGATCCATTCGCACACCAGCTAGCTACAATTCCTCAATTTAAGTCATTACAAATGACTATTGCAGTTGTATCAAATATTGTAATCACAACGGTAATTATCTAATGGATGATTTCATTTGATACACGTACTGAAATTTTGCCTATTTTCAAGAAAACAAGCCCCCATTGTGTAATGATGATAAGTTCTTGCATCAATAGTACCCTTTTTTTTTAACACGAGTCTCCTTTTCTTTCACTTTCGAGTTTCGATGTCTCAGCATCATATAGATTTTGAACTATTTTAAACCAACGTTATTGATTGTTTCTCACATGAAACTACTGTTGATTGTTCGTAGGGATATACAACAAGAGCTAATTTCGAAATTGTTTCGAAATTATTGGAGCCATCATCAATCTTTTAAGATTGATAGGTATAAATTTCATATACTCCTATGAATGTTATTTTTAAACCATACGAGTGTCCAAAAATATTTTGAATGTCAAAATAAAATTTTAAACTTTCGCTGCGTCTTGGGCACAATAGAGATTCAAGATCCAACAGTGGTAAAAAAAATTGAAATCAAATCGACAACTCATTTGTCTCAATTAATTGAGATATATACTATCTCAATTGATTGAGGATAGTAATGAGGTGCAGAAGCTCTCAGAAAAAGAAGAGCGAAGAAATTGTTTTTTCTCTGCTCGAAGCTCTTATATCGGTCAGTCATCTTCTTTGTTTTTTTTTTTTCTCGTTAAATTTTTTCTACTTATCTAGTGTGATTTATCTGATTAACGTAAAGTCGTTAAAAAAAAAACGGAGGATCATATACCCATGCAAAAATAGGGCATGGAAAATGTGTACTTTGTATATATGATCTCTCTCTCCTCAAAACATTTAATGACACATTTTTATGTGAAAGCTTGTACAATTCCTTTACTTAAGAATAATCAAAATCACATTCTTAGATAAAACCACAACTCACATTTGTATGGTTACAACCACATGAGTACACATTTATAATCAAATATATAAATTTTCTTAAATAACGAATGGAAAATTTAACAAGTGCGCAAGGGAGAGCCGCATAAGCAATCGTTGTTGGCAAAGGATGAGGCCTCGAGACGATCGAACGGCGACCCTGTCGGAATGGGGCCGCAGAGGTGGTTGTGGCTCAAATCCAAGTGACCTATGTACCTAGCCGAAGATAGTGACCGTGGGATTGAACCTCTCAAGTTGTTGAATGATAAATCAAGGGCCGTCAAGTATGTTTTCGAGTTGAATACATCGGGCAAGTTCCCTTCTAACATATTCCGACTCAAGTACAAAATATTTAGGCCCGAACTGCTTAGTAGGCTTGTTGGTATTTGGCCCGAGATTTGATTGTTGTCTAAGTTTAAGGTTGATAGAACCCTCATTGAACCCAGCTGAGCCGGGATTGAACCGGTGATCCGGTTCGATGACAAATCCAAATCTGCCAGCCGGTGGATGTTGGCAAAAGAACTGGGGACTGAACCGGTGAGCTGGTTCCGGCTGAGTAAAGCCCGGCTCATCATGGACAATTTTCCGATATCTTGTGGGATCACGCCGGAGATTTGATTGTTGCTGAGGTCGAGATGCATCAAGCCGTTGAGGTTCACGATGGAAGCCGGGATCGAACCGGAGATTTGGTTGTCAGCTAAATTCAACACTTTGAGTCGGTTCAGCCGGCCGATATCCGCCGGAATATGGCCGGAGATTTTGTTCCCGATAAGGTCGAGAATCCGGAGGTTCGGAAGAGAGGTGAGGCAAGCTGGGATCTCGCCGGAGACGTCCTTCCAGTCGGCGATGACTAAGGTGGTGAGGCGATCGAGCTGGCAGAGGGAGGGGGAGATGGAACCCGACATGTATCCAGAGCGGCCGCTTTTCTGGATAACCTGGTCCTCGGACTCTCCGCGGAGGACAATGTCGGCCACCCTTTTGGTGTCCTGGTCGCAGCTGACGCCGTACCAGTCGGTGCAGCAGTCGTCGCCGGACCACGTGTTGAAGACGCCGATGTAAGGCTCGGTGAGTCGCGACTTGAATTCAAGCAACGCCGCCCGATCCGACGGAAGGCAGGCGTTCACGGCGGCGCTGACGGCCAACAGGACCGCCATTGTGCCGACCAAGATATCTCCGGGCAGCTTCATTATCTCTGGACTCTGTGTATATCTCTGCAAGTAGATGTACGTGTACGTGATTATGGTGAACTTGTGAAATATTAGGGAGATGGATTCGCAAGTAATGTAACGTTATATAAGTGCCTAGGGGGACAAGTATGCCCCTAACAAAAAAATGAAATTCCGAAAATACCCATGAATTTTTTACACAATTTTTTTTAGAAAAATATGAACTTTTAATTTATTAGCAACAAACATAGACGAGTAAAATAAATAGAGAATCGAACATTTTAAACATAAATATGCTAAACATACATGGGATCTATTTAATTTAAATATGTTGTTATTATATGTTATATTCATTAAAGAAATAAAAAAAAAATATCCTTGGTATAATGAATGGGGGTGGTTGGTTTGAAATAAATAGGATGTAGCAAAGCATGTGACTAGAAGCTAGCTCACTGCATTCTACCATATTTTCTGTATTGCTTTTATTGCATTCGCAGTAAATCTATGCTCCCATTATTCTTTTATTTATTATTCTTTTTTTATGAAGCACCCTAATTATATAAGCATGAAATTTAAACTTTATTCAAATACCTATATATGTCACCCTTCATTAGCCTATTAGCTAGTATTCAATATCATATTATACAATCGATATTAACTTGACAGAATGCTGAGATTATATATGAAAGTTCGATTTCCAATTTCAATGTGTGATGTTTTGTAGATTCAATTCATGGAAACCGAGAATTGTTCTTGTCTATATCATAATAAAAGATTGTTTTAATAGCCTTTTAGGTATTTGTCAAGTGTGGCATGTGATTGTGAGTGCACATACAAAGATGCATCGTGACTTTTATATTCATAAAGCATTTGTACATGTGAGACCACAGGAGTAACAAACCAAATTAGATCCACAGGATTGTGATGCATGGATGGTGATCATCACTCCCTTTTCCTTTTCTTTTTTGTTCAAAGTTCACGCTTTGATTTTTTTTTTTAAAAAAAAATTAGTTTGTTATAATCGGATTTCGAACTCAAAATATCATCTCATAAAAAAAATAGTTTGTTATAATCGGATTTCGAACTCAAAATATCATCTCATATCAGAAACATTAATGTTAAATGAAAGAGAGACCCTTTCCATATACACACAAAGCTATATATTTTTCATTAGCTCAAGCAGATTTTTAAATCTCATCAGCTGTTACACTTTAGAAAATGGATAATCACATGTAGTATTGAGAGGTTAGAATGGGGGTGGGAGGGTCCCAAGAAGAGCCAATGCAACGTGGGTTTGCATTGTCAGGATAGAGACATAATCACTGAATTTATAACGTGAATATTGTGTGGCCCCTTAATAATCAAGATCCCTAAGTTACTAGATCATGTCGGTGTAGTTACAAATGTTAATTTCATTTATTGTATGTTTTGATTAGTTGAATCTTGTCGATTATTGTACATTAATATTCATGAATAGTAAAAACAATGTTGAGTCCAAGCATGATTTTGCTGGAATGAGTGGCTTAAATTGTTCTATCCATTTAAAAATGGCAAACACCATTCGTCAAATTTGATAGATTGGTGATAGTTACCACCTGGATAATTATGCAAACGATGTGTTTGGAGTAAGAAAACTCTTCAGCTATTCAAATTGTCATTGGCTTATCTATGTAACATTTGCTACATTTTATGTTCCTTGATGCATAATAAAGATTGAACTAGCAGTCAAAATATTTTGATACTCTGCGACTTTAAGCAAAAATATCTTCGGTTAGAAATGGTGTCTCTACGCTGTTGATACATGGATCGGACGAATTCTGCAGATGCTCGTAGTTTAGCTGCCTAGACGCTTCATACAAGGCAATGCCAACACTCACTGATAAATTCAAACATCTAACGTAAGTTTCGACCATCGGAATCCGAATGGTGCCTCCACCGAGTGGTTCGCTTTTACAATCCAGCAGCGCTTCCGGAGGCAAACCGCTTGTTTCCGAGCCGAATACAAGCCAATCGCCCTTTCTGTAGGAAAATTCCTGCATACGGGAGGATTTATAGTCAAGAAAATCGTTAAAGACTGCCAATTATTAGCTTAAAGTAGATTTTCTTATTATTTATTTTTTTTAAAAAAAGAGAAGATTTTCTTGAATAAATACCTGATCACAGCCCCTTTATTATAAAGAATTATATACAAGCAGTAAAAAGGCATACATACAGTGGTTAACATACAGTTAACTCTCATATTTCTCAGCTCATCGTGAAAGTTTCTAAGAATCAATTTATGCAAGGGGAAATGGAATTTCCTGATAATTTTTTTGTCATGTGATGGCGAAACCTAATGATAAAAATAAACTCCCTACTTTTTAATCATCTTAATATTTTACTAGATAAAATAGAAATCAACGTTGTTAGCATTACACATGTATGCTTTCCTTGAGGCTATGTGGTCTAGAAATCGAAGGTGTGTGCTGTACTAGTCGTTTCTCAAAATTATCAAGGCTGTGGGAATGTAAGACATACACTTCTTTGCGCAGAGTTGGCAACAGCTAAACGAGGTGGCGATGAAGGAAATGCTAATATCATTTTTTTAACCGAACACCACGTAAGACCTAGTAAGTAGGTCTTTAAGGTTTAAATCTTTTCTCAAGCAGAAAAATTCCAGAAGCTAAGTTACTTTATATTAGACTTACTGAGTGAATATCTGTCCCTCTCTTGGTGAATGCTAGCAACCTCTTTTCTCCGTCCTGCACAATCAAAAACAGAGTTGTCCTCATATAATAGAAATAACAAATTAACTCGAATCATATTGAGAATGAAAATAAGAAACCTCTTGTTTGAAGTATTCCCGAAACTCTGACCATGAAGAGTGCACTTTAACTACAACAAATCTGATGTGGCTGTTAATTGATTGAAATATATTTGTCCACAAGCTATAAATTTTTTGAAAAGTATTGCTATCATAATTCAAGGTCACTGGCTGACACTGAAAAATATTAATTCTCAAGGATACAAACTCGAATTTGGAGATACTGTTCTTGGCGGTTGCGATTTTAAGCTAAATCATGCATAGCTTGATCATCAACAATAAAATTTCAAGCAGTCAGCTTATTGTAATGAAGGATACGGCCAGTAATCAAGTCCAGCACGCTTTAACTTTGCATCATCAACCTGAAACCCCAGTGGCTAAAGCAGGAAAAGAGGCTGACATAAGCTTGGTTGCAGGTCTAAGTAGAGAGTACAAAGAAATATATATCAATTCTTAGTCCATTCGTTTCCACAGACTTGACTCGAAATTTTATGGAAGGTTGCTACCATTTACCTCAACTAAGTGCAACTTGACAGCTGATGCGGCACAAGTTCGGGCAATACATCCTGTATTTCCAGGTATCTGTCAAGGATAACAGCCAGCTTGGTGATAACAGTTGTTTGGAATTCAAAGGAAAGCATTTATTTTAAATTTAAGAAAGCAGGTAAATCAACTACAGATTCCACTGAATCAGAGCTATGTACTGTTCTAGTTCTCATAGTTAGTTCTTTGCAGAATTTTCCATCTGAAACTAAATGAAATAACAAAGGTCGAACAAGGAGACCGATAAAAAATGGTCGAACATGGAGAAAAGACATGAACTTCAGTGATTTATAACTACAAAAAATAATTACATAATGAACAATATAATGTCTTTCCAATGTGAGAGAGAAAATCAACACAAGTACCCACAAATCATTGATCACATCTCTCCATACATTGTTAAAGTAATTTTTCCTTCAGGGGAAGTCACTTTATCTTTTGAAGAGTGAACATGCTGTAAGTTTTTTGATTCCTGTCATTAACACTGCACCATTTCACCCTTCTCCTACCCTTTTATCACTAATATGAGCAACAAGTGATAGTGCTTGATCAACTTGTTTCCTTTATATTCAAGTCATTTCATCATCTCCCAAGAAACATCATAATAAAAAAAAAATAGCCTACTTTACAAGTTCTTACGTTTATCAACATCTTGGGAAACATACAACAGTAGTCAGTAGGAAACTCATGAACATTTAACAACATTAATACCGACACTCTACATGGATTCTTGGACTAATTTCTAAGAAACCCTCAAATCAACTCGAGAGTTACACAACCTTATATCCCCAGCAACAACCATTAATTCACCAAATGCCCAAGTAAGGTTAATCGATCACTAGAAAGAATATATTGATGGCTCCACGACCATGCCACAACAAGATAAGGTTGCCTAATACCTCGAGCCAAAAAAAAAAACAACTTTAATGTGTTAAAATTTTAAAAATACAACTTTATTATCCCTCCTAAAATATTGAAGTAACCTTAACTAGCTTTCCATTGTTAATTTCACAGACATAATGAGGATAAAACAGCTCATTCATAACATGAGCATACAATGGGGAATAATCAAAGTTTCCGTAGTGGAAGTGATGGAGGCTTGCATAAGATTTGAGGTGAATCGCATGGCATTAACATAAAGTTTGGATTTTTTTAGCAACTTTGCCATGCTGGCACAGCTTCACATATTGGACACCACCATAAAGTTACTCTTATTATTTTCCAGAAGAAAAACTAAAGTCATCACCATCATAAGCACCCAAATAAATTCACTATACCTGTGGCGACACAAGTACGACTTGAAGAAAATTGTTTTCCACAGATTCAACCGCTACCCTACCGACCCCATCATGCAATGCATTCACTTGACACCTCTTCGCTGCATTTTCTTCCAGAAATGACCAACTTAGACAAAAAAGGTGGTCAATAAATCGAACACTTGCACTACTACTAATTTCAACTACGCAAACTTATATACGAAGTGAAAAGGGAGTCAATAACTTGTACAGTCGCACATACACGAAAAGCTAAGCTGAGAGAAGCGCGGAGAGGGGAATCTCCGGGCCGATGGAAATTGGAGGTGGAGCAAAGAATGAGCTCGGAAAGTGGAGGAGGAGGTTATGGCGCTTAGGGCTCTGAAGCCCGCGGTTTCCATTTTCAAGAGCAAGGAAGCAGCCGCTGTTCTTGGCTCTTATCCCAACTGCAATAAAAGATATGTTCCGTTTCCTTCGTTCGCTGGCCTTCACGCTGACGATGAAGTCCAGGTTGGATACAGGAGCTTGAAGATTTAAAAGAAAAGAAGCCCAAGTTTAGGTTGGATACAATTTGAAGCAAAAGTCCAAATAACTATAAACGATGAGTAACACTTTCGTGAGATGGTTAGACGGGTAACTTTACTCAGATTTATAATAATAAATAATATTTTTGATAATATTTTTAAATGGATAACTCATATAAGAAATTCGTTTAAAAAAATAATGTTTGAAACCGTGTCATAAAAGTTTTTGTCATAAATTATATTTTTTTTACCATAAATTATAGATTTTAAGAATCGATCTCACGATTTTGTATTAATATTTTTTTACATAAGTTGTAATTTATTTTTCGATGGATTGGTCAGATATTTATCTTATAAGAATCACTCATGATCGTGAGACGATATATAAGAGTTTTTGTGTAATAACTAATAAGTTACTTAAAAATTACAAATTTTTAATGTACATTTTAAAGTTATTTTTTATAATACATATAAATTTTATTCCAAATAACGCTAAAACATTTATCTTTAATAACATCTCAAAATTGAGATTGAGCTTGTAGTCCAATTGATCGTATCAATTCGTGAATAGACGGAGATTCGTGATAAAGTCCTCAGTCCTCACTGTCCTTTTAATCAAAAAAATAAAATCTTAAAATCCGAGGCCAAATATACAAAATAGTGAAAGAATGTTTGAGACTACAAATTAGAAACAAAGAATATATATTATATATTTTAATCCAAAATCCAAATCCAATTTTTTATAAATAAAAAAACAGTCTCCGGCGTAGCAACCTTTTATTTCTTGGGAAATTGGGGAATAGTTGAAACTTGAAACTCGATTGGCCTTCTGAATGCTCACTATCTTCTATTCATCTGCTCTGCGGGAATCGATCGTGTGAGTTTGCCATTGACAGGTAAAAATAATTATCAGATGAAAACGAATCGGTTTGTTCTTGTATTTGGTTTTTGTATTTTTTTGAAACAAAAAAAAAAATTTGTTGGGTGTAAATTCTTCCTTTGGGTTGGTTTGCTTTTGCTAATTATTCATTGTTTTTCCAGGTTTTTCTGGTGGATCGCTTATGATTTTAATCGTTTAGTTTCTAAAATGTGCATTCCAAGTTTGCTTCGCAATTTTGCCATTCGGTCATCGATTGTATAGAATATGTGATTTGCCCCATGTCGTCTTCTTTTTCTTTTTCTTTTTCTTTTTTGTAATTTTGTTTGTTTGATTTAATCCATATGGGGGTCATAATTGATGGAAATGTCGTCAAAATTTAATTTTGGTAGCCCTTTTGTTTGACTTTGCATCTTAACAATTATGGGTCGTATTTTGGTTGATCCAAAAAACACTCTTTTCCTGGAGACAATGTTTGTTCTATTCTGCAGTACATGCATTTTTAAGAGTTGGAACAGTTAAAACTACGGGTTTTATGACCTAATAGCTTTTGAGGTTATTTTTCACGCAGTGGATATTTGTGGCGGGAACGAACTTGGAGTTCCGCGATGGATAAAAATGCTAGTTTATTTGTCAATGATGGATCGTTCTTGGAGAGATTCAAACAGCTTCAACAGGAAAAGGAAAAGAAGAATGAAATACCCAATAAATCTAGGGCAGTCTCGAGCACGCTTCTAAATTCTGCTCCAAAAACTGTCATTAGTAAAACAGCCATGGAATTGAAGTCAAACTGCATCCAAAAAACAATTAAAACATCTTCGAGTGGAAAACTTGCCTTTAGCTTGAAACAAAAGTCAAAACTTGTTGCACCTGCTGTCAAGCTTGATGAGGACGAGGATGAAGATGTTAAAAATCACTCAGATGATGTTCCAATGAAGCGGCAGAAATTGGGTCAGCCTGATGCATCTTATAGTTCACCTAAGCAAGTTGATGTTGGTAAATACTCCCTCTTATTTACGAGTTCAAGCACTTTTTCTGTAATTCCTGTTAGTTTATCACTCGAATTTAGTTTGTTAGCTGTCTGTACTTGTAATCGCTTCCTCAAATTACACTTCCAAAAATTTTGTTTGTGCCCTTCATGTTTCTGTCATAGTCAGTCTGATCCCTTTATTGTTTTGACTTTAAATGTTTGTTGAAGTCAAAGCTTTTCTGAGTTGCTTGGAGTCTTATATTCTTATTGCTTTGCTCTTCTATAGAGTCTTCATTAGAGCACCACATTACATTTTGGGCATAGTAGCTAAAATTTTTGCCTGAACTGATAAAAGAGAAATAGGGAAAGATATTTTTGAATTACTTTTATCTAATGAATGCAGCATATATCTTAAGTCTCTATCAACATGGGTGGGAAGAGATGTTCACAGAAAGATTTGGATATTGTGGCACGGCTGCTACAAGAGTAATTTGAATTCACTTGCATGCCCTTGAGTATTAATCAGTTCTTTAAGTACATGCAGTACCTCCTTTCCCAAGTGATCCTACAGTGAGGAAAGTTGCAGACAAATTAGCAAGTTTTGTGGCCAAGAATGGAAGGCAGTTTGAGCATGTAACACGACAGAAAAATCCTGGAGATACTCCGTTCAAGTATGTAGTCTATATTTCTGTTGGCTAAATTATTTATTTAATATTTTGTTATACAGACGTATTTTTCTTATTATCATTCATATGACACACACTTCTGAATCAAATTTTCTGTGTATAGTTATTTTTACTTTATTTCGGTAACCTTGTGGTTTTTTTAGAAATTAAATTTCATGTGAAATTGAGCCCAGGTATCTATTTTTTAATTTTAGGAATATTGATAAACCATGTAGAAAAAGGCTTAACTCAAGTTGATGTTAGAAAGATATTTCTGCTGTGTGGTAAGTGGAAATGTCCCCATATGTAAACTTTGTGCCGGGTAAAGTTTTTTGAATTTAATCGGTATATCTTAGTGCTTTTCCACCTCTGGAAGCTTCCATGTATGTGTCAAAATCGCGATGCATGCTATTATGAAAGCATCCCACATGATGAATCTTCCAATTTTGGTAATACCTAATGATAGTGTGCCAATCTAAGAACTTATGATTGTTTGAAACATCAACTTTGAGCAGGATTCATGTCTCACAAAAGTATAAAACACGCACCGGTGCTCAGCACTCAGCAGCCCCTTCCCGTCATTGTTTTATTTCTTTTACAAGGCATTATGAGTTGCCTTAATAGAGAGATCAGTGTGCAATGTTGTGTGCCTTGCAATCCATTTAAAGCTTCTGGGACTTGGTTGGTAAAATCTCCTACTTATGGAGTATTATCATTAGGCATTCTTGTGGAGCAAGATAGCCGTATTGGTATGCTTCGGGTTTTTGTGAACATTAAAAATTAATCAGTTCGGTAAAAAAAGAGGTGTAACTTAATCTACTGAGATAGAGAATTTAATCCAATATAAATAATGCCCCTCTCACCCTCAAACAGCATCATAATGTTTCATTGTCCTCTCTTTTTTTCTATTTAAATTTATATAGCCTGTTAATTATTTTTTCAAATGAGACGGTTGAAGAAGTTTTTCAAGTGATCATGGTTGTAAAAGAAGTTACTAGCTATTATCTTTCTTCCTCAACACCGCTTGCTTGTTAGTGTTATGTTTTGCTCTTGTACTTTGTTACCCTGGGTAATGTTACTACATACTTAGAAGAATTGTGTAATTATCAATGATGCCCTGAAATGTCTGCCACGTCTCTTAGTATGATTCCGTTGATTATGTCCTCCTTTTCCACGTCCTCTCCACCTACAACAATTTTTGAGGTTAGAGTTTTGTGGGCATCAGTTGTGTGATGATAAAATATTAAAATGTTTTATTAAGAAAGCTTCATTGTATTAAATGTGAGTTTGACTGTTTTACTTATTTACAGTGATTATTTATTTCAGTATTTAAGATTCACTATTAGGTTTGTGAGAAGCCACCACATATGCAATAACAAATTATAGGTTGCTTCTACTTAAACTTCAAACTTTTGTCGCATTTTGTAGGTTCATTGGTCCATCAATTTATGTGATTATAAGATGATTAGACCAACAGAATATTGTTCTTTCAAAACATGGGTTGGCTGTTTAACAAGTAGATCACTCTAATGTATTTATTGATCATTCATGTCGGACCTGACCCTGCCAAGGCCTTCTTTTATACTTGATTTTTTTCATCATCCTTCTGATTTCTGGGAATTACGCCATTTGATGTTGGAAAAGGATTTTTTTCTTTATTTTTAATTGTACAATTTTTGTAAAGGCTTAATTTTATAACCCAAATTTTATTTGATATTATTTCCTACAGGTTTTTATTTGATGAAAGTTGTTCGGATTTCAAGTATTATGAATATAGGCTTAGAGAAGAGCAAACGGCTTTGTCTGAAACCAGGGATTCCCAATCATCATCAAGTGGTTAGTGTATTGGTTCCTTGAGTTTTGCTTTGAAGTGATCCTGCTGATTGCTTTGAGTGGAATATATTTAAGGAAATTAAACTTGAACAGTATGAACTATTTGTAATTCTTGTGCATATGAGGAATACTGCCCTGATTGAACAGTATTAATCATTATGTTGCATGTTGCTGTTTGATGAAATAGCCTATTGTTAGCTAATAGTTGACGAGGAGCTAATTTACTGTTTACACGTTGAGTTACGAATGGCTGGTTTACATGGAGTCAACATGTTATAAAACATCCACTGTTTACTTTTACTTTCATGTTAGATGCGATAAGAAAGACTATTAATTTTCTATTGGTCGCATGAACAAACTAGTTTTTGCTGTTTTGGGTGGTAAAACCATGAGCTTCTAATTTGGAATAGTAACTGTGAGTCAAAGAACTAGTAATCCAATATTTGCATTCATCATTTGCATTCAAAACTTGTCTCTTTCTAATCCATCGTTTGTCATATTTTCCAGGTGGATCTGCGGGTAACATAGGCGCTGCAACTCCCAGTACAACAAGTAGTTTTCAGGCATCTTATCATCAACATGCCAAGTATCATACTCCTGCATCAGCTTTGTTCGAAGCCACGGAGAGTGCTGGATCTACTCGTGCCTCATCGCAGACAAGTGGAAGATATGGTATTTGTTACATTTTCCCTTTGTTTTTTCTAGTTTTGGCTTTCAAGTTCTAAAACTAATCTCTGGGTGCATCTGTGAGGGTATTATAATGTGGAAGAAAATTATGAAAAAAACTCTATAAAATTTCATATTAAAAAAATCAATGGAGTCAAATGCATTTAAGTAAAAGTATTATGATGTTATTTAATGGAAATCTTATTCCTAGATAAAAATACTATTAAACCTACTAATATTATATGATATAAATGTAATACATTTTCTATATTTGTTTTAGTAGATAATAACTTATGAGCTGATTATATATTAATATGTATGTTTTACTATTTTTCCATCATTTGTTTCAGTTTTTTCAAAAAATTATATTTAGATTATTTTGTATCTTGATTTATTAAAATTAAATTATTAAGTATTTTAATAATATATTTAAAAAATAAATTATTTTCATACAAGTTTGGTTTATTTTATGAAAATTTAATGATATAGTGTTAAACTGTGTATAAAAATGATATGTGGTTGTTAATCAAAATTTAATGATATAGTATTAAACTATGCATAAAATGATATGTGGTTGTTAAGTGTATTCATTATTTAAAAATATTATCACAATACTTTTATTTTAAATAATTAATTTGAAAGATGTTTTAATCAAATTAAGATTTTTTTTAGTCAAAATGATAAATTTTCCAAGCATATTATAAGTGTGATTTAGGGAAAAATTTTAATTGTTTGACCAAACAGGCACTGAGTTAGATGACGCTTTTATTTAATGGTTTTTTTTTATATGAAGTTTTACTAAGCGAATTTTTTTGGTAATTTCCCCTATGATATGAATCAAGTTTCACTTAGGGTCGTTGGATTTTGGTGTAATTTAATGTTCAGGCATGTGTTTTTAGTACAATTTAATTTTTCATTTACAATGTTCTTGCATGCTCTGGCATTGTTATAGCCATAGGTACTGACTGGTGAATTGTGGAACTTTCTTGGTCGGTTGTAATTATACTTTCGACTAAGTGTTGGCAGTTCTTTATAAGATACTACTGATCTTTATTTATTTAATTATTTTAATAATCCATACTATTCTCAGTACAAAAGTGAATGGGATCAAAATGTCCATTTAATGTTTTACACAAGCAATTAGTAATGCCTGGCATCTCATTCTTTCCAATTCAACTGGTAGGTGAATCAAGCGCGCCAACTGGTTCGGACCCTATTGCAATGATGGAATATTACATGAAGAAGGCCGCAGCAGAAGAGATGCGGAGGCCCCCAAAAGCCTCAAAGGATGAGATGCCACCACCTGCTTCCCTCCAAGGTTGGCATTCATTTTATTTTTTACTCGAAGGACTTTTTCCTCGTTATAGTTGATCCCTGGTGCAGTATGCAGAGTTCAGTTGGACATAGTTCTGCTCCTATTTTTATTTTAATGGCTTCTCATAAATATGCTTCATGCAGCTCCTGTGGAGAAAGGGCATCACATGGGTGATTTTATTCCTCCTGAAGAGCTGGACAAGTTTTTTGCTTCATGTAATGATGCATCTGCGCAAAAAGCCTTGAAGGAAATGGCGGATAAAGCAAAAATTCAGGCTGATAATGTCGGTCACAAACTTTTGTCTAGAATGGGCTGGAGAGAAGGTAAGCATAATTGTTCCTGCGCATTGATTTTAATTTATGGATGATGTTTCTTGTTTCCAATTTCTTAACTCACATCCGCACTCTATGATTCTTGAATTTGAATCTAAGTCCTTAGAAACCAACCACTGCACGCTAAATGGTTTGTTACGAGATATTGTTTCTTTCTTTTCATCCGTTGTTTAAGACAAAAGGATCCTTGGGATGTGTTTGGATTCGAGGGTTCAAAATTAGTGATTTTAATGCCATGGTCCAAACCCATTATGCTCCTTGGGGTATTTTTGAATTCAATGGATGTCAAACTAGTATGAGTAAAAATGTAGGTACGGAAGGAAAATTAGGCGTCGAAACTTGCGCCAACTTTGGTCACCATTGACTTGTAGAAGTTTCTCTTCAGTCCAAAAACACTTTTTTATGCTCGACTTGGCCCAAATACGTTAAATTGTAACCCCGAGATATAACCACTTTCAAGGCTCAAGCTAGCCATTATCGTGTATTGATATTCTTAGTCCTGTTGATCGGGGTCTCTGCTCCAAAATTGGAGCCGATTATCCATACCGGTGGTCATAAAATTGGAACTTAAGCTAAGAATAGGAAGGAGCCTTCGGTTAAAAACTTGTACTCCAATTGCTTAACCATTTTGACTGCTCACGCCAGAGCAAGATCCACCTGTAATCACATCAGGGCCTCTGATACTAACCTGAATGCCTTGCTTTGGTTTGTAACGAAACCACGAAGAACACTCTGGGCGCATCGGGGCCTCCAATAATAAGACCAAACCGTGTGCTTCAACATTCAACTTTAAGCCTTAGTTTGGTTGCGAACTTGATATTCAACTCAAATGAAGCCTCGATGATGTTTCCAAGATTTTGTGGATACAGGCTTACAGCTGAGTGGCTCCTCAGTGTTCGTCTTCTTCCAATTATATTACTGGATATATTGTTCACGGTTATTTACGCTGATGGCTATGGTTGTTACACTCTCTATCTCCATGCAAGGATATGTGGAAAATGCATCTAATGTGTTACTGTAACTTGGTTGTAAACTGTAGGCGAGGGACTGGGAAGTTCGAGAAGTGGAATTTCAGTTCCAATCATGGCAGGCGAAGTGAAAAAAGATCACCTGGGTGTTGGTGCTCATGCTCCAGGAGAGGTCACTGCCGATGATGACATTTATGAGCAGTATAAGAAACGAATGATGCTGGGTTATCGTCACAGACCAAATCCATTGGTATTGCTTCCATACCTTCTTTTTTCCTGAAAGAGGCTTTTAATTTGTCTTTACTCGATGCCATTTTGTTCGATTTGCAGAATAATCCACGAAAATCGTATTATTAAGATGTTTTCGGAGTGCAGCATCAACTTCTGAACAATCAGAGCTGTGTGTGTTCTTCCTAAACAAATGGTCGTCATATCAAGGTTTCTGAAACCGACGCCAATTCTTATATAGATTTCTATCAAGCACTTGGAATTTTTATTTCTCCATATTTGGGAGTGGGATTTGTTTTGAAAGTTTCCATAAATTCAATTTCTTGTAATCAAAACCTAAGGCTTGACTTTTGATCATCTATTTTGTTTATTTCGATGAATGGTTTGTATTCGGAATAGATTTGAATACTAACGTTTAATCTCGATCTCAACACAGTTCAAAAGATGCACATTTGCTTTCCGCTGTGCCCAGGTTTTTAAGGGCCATGATTTACCGTGAATACTAATACTGAGATATGACAAGTCTTGAAAAGAGTGGTCTACTCTGTGTATATCACTCTTGTTTATCTATTAGGCAATTTTTTTATTTTTTTGTTTAGAATATGTTTTTAAAAATATTTTATTCAAATAATCTATTAGAGATTAATTATTATATGTTAAGAAGCAGTATTTAAGGCAAACTATTTTTATCAAAAATTGTTGCTTGTTATTTGTCAAGCTTACTTTTGTCTTTATTTTACAAAACAGTTTATTAAATATTAAAAAAATTTCTGAATTTTGTTATAATTTGCAGTGAACCTCTCCCAAAATTATTTATCTTTTCGTTGATGGTCGTAGTTTATCTAATATCAAAAAAAAATTTAAGTTCGAGAAAATGTATGACTGAATTGAAACAAACCCTTGCAAAAACTGATTGTTTTCGGAAAACAAACAAAATCAATCATAATTTCGCATTAAAATTAAGCATTCTTCGTGTCACTAGAAATTTTAAAAGTTTCTCCGTACAAACGATTTCAAAAATTAACTTCAGTCTATCGAATCAATTTAAATTGTGTTTCGAGAACACATTCTAAGACTTTTCGAACGTTAATAGAATTGACGAATGCATAAAAATCTCAAATTCAATTTATGATCGTTGCAATTGCAATATATTAAACTGGAATCACCAAAAAGACTGTAAAAATTAGAAAACATAAGCAGCAAATATCAGACTACCACAATTCCATAAGAAACTAATATGATAATAAAGAGTGGCCAAAGAACTTCATAAAGCCACACGCTTATTCAGGCACTTCTTCTCCCCGCGCTTTAACCTTCTCATTTTGCAATTTCACCTGCACAACGAAACATTGAAATCAGCACAGATTACTCGCACTACCACTTATAAAAGATAGAGGTGGAGTGGGGGGTATCAAGTAAATTATAGTATATATATACATGGTTCAAAGTTTGCAATGCACTTCTCAGGCAGCTGCTTGGCGAGTTCACGGTCGACACCCGAAATCGGGGGACCATTCACAAGAATGCACAAGCAAGGCTGACCAAGTGCCTTGACTGAAGCACAACAAGCTTCATTTGGTGGAACAGGGCTGAATGGATTCACTGCTCCCCTGCAAGGAATGAGCTGAATGAGAGCCGAGAAAAACGTGCCACCACATGGATGCGCCTTGCTCTCTTGAACTTGGCATGTTATCAGCATTACAAGCATCAAAAAGGGGAGAGCTTTGGAGATAGAAGTGCTCATTTTGGCTGGTTTTTGGAATGGGGTGTTGATGAAAGGTGTTAAGTTTTCTTGGTGTGGAAATTGGATGTGGGCAGTGTTTGGATTTTATAGAGTGTTGATTTATAATGGCTGCGTGTTTGGTGTTTCTTATCTAACTCCATGTTATAGTTGATTCATGCTTCTAGTGAGCACATTGTTTGGTTGAGAGCTATGGCATTGAGTTGATTTCCTAATTTTGGATTGTTTTAGTTATCGATCACCTCTCAGTTTTCGACGAAAATACTAGTCTGTGTTGCTCATCCAATGCTCATCCAACGTCCAGTTTTAAACAGATTTCATACTACACTTAGTTATTGAAATAACTTTCATTCCAATAGATGTATAGTATCGGACCATGTTATTTCTTGGCATTTCTCCCTAAACCATTGTCGTTAAAGATAAAATTTCCTACTAAACCAACCACGGGGGACAAAACATAGTGAGAATAGTCTTAAGAACGACTATATTTTTAAGGAAATACATGATTCATGCTTTATGTCAAGTGTCAAGATTACTGGTAACCTAAATAACAAAAGCGTCAACGAATTCGAAAGGCTAATCAGATTATTCGAGATATACAAGTAACATGGCGCTTAAAATGCAATATCAAGTACTTGAATCCAGATTTGCACCATGAGCATAGAACAGTTAGTCAAACAAGAGTTTGACACCCTTTAGGTTATGTTTGAATTGAAATATTTCATGGCTTTGGAACTTAGAAGAATGGAATGGCTCTAATTATTGAGGAATGAAATGCAATATTTGTATAACTAAACCCAGAAGGTAAAACGCGTAATGAAGGTTGGAATCAATGGATCGTTAGATAAATTCACATGAAGAGCAATGGCTCTGAGAATACAATAATCCCAACCCTCAATTGGACATTCAACCCTGGTTGGATGTTAGTATATTTCCCCTTGTACAATAACACGGTCTGTAATTTGGGTAACAGAAGCAAAATGCTGAATTCTGAAACCATAGACATTGTGATCACCAATTGATCCAGTCCAAAGAACTGGTAGTCTTGTAGCCTACAATTTGAGATTTTTTTCAACTCGGGAATCCAATCCAAACCTCAGTTTTAAAGTTGAGTTTTTTTACAAAGTCATCGGTTTAATTCAGATGGAGGATTTGATATAGCAATTTTTTCATGTTATTGCCTTATATCATTTTACTGGTGTTCCGTTAGCGTCGATTGCCCATTTCATTTTGCCAAAAAGGGAAGAAAGAATTATATTACAAACTCTGCGCTTGTTTCTAATCCCAATGAAAGGCAATAAGATGTTTCTTGGCTGCACGAAATTATATCATACACAGACAAATCCTCCAGCTAAAGTACAGAGCAGCAACCACAAATTCAATTCAAATTTTCATCACAGCAGAAGAAATATCATTAACAATTTGACTTGGAAGGTAATGGATTCACAAATCAGAAGCAAGATAATAAAGAATTCAAAGAAAATAAACAAGAAACAGATCATTTATAACCAAATACCATTCAAATTTCATTACATAGGAAATTCATTGTACCAAAAACCAGAGGTTTTCAAGCTAAAAGCTAATATCCTAATATCACACCAACTGAGAACAAACATCGTAAGCCCAAAACGAAACAGGACACCAGAACGGAAATACTCGTTCTAAGCACGTTCACCCCTGATTCTTCTCGCAAGCTGGATATCCTTAGGCATTATAGTAACCCTCTTGGCATGAATGGCACAGAGGTTAGTGTCCTCGAACAGACCGACCAGATACGCTTCCGCGGCCTCCTGAAGCGCGGCCACGGCGGAGCTCTGGAACCTCAGATCAGTCTTGAAATCCTGCGCAATTTCACGAACAAGCCTCTGGAAGGGAAGCTTTCGAATCAGAAGCTCGGTGGATTTCTGGTACTTACGGATCTCACGCAGAGCCACAGTTCCGGGGCGGAAACGGTGGGGCTTCTTGACTCCGCCGGTGGCAGGGGCGGACTTCCTAGCGGCCTTGGTGGCGAGCTGCTTCCTCGGAGCCTTGCCCCCTGTGGACTTGCGAGCAGTCTGCTTGGTACGAGCCATTTCAAAGATCGAAACAGGAAGAGAAAAACCCAAAAATATCGGAGAGATTTCTTGCAAAGAAGATGAGTGATTGAGAGATGGAGTGGATCGATGCTTATAAAGAAGGTGAACGAGCGGGAGTGGTGAAAATTTTTGGTGGGTGTTTGAATTTGGGGGACTGAGTAGAGGACGGTGGGCCGTTGATTAGGATTTGATCTGACGGTTGGAATTGGAAGAGATGACGCACTTGGGTTCTTGATCCGCGTGATTGATCTCATATCGAATGATACTTTGCCACATAGGATAGAGAGAGGCTCTTCGTGGATTGTGCTTTGATTCAGGTTCTTTAACCTTTTTTATGTATAAATTGTTTTAAGTGACTTAATTAATGCATATTATACATATTATATTATAACAAAAACTTTATAAACCTTGTGTAAGTATACATGACTCGGATAATTTAATAAAATATGATTTATTGATGTTTTTTTTTTCTTTTGAATTAAATTCGTGTAAATTTTATCTTTACTTTATCATTTATATATAATCCAAAAATTATAGTTCTATGTTCTTCGAACTTTAACAAAAATTGTGAATATTTTTTATTTAGAGGTATTTGTATTCAAATTTGACAGTAAATTTTATTTGATTAGATTATAAATTTATTATTATTTTATTATTTAAAATAATGAACGTCGGTAACTTATTTTTCTGATATTTTTTATTTTTATATTATATTAATTCATAATTTTTATATTAATTCAAAATTGCGATACAAAAAACAGTGAAACACGGTAAATTTTATATATATAAAATAAATTTTCAGTGAATGAAAAAATATTGTCTAAATATTTGAATGAGTTTTTTTTATTAAGTTTAGCCAATCTAATAGCTAAAGATTTTTGGGATTTTTATGAAAAATTTAATGTTATCTTTGGAGGTATATTCAAAAAATGCATCTAATTATATATATTTTTACTTGGACGTGTGGTCCAATAAGAAAGTTAGGCTAACATTCCATCTCGTTATTCTTTGGTCGTGTGCATTGGGCGAGGAAGCTCATGCGATGAAGCGGGCTCTCACCCATTTCAATCATCGCCCCTTCAAGTTCAAGGGGCGAGAATGTTACACGAGGGATGGCTCTCGTGCAATGTTGCAGATGAGCTCCGTGTAGATTCTTTCCGCGTGGTGAAGTTTGTCTCCAACATTTCTTTTTTTAATTTTTTTTAACCTTATCATATTCAATCTAGCTGTTAATTTTTTTAAAAATAATAATAATATATTTTTAAAAAACTATAAAAGAGTGAATGAGATTATTTGGTTGTTATGGATCAATGGTCAAAATCATTTTAGCCTTCAGAATTTTTTAAAAAAAATTTAAAAATTGCATAGAAATCTCCAATGGCTAGTAACGGTTATATTATTCAATTTCCTATAAATTCGCTTCATTTTAGCTTCAAAAATTAAAATTTATTCCACTTTCATTCTAAAATACGGTCCAATTTCTTTAAAAAAATTAACAAATTTCAAGCGCAATTTGTTTCTTGTGGCATACAAGAGTTCTTCTTCTTCATCGACATCATTGGATGATGAAATCCTTGATCCCACAATGATTGATCAATTTTTATTCACGACAAGACTATAATCAAGCTATCGATTTTTTGAGCACGTCGTTTTTTCCATCAAATGTGAGAGTTAAAGCCGAAAATGTGGCTAAAAAGGGAAACAAAAAGATCGAGAACGTTTTGTCGGGGCTGAGAAATTGTATAAAGATTACTTGCCGATAGTCTTGTCTACAGCGAGAAAGAGTTTTCATGGCGATTTCGACCGAGGAAATCTTTTTTTTTTAGAATTGTTGAAGTTTTACAAACAAATGTGCTTTAATTTGTTCAACGGATGGACGCAACCGATATGCTTTGGTTGTCATCACTTCAGAATGTTACGGTTGTAGTTCGACTGCTTTCATATGATGTATCGAGTGATATCATTGACGAATACTTGAGAATAGGTTTATCAACAACGTTGGAATGTTTTGAAAATATTTTGCAGAGTGATGTATGATATATTTTTCTGAGCAATATTTGAGGCAACCAACATGTGAAGATGTTGTTCGACTAACTGCTGAAAATACTCAAAAGGGATTTCCCAATATGATCGGAAACATTGATTGTATGCAATGGGCTTGGAAAAACTGTCCAACAGCTTGGGCATGACAATATTAAATTTGACAACAAAAAGAACCTTCAATCATACTGCAAGCAGTTGCATCGAAAGATTCATGGATTTTACATGCATACTTCGGCGTACCAGGATGCAATAACGACATCAATTAATGTGCTGGAGAGATTCAATTTGTTTTAAAAACTTGCAAAGGGTGAAGCCCTTCCGGTACGATTTGAGGTGAACGGCAACGAGTGCATCATGGGGTATTATCTTGGCGATGATATTTATCCATCTTGGGCTACTTTTTTCAAAACCATCTCTCGATCTCTCTCACAAAAGCATGTGATTTTTGCAAGATATCAAGAGGGCGTGAAAAAATATATTGAGCGAATATTTGGTGTACTCCAAGCACGTTGGCACATTGTGAGAGGTCCATCTCGCATGTGAGATCAAGTTGATTTAGATTATATAATGAAGACTTGCATCATTCTCTGTAACACGACTGTGGAGGACGAAAGAGATGATATAACCGAAGATCGTGATTTTCCTGCTTTAGATGATGAATATGTGTCATCGGATGTTTTCGAGAGATTCTACCATAGAGTTTAAAGTCTTTTTGGAATGATGTGTCGGCATTCGGGACAAATATTTTCATAGTAGAATTTAAAATGATTTGATCGAACATATCTAGAGTTTACATGAGGACGCATAAATTAATTATGTATTTTTTTGTTAATTATGTGTGTTTTTATATTCATGTGTGTTATATTTTTATTTTTAATTTTTAAAATTATGTGTAAGCTTTTAAATTTTAATTTTGTGTAATATTAAAAATTTTCAATCATATGTAATTTTATTTTATGTTTAATTATCCATGTATTTAATTAAATCAAAAACTAATATTTCAACATAAAAAATTAATATTTTAACATCATCTAGATCTGCTTCATTATCTCACCATCGCAGAACCATGAAACAAAGTTATCATTGCTAACATTAGTATGCAATGAAGTTATCAATTTCATGACAGTAACATTATCGCATAATTGAACATGCTCTTGTGATCATATGATGACATAATTACGGTATAGTATTTAAGTAGCACGAGATATTTCCTTATTTTTATAAACTTTTTTCATAAATTTTGGAATTTGAATATTGACAATAAATTAACTATACTCGGAAAAAGTACATTATAACATATTTATATATTTTTTTCCATGAGCATCCTTATAGTGAATACAAATGACATTTGATTATTGAAATTAAATTATTAACTTTCGATTCCATGGCAAATTTTTTTTTATTAAACTATACATAACGTGATAATTTTATTAAAGAATTTCATAATTATAATTTTATACTTAATTTTATTTTAAGATAATAGATTGCAAAATAAAGAGAATAATATATGATATATTAAGTTTTTTTTATTAATCATATCACAAAATATTACTTTTTCATTTTTTGAAACAAATTTTATAGAATTTTTTTTAAAAAACTTTTGTTTGGGAATGTTCTCATATTAAAAAATTAAATTATTTATTTTATTGGACTAAATTTTATTATAATTTAATATTATAATTGGTTGTGTAAATTATATATAAACATTAACACAATCAATTCCAAAACTCCAACTTTCAAAGTTCAAACAAACTGAAATTTGTCTCTTTGCGTTTGGTTCCAAGTTGTAATTATTTTTACCTAAATCAATTGAAAACGGAAAACAATAATTAAAGAGTGAAATAAAAATTTGTACAAATAATAATAAAATGTTTTTGAAAGAGGGGAGAGATGTTTAGGAATATGATTTGAATTTTGAATGTGGAGAGATAGAGAAGAGGTGAAAGATATAGAAATGTTATTTGAAATATAGACGAGAGATGTTTATAAATATGATTTGAATGTGAAGAGATAGAGATGAAAAAATAATTATTAGAAGTTCATCCAAAATCATTGGCTTAATAAATCAAAGAGAAACCACGTTATCTTATTATTGTATTTTATGCTTTAATATTCGTATTCGAAAGACTTTCATAAAGTCATTAAAAGTCTAAATAATACTATATGTTTTTTAAAATTTTATTTAAAAATCATTTTGGATACCACTAATTTTTCACATAATTTATAATAATTTAAATTGAATACATCTTAAATTTTAAAAAAGTAATCATACTTTTTTAAAATCATTAATTTCTCACGTTGAATATACCTCTTACCTCGTTTTGTGGGCTACACTGAGCTTGGATTCCACCCTAGTACCATAGACGACGGGCTACAAAGTCCATATTAAAGTTCTAGCAAGATGGATAAACTAATTGTACCGTACTTAATGCCCATTAAATTTTGCAATATCTTTCTCTTATGGGTTGAAACATAGTTCCCACTAATTAGTTGGTTTTTTTTTTTAAAGCTGCATTTACTTGCCTTGATAAATGAAGGATAACATAGATAATATCAACTAATCATATGTTTACTTGCAAAATTGAGAAATTGTATAAATCTTTAGGCCCGTTAATGATATGATTGTGAGATGATTTTTAGTCCTAAATTTTTAATGAGATTATAAATATTATGGAGTGAGAGAATAAAAAAAATCAATTATGACCTTCCTTTTTATCTTTCATCTTCTTCCCTTCTTTGCAGAACATATGATTATTATGATAGCTTAAGGGTGAAATTGTAATTTGTTCTTAAGTATAATTCAATCCCAAAATTAATCCATCCAACTAAACATATTATTATTTATCCATAACCACTCTCTATCCTATCAAATTATATTAATAATCATACTTTAATCTATCCTTGCTCAATCCATCATTCAAAGTAAACGTAGCCTAAGGGATCAAAATAGGGTCAACGAAATGATATGTAATTTTTTAAATAAAAAAACAAAATGATTTGTAATTTTTAGACAATAATGATGAGATGTAACCTTCTTTATGGCTGATGCATTAAGATGGATCTTTGAATCGTATAGATGTGTAAGGTATAACTACGGGTGGGTGTTTGTGGTCGGATTTCGGGTATCCGATCCGACCCGATCGGGTTTTAATCGATCAGGTTTTAACTGATCGGGTCAGATAATTTGAACGTAGGGTTGGTGTCGGTAGTTTTTTTGCTACTCGATGTACATTTCAACTTTTTTGATAAATATATACATATAGTATGAACTATGCAATGTGAAGCTCATAGACGGAGGGCCCTGATAAGTGTAAGTCATGAGCTCGTAGTTTATTGATTCTTCTCTCTTTCAATTCCCGATTAGAATAGCGGCTAGGGTTTCACTTTCTTCCCCACCCCACGGCCACGAGCGGCGAGCCACTGCTTGACTCTTATACTTGTTTGTCGGTCGGATTGGGCTCGACTCTCAACTTGGTCCAGCATTATCGACTCTCGACTCTCAACTCTCGAGCACTTGGCCTTTCAGCTCTCGCGATGAAGATTGAAGAATCATCGGCACTCGGCCAACTAGTACTTGTGCGGGTGTCTACAGTAAATACTAAATTTATCAACAAGTTGAGAAATCAAATCGTATCCTAAACTATAAGAATTACAAATTAATCAGATGTAACTCCCGCATGTCAAAACTTGAAGAACACGAAAATCGTCGATCAACACTATGCACTAAGTGTTGTCTCCGATGTCTTCAACACCAACGGCAACACGGGAAAAGCAGCGACGATCTGCTACAAAACTTGCTTCAGAAATCTTTGAATTCTTGGACGTGATTATTCTTTGAGTGCTTTGTGAATTATTGTCTGAAGTACTTGGTTTGTTTGTGCGCATTAATTCTTTTATAAACAGGAATCCAAGCTTGGAAAGAATTATTTGTAGAGTCCTATACAAATAAGAAAACAAGTGTTTATTAGGAATATGATTCTTTTGATTATATCTTATTAATATATAATAACAATGATACACGATATTTCCTTATCAAGATAATAATCAATCTAGGTAAATATTTATCACATAGATTTTCGATAATAACATAGAAATATTTAACATATCATATCATATCTTTGTCTAGAAGGCAAAATTCGAATGATCAATCTTTTCACGCTTAGGCAAAGATTATCAAGGAATTAATATTTCTTTCAATGAGCTTTGTTGTTGTAAGGCCCGAGATTAATTACTATTAATCCGAATTTATTTAATTTTAATCCGAGTATATTTAATTTGGAAATATTTAGAGTTTCGATTTAAATTATAATATTCTTAAATTATTTAGGATTGAAATTAAATTAAAAAGAGAGTTGATGACTAAATTGTAATTTTTGAAGCACGAGGGACTAAATTGCAATTATTCTATAACATATCCGATTTTTATTATTTTAGTCGGATTGATACGTGTTCATGCCTTAAGAATTCAGAATAGCATGAACATAGCCGAGGGAATTTTCATTTTCCTTTGAAATTGTGATCTTCAAATCCTTGTAACTTTTGCTCCGGTTATCCGATTTTGGTTTCGTAAATTGTTCTGGAATCCTTACAACGAGGGATTCGATCTCGTGTAATTTTTGTGTTGTTTTATATGGATTTCGAAATCAGTAGTTGCCAGATATCAGATTCTGAGTTCTTGATCATGTTTATCGACGTATATACAATTTTATATTCGAAATCGGATCGAAGAGTTTATCATATTTGTTCTTAATCTTGAATTCAGTTATGATTTGAAGTTTATAGCTAATGTTAGGATGATTTGGATGATGATTTATTGAGCTAGATGCACGTATGAATGGTTTTGAAGATAAAAATGATTTCGGTATTTCGTCGGTTACCGATTTTCAATCGCTACGCCGTTGAATTGAGTTTTTAGACTGTTTTGATGGTCTATATCTGATCTGAAGCCTTTATATAGATGTTATGAATGTTATAGCATTTTTATTCTTCAGTTTCAGTTGAGTTTGGAAGGCCAACGAATCAAGACGTCGACTTTGTACCGAAGAAGTTTGATTGAGGTTTGAAATGAGTTTGATTGATGATCTTATGATGTTTTTGACTCGATTTTGATACGATAGATTGGAATGAAGTTTGATATATGTATTTTGATTGTATCTTTTAGATTTGAAGAGTTCAAAATCGAGATAAACGAAGGTATAATGACGACATCGAGAGTTAGGAATTTTGAAACTCAAAAACGACTATTCTTGAGTTGTTCCGCCAAAAACCACATACTTGTTTATGTTTTTGATTTGATTGTGATGTTGTCGATCCATCTCAGGTAGTGGATCTTTGAATTTGAGTCAATATGAGATTATATTGAATTGATTCTAAGCCAAGGTTGCTGTTAACCTTATTTGCGAGTCGTTTACAAACTCGTTAGATGGATATCCATGCCAAGATCGTTTACGAATCTTGATGGCAATGAAGTGATATGAATCAATTCTTATTGAAGCGTTATTTACTCTATTTGATTGAGTCGAGTTTTAAATAGAGTCAATGTGATTTATTTAACGCTTTCTATATGTTGGTTATACTGAGAATTGTTTCTCACCGGAGTTTATCCGGCTGTTGTCTTGTTTTGTATGTGTGCATGACAACAGAGAGGGCAGGAGCTGATCAACGACGTCATTGACAGTTGGGAGAGAGTCTAGCATGTGAGGACTCGGGTTGTAAATGAAGTCTTGAGATCTAGAAGCATTAAACATTAGATCTTGTTGGTTTTGGAATGCATGTATGAAACTTAAGATAGTTTATGTCTTTTATCGTTATTTAGAGACTTGTTCGATGTACCAAATGCATGTATAGATGCTTGAGACCTTGTTTATGTTTATATGCATGATTTGGAACTTATATATCATGTTTTGAGTTGATCTTGCATGAATTATGGGATTGGAATTCAGCTTTGATAGCAAATCAGTCATGCAGATTTTATAGGCAGAGAGGCCGCTCGATCGGCAAGATTTGACCGATCGAGCGAGGCCTGCATTTCTTGAGCAAAAACTTTATTTTTCTTGCTCGCTCGATCGATAAGATTTGATCGATCGAGCGAGGCCAAATTATGCTCAGACCCGAGAGTTGAGTTTTTCAGCTCGCTCGATCGGTAGACTTTAACCGATCGAGCGAGGTGCAAGTTTTTTAAAAAAATAAAATTATTTGGTTTGAGTATTCTTTTAAATACATGATTACATGTTTATTAATCGTTAATTGCCCTAAAATAAGATTAGCAACCAGAGGTCCCCACAACAGGTGGTATCAGAGCGTTAAGTTTCTCGGACTGAGAATAGATGAGCGGAGTAGATCGAGTCTTCTATTCTGATCTATTTATTGCTTTCATATTTGTATGGTATATGAACTCTTGTTCCCCGATGTTTATTTGTCATATGGTGTTGTGATAGAATGAGAAGATAATGCCTTACAGTTTTCTTAATTACATGCTATCTGATTATCTGATTGAAGAAATATCATGTATTGAATAAGTATGAATCAGATTCGATCTCTTGAGAAGACATAATTGTGCTAATCAGAGGAGGAACTGAAACAGAAATGTGTTATGATATGATGAATTGTGCACTAATCTGGTTGTTTATCAGATATGCCTCCCTGACCAGCACCGAGAGTTAGATAGACATTGGCAGTGAATGAACCAGAACAGAAAAATGCTGCACAGGTCCCAGTGACAGCAACTAAACATGGACAGAGTAGTACTTCTGTTGATCTGTTTGGTGATGCCAATCCGATGGAGAAGCTTTTGAAGCGATTTCAGTCCTTTAAACCACCGACACTGCAAGGGACTGAGAACTCTGTTGACAGTGAGAACTGGCTGGAGGATATAGAGCAGTTATTTGAGTCACTTGATTATGCGGATGAACGACGAGTGAGATTGGTAATCCATCAACTACATGGCCTTGCGAAGAATTTGTGGGTAGCGACAAAGAAAGCATTTGAAAACCAAGGTACTGTTATTACTTGGGTTGTATTTAAAACTGCTTTCTATCAGCATTTCTTTCCTGTGTGTTATCGGAAGGACAAGGGAGCGGAATTCGCAAGTTTGCAACAGGGTCAAATGAATATCGAAGATTATGTTGCAAAATTTACGAGTTTGATGAAGTTTGCTCCACATGTTGCTGCCAGTGACGAAGCTCAAGCCGATCAATTTATAAATGGCTTGAATCCTGATGTGTTTACTCTTGTAAATTCGGGAAGACCAAGTACCTTTGCTGATGCTCTGAATCGTGCCAAGGGTGCAGAAGCAGGAATACTGAAATAAAGAGGAGCTCAGTTTGTTTCCCAACCTATGAAGCAACCACAAGAACAACCACAGATTCCACAGCCACCTCGATTTGAAGCTGGAGGTAGCAATGGTGGAAAGAAGAGTTTCTTCAAGGGTAAGAGAAAACAGTTCAAGAGATCAGGTGGTAGTAGCTATTCTAGTTCAAGTAGTTCCCGACAGTCTAGAGCTGGACAGAGGTCAGATGTTTATTGCACCAAATGTGGAGGTCGACATACCACTGAACAATGCCGAGGAGTTTTTGGTACTTGTCACATTTGCAATCAGACAGGTCATTTTGCACGAGTCTGCCCACAGCGTGGTTCTGGAGGTGCACAGGGTGCTGGATCATCGAGACCAGTGGCTCAATCAGGATCTTCTGTGCATTCATTTGAACCACAACCAGCAGTACAGGGTAGAACAGGAGGAGGAGGAGGTTAGTCAGTGAATCAACCTCCAAGGCAGCAGGCTAGGGTGTTTGCATTGACTGAGGAGCAAGCACAAGCGACGCCTGATGATGTGATTGTAGGTAACTGTTCTCTTTATGGTTATCCTGCCTATGTCTTATTCGATACTGGTGTGTTGCATACCTTCATTTTTGAACAATTTGTTACATTGTATTCATTGTCTGTTGAGTCATTAACTACTGTAGTGTCTATATCTTCACCGTTGGGAAAAGGTATAGTATCAGTGAAGTCTGTTAGAAACTGTGTACTACAGTGCGAAGGTAATGAAGTTGAGCTTGACTGTATAATCGGTATTGATATGTTAACCAAGTACAGAGCAAAAGTTGACTGTTTTCAGAAGATAGTGAGGTTCAGACCAGTGATGGCCGACGAATGGAAATTTTATGGTAAAGGTGCTAGATCTAAAATTCCCTTGATATCTGTTATTGCTATGACTGATTTGTTATAGAAGGGAGCAGAGGGATTTCTGATCTATGCAGTTGATGTACTGAAGACTAGTCCGAAATTGACTGATCTACCAGTGGTGAATGAGTTTGCAGATGTATTCCCTGACGAGATTCCGAGATTGCCACCATTCAGAGAGGTAGACTTCGGTATTGAATTGATGCCAGGTACACAGCCGATATCGAAATCACCGTACCGAATGGCACCGATTGAACTGAAAGAACTGAAAGACCAACTCGAAGATTTGTTGGCCAAGGGATATATTAGACCGAGTGTATCCCCATGGGGTGCTCCAGTATTATTTGTAAGAAAGAAGGACGGATCGATGAGATTATGCATTGACTACTGGCAATTGAACAAAGTAACGGTAAATAATCGTTATCCTTTACCTCGTATCGATGATTTATTTGATCAATTGCAGGGTTCGTTGATATATTCGAAGATTGATCTACGATCCGGTTATCATCAATTGAGGGTTAGAGACAAGGACATTCCTAAGACTGCGTTTAGAACCAGGTATGGCCATTATGAATTCATAGTCATGCCTTTTGGTCTAACCAATGCACCGGAAGTTTTTATGGGATTGATGAATAGAGTATTTCAAAGATATTTAGACGACTTTGTGATTATCTTTATCGATGATATTTTGATATACTCTAAAAATCTGTGTGAACATGCTGATCATCTCCGAATTATACTGAGAACATTAAGAGAAGAGAAATTGTATGCCAAGTTATCCAAATGTGAATTTTGGTTGCAGAGAGTTATTTTTCTTGGTCATATAATTTCAGGAGATGGCATTTCAGTTGATCCAAGTAAGGTTGAAACTGTGATTAGTTGGCAGAGACCGACGTCTGTGCCAGAAATTTGAAGTTTTATGGGCTTAGCTGGTTATTACCGTCGATTCATTCGAGATTTTTAATCGATAGCGAAGCTTATTACATAGCTTACACAGAATAATGCACCATTTATTTGGTCTGAGGCGTGTGAAAGAAGTTTTATCGAACTAAAGAATATATTAACTACAGCGCCAGTTTTGAAAATTCCTACAGGTACTGGTAATTTTGTTGTTTATTGTGATGCTTCTCACCAGGGTTTGGGATGTATTTTAATGCAAGAAGGACATGTTGTCGCTTATGCTTCTCGACAACTGAAACCACATGAAGTCAGGTATCCGATTCATGATCTTGAATTGGCTGCAATCGTCTTTGCATTGAAAATCTGGAGACATTACTTATACGGCGAGAAGTTTGAAATATTTTCTGATCACAAAAGTCTGAAATATCTGTTATCACAATCCGAATTGAATATGAGACAACGACGATGGCTTGATTTATTGAAGGATTTTGATTGTAAAATCAAATACTATCCGGGAAAATCTAATGCAGCAGCGGATGCCCTGAGTAGAAAGGTATGTGCTTTATCCTTGTCTACGGTAGGTGTATCTAATTTGATTGAGGATTGTTGTATTTCTGGGTATGTATTTGAGACAGATAAAAGGCCGCTGAGAGTATATGCAATCAATGCTGAGCCAGAGTTGTTAATCCGCATCAAAGAAACACAGAAATATGATTTGAATGTACAGAAATCAATTGAAATGATTCGATCAGGACATCAGTCTGAGTACAAGGTTAGTGATGATGTTGTCTTGTATGTGAATAACCAAATAGTTGTTCCCGATATTGCAGACTTGAGACATAATATTTTGAAAGAAGCACATTGCAATCGCTTCAGTGTTCACCCTGGAGGCAGAAAGATGTACAACGACTTGAAGAGTCTGTACTGGTGGAAACAAATGAAGTCTGACGTGACTGAATTTGTATCCAAATGTTTGAATTGCCAACAGGTGAAGGCAAAAAGAAAGAAACCAGGTGGTCTATTACAAAGTTTATCGATTTCTGAATGGAAATGGGATCACATTTCCATGGACTTTGTAACGAAGTTGCCACGATCATCTCGAGGATGCGATGCTGTTTGGGTGATCATCGACAGATTGACAAAATCTGCATGCTTTATTCCTTATTGAATGACTTATCGTCATGATCAAATGAAAGATCTCTATATTCGAGAAGTAGTAAGATTACACGGTGTGCCAAAGTCAATAGTTTCTGACCGAGATCCGAGATTCACTTCGCACTTTTGGCATAGCCTACAGGAAGCTCTAGCCTCTAGGTACGCGCTTACATTTAAGTACTGCTTACCATCCTCAAACTGACGGTCAATCTGAACGAACTATTCAGACGCTTGAGGATATGCTGAGAGCTGTAGTACTTGATTTTGGTACTACATGGTAGGATTCTATACCACTCATTGAATTTTCTTATAACAACAGTTATCAGACGAGTATAGAGATGACACCATTCGAAGCATTATATGGGAAGAAGTGTAGATCGCCTTTGTATTGGGATGATGTTTTTGAGGTACCTGAGTTAGGGCCAAATATGATCAGACCAATGACTGAAAAGGTGAAACTGATACAACAAAGAATGAGAACAGCGCAACACAGACAGACCAGATATGCGAATGTACGACAACGGCCGTTATCTTTTGATCAGGAAGATAGAGTGTTTCTGAAGATTTCACTGTTCAGAGACACCGTTCGATTTGGCAAACGAGGAAAATTATCTCCGAGGTATATTGGGTCGTACGAGATTCTCGAGAAAATAGGAAATCTATCTTATCTACTCGCTCTTCCTATGTTTTTATCTGGAATACATGATGTCTTTCATGTATCGATGTTAAAGAAGTATATATCTGATGCATCTCATGTGATTCGATCTGATGAAGCTGAATTGGATGATACTCTTAGCTACTTCGAGCAACCTATTCAGATTCTCGATAGGAAGACAAAGCAACTCCGAACGAAGACCATTTCATTTGTGAAAATTCAATGGAGTAGACACGGAGTTGAAGAAGCGACGTGGGAAGTCGAAGAAGATATGAAGCAACAATTTCCTTATCTATTTCACTGATGTGAGTTTTTATTCAGTTTTCTGTTATTCTTTATTCTTATGAGTATACAGACTGCATATCTATACTGCTTATGAATTCGAGGACGAACTCATGTCTTAGTGGGGGAGAAATGTAAGGTCCGGGATTAATTACTATTAATTCGAATTTATTCAATTTTAATCCGAGTATATTTAATTTGGGAATATTTAGAGTTTCGATTTAAATTCTAATATTCTTAAATTATTTAGGATTGAAATTAAATTAAAAAGAGGGTTGAGGAATTGCAATTTTTGAAGCACGAGGAACTAAATTGCAATTATTCTATAACATATCCGATTTTTATTATTTTAGTCGGATTGATATGTGTTCATGCCTTAAGAATTCAGAATAGCATGAACAGAGCCGAGGGAATTTTAATTTTCCTTTGAAATTGTGATCTTCAAATCCTTGTAACTTTTGCTCCGGTTATCCGATTTTGGTTTCGTAAATTGTTCTGGAATCCTTACGATGAGGGCTTCGATCTCGTGTAAGTTTTGTGTTGTTTTATATGGATTTCGAAATCAGTAGTTGACAGATATCAGATTCTGAGTTCTTGATCATGTTTATCGACGTATATACAATTTTATATTCGAAACCGGATCGAAGAGTTTATCATATTTGTTCTTAATCTTGAATTGAGTTATGATTAGAAGTTTATAGCTGATGTTAGGATGATTTGGATGATGATTTATTGAGCTAGATGCATGTATGAATGGTTTTGAAGATAGAAATGATTTCGGTATTTCGTCGGTTACCGATTTTCAATCGCTACGCCGTTGAATTGAGTTTTTAGACTGTTTTGATGGTCTATATCTGAACTGAAGCCTTTATCTAGATGTTATGAATGTTATAGAATTTTTATTCTTCAGTTTCAGTTGAGTTTGGAAGGCCAACGAATCAAGACGTCGACTTTGTACCGAAGAAGTTTGATTGAGGTTTGAAATGAGTTTGATTGATGATATTATGATGTTTTCGACTCGATTTTGATACGATAGATTGGAATGAAGTTTGATATATGTATTTTGATTGTATCTTTCAGATTTGAAGAGTTCAGAATCGAGATAAACGAAGGTATAATGACGACATCGAGAGTTAGGGATTTTGAAACTCAATAACGACTATTCTTGAGTTGTTCCGCCAAAAACCACATACTTGTTTATGTTTTTGATTTGATTGTGATGTTGTCGATCCATCTCAGGTAGTGGATCTTTGAATATGAGACAATATGAGATTACATTGAATTGATTTTAAGCCAAGGTTGTCGTTAACCTTATTTGCGAGTCGTTTATGAACTCGTTAGATGGATATCCATGTCAAGATCATTTACGAATCTTGATGACAATGAAGTGATATGAATCAGTTCTTATTGAAGCGTTATTTACTCTATTTGATTGAGTCGAGTTTTAAATAGAGTCAATGTGATTTATTTAATGCATTCTATATGTTGGTTATACTGAGAATTGTTTCTCACCGGAGTTTATCCGGCTGTTGTCTTGTTTTGTATGTGTGCATGACAACAGAGAGGGCATGAGCTAATCAACGACGTCATTAACAGTTGGGAGAGAGTCTAGCATGTGAGGACTCGGGTTGTAAATGAAGTCTTGAGATCTAGAAGCATTAAACCTTAGATCTTGTTGGTTTTGGAATGCATGTATGAAACTTAAGATAGTTTATGTCGTTTATCATTATTTAGAGACTTGTTCGATGTAACAAATGCATGTATAGATACTTGAGACCTTGTTTATGTTTATATGCATGATTTGGAACTTATATATCATGTTTTGAGTTGATCTTGCATGAATTATGGGATTGGAATTCAGCTTTGATAGCAAATCAGTCATGCAGATTTTCTGGGCAGCGAGGCCGCTCGATCGGCAAGATTTGACTGATCGAGCGAGGCCTGCATTTCTTGAGCAGAAACTTTATTTTTCTTTCTCGCTCGATCGGTAAGATTTGACCGATCGAGCGAGGCCAAATTATGCTCAGACCCGAGAGTTGAGTTTTTCAGCTCGCTCGATCGGTAGACTTTAACCGATCGAGCGAGGTGCAAGTTAATTTTTTATTTTTTTTAATTTGGTTTGAGTATTCTTTTAAATATATGATTACATGTTTATTAATCGTTAATTGCCCTAAGATGAGATTAGCAACCCGAGGTCCCCACAGTTGTTTTGTTTTTTCTCGTCTCGTAGATCTATTGAAATGATACGTCCGTATATATCATTATCTAAGTAAGGATGATGATACTATACTAACCTTTTTGTTGTGCTGGTACGACATGTTATCACATTATAATTTGGTCCCAAATAATTTTGCAATATGGTCCGTTGTCATTTTTTATAATTATTATATTACCTCGATGTACCGATATTAAGAGATAAGGTATGATGATTTGTGTCTGAGTTTGGTGAAGCATTTGATCTACGTACCGTGGTTAATTTGCTGAAAAATGGATATTATGTATCAGAGTCATCTCTCACACCATGTGTGATGTTACTACGATTGTGTTTTGAGTAATTATCGTTGTGGCTATTTTTGGTATAAATAATTTCACAAAATTTATAGGTATATTTGTGAGATATATATCTCTTACTTCTCTACTGAAATATTACTTTTCACCATATATGTGGATTGAGTCGACTTTTTTTTTTCGGATACCTATCCAATTATATATTTGTAGTCCATTTCAATATGTCATCATTTCGTTTTGCATGTGCCACCAACCAATCTCTCTTTCTCACCCCACCGTAATTTTTTTAATCTTTGAAGATCCTTTATCCGTGATTTGCCGATCTCTAAAAAAAGTTTTTCCTTCATTTTGGTTCAAGTCTTTTTCGAAATCTAGCAAACAGAATTTCATTAGTCTAATTCAAAACCTTATAATAAACGTCGACTCTCGAGCGATCTTATAACCACATCCAAATAATGTGGAAAGATCTTTATTTATGACTATGAGGAGTCGTATGAGGTGAAAATCTCATGCGCGATTCTGTTCAGTTGTGCGGTAGCGCAAAGGGTGCGATAGCAATAGGAGAAAGACTAAGAAAAGTATTTCCGAGTTCTGCCAGTCTTGTGGATCTAGGGTTTTTCTGTCGTAGCCACCTATGCCCTACCCGAAGGGGCGGTGGTTCTAAAGAATCACTCTTCATTCCATGGAGAATGAAAAATTAAAGGTTGATCAGGTCTACTTCCGTCTGATTCGAATTTAGTAGTTGAATATGTTTCTTTTATTTTGGACATTATCTGCTCCGGAGAAATTGATGTTTTCTCACTCTAGCTAGGGATAATAATTGGATTTCTCTGTCAATCGAGGATAAATTTTTTCTCCGTTCACTAAACAAGGGTGGTCATTCCACTCAACGGTAAGCACTATTGTTAGCGAAGCTAGCTTCAGGGTAACAAGTCGATAGACTTGTTTATTATTGAGATAGAGTGTTATGTCAATAAGCTAGTTTTCATATAGGGCTGATCTTGTTTACTCAGATTCCTTCTGGTACTGCTTTCAGCCAACTAGCTCATTGAAGCCTTGCCTTCTAGCTTTTTCCCTCGGCTCGGATCATAGAACTGCCTTGTCCCGATTGAACTGGAATTGGATAAAGACCGGAGACATACTTTCCTGAATGCAAGCTTCAAGCAGTACATCCTGCTAACTACACACTACTATAAGAAAGAACTTGTTGGTAGGGACATGAAATCACATTTAGGAATGATCTTTTCCACATGGCACGAAGGCAGCTATGCATCGATTGCCGCCGAAGAGCCTACTACCGATAGAATGAAAGAGTTTATTACTTTGTTGTGTATTTCGGAATGGACACACTGAAAACCATTTGACCTCATCGAGCACTCAACAGCTTCCTAAGGCGCACTCGCTCATTAGTCGTAAGACTAAAACACTCCTCTATCCATCTATCAAGCCCTGATAGTCTTTACTTACACATAAGAATGAGATGAATATAATGAGATTTCAAGGCAAAATAAGGAATGCCCCAAACCCCTTGTTATATTAGTTAGCCCTCCTTCCATGGTACCTGTACACTTTGAATCAAGGCTACACCTCTCCTCAAGAAAGAGTTCATTAACTCCGCTGGCAGATGCTTTTCAACAGCTGTCTAATGATCATTTCTGTTCTATCAAATGCATGAGGTGAAGGAGCTTGTATTCCTTTTGTTGGCATCCCATTGATAAGATTTAATATTATCGACTTATCGTATATATCACATAATTACAAACTCCATTATTTATCGTTGAATATTGTTGTTTTAATAATAAATGTTTGCTCACCTTTTTGCGATGGTTCATGTTTTCATTCCATAGTTGGATATCTACAACACGTGTAAGAAGGTGTAGATGTTGTAGAGCTTGGATATTAGAGTTGCGTGTAGTCCAAGTAAAATAATATCATTAACGACATAAATATTGCATGTCATTACGAGGATTATACACATGAATCATATCGACACAATATGCATCTAAAATCTCATATATTTTTTGTATGTTGTGTTTTATTTTAGTAATACATGTGTTATTCATCGTTATCGGGAAAATTAGCATTTTAGTCCTGTATGTTGGTTTCATTTTGGTTTTGTTCCTGTATATTGGCTTGTTTTGAAAAAAATCCTGTAACTTTGTTTTTATTTTGGATTTAGTCCTACATGTTGATTGTTTTGGTTTTGGTCCTATAAGTTGACTTAATTTTTGATTTTGGTCCTATACGAAGTTATGTTTTGAAAAAAAGTACAGGAATTTGGATTTTTTTTGGATTTGGTCCTATTAGTTGACTTGTTTTTTTATTTTGGTCATGGAAAAGATACGATTTTGTCTAAATTAAGCTCGGTTAAGTTAGAATAAGCGCCTATGTTTTTTATTTTAAAATAATAAATTAAATTTAGAATTTAGAAGTTGACTTTCCAACTTCACCGCTTAAGCTTTTATAATAAATATTTTTTTATGATTTTATAATTAAATAAATTAGGTTTAAAATTTAGATGTTGACCTTCTAATTATTTTTTAAAATAATAATTATGTTCTAAAAGGTACAATAACTTGTTTTTTTTTTTTTTTTTTTTTTTTGTATTTTTCCTCCGTCGCCGAAACTGGAGGGAGCAGCAAAATTTTGCTTATTTGCAGTGTTCTAAAAAGCACGCTGAAGCGGCGATTAAGCGTGATAAAAGTGAAACATAACTTAAAAGCTCTGCTTTCGAGAAAAGCGAAACAAAAAAAGTCAACCATAGTTGAGAAAGATAAAAAAATATGTTAGAGTGTTACTTTTTAAAAGAACGAAAGTATGTTTTAAACATATTTTCAGTTTTTTAGCTAATTTTGTTAATTTAGGTTGAAACTTATTTATATGATCATTAATAGGTGCTAAGTGGGCGAACACTTAGTGCCAAATAAATAAAAAAATCGAAGTTACAGTTGAGAACGATATAAATGAATGTTTGTTTGTTACTTTTTAAAAGAACAAAAGTATGTTACATTTAATACATTAAATTAACATATTTTAGATTTTATTAAATTATTTAGATTAAAAAAAGTTTAAGCGTAAAAAAATATTTTTTTATTAGTTAGTTGTAATTATCTCAAACCAATAAGCAGATAAAACATGAAAAAATAAAAAAATATTAATTACAAAAATAATTAGAGATCAACTTCTAAATTTCAAAACATGATAACATACAGGACGAAAACAAAAAAACAAACCAACTTATAGAACCAAAACCAAAATAAGCCAACATATAGGACTAAATCCAAAAAAAAAAAATCGAGTTACAGGATCTTTTCCAAAACAAGCCAACATACAGGATAAAAACAAAAAAAAAGCCAACGTACATGACCAAAATGCTAATTTTCCCCATCGTTACCTATAGACAACAAAAAATAATCATAGTTATATTTGATTAATCAAATACAACTAAATCTATTGATCAAGAAACATATCATATGCGAAGCCCGACAATCGATCGAATGAGTTGATTCGATTCAATGATTTTTATTCGCGAATTAACCATATATATTTTCACTGATAGTGAGTGAATGTCTCCGTCTCAAAGAAAAGTTCATTAACAAGACATGAACTTTATTCGAATCATCCCCAACGTAAATAACAACCAGCACGTATGGGAAAGCCAACCTCAAAAAGGCCCAAAGCCTTTTCCGACTACATGCCTTTTTGTTTACAATATAATAAATAACAATCACAGTGTACAAAACAATGTCATTTAAAATGCCAATTAAAAGCTTTTTTTACCCTTTTTTTAAAACAATGCCAAAATCCTTTAGGTTAGTCTAAATGATTTATTTACAGTACAAAAAAAATCTGTCATTTTGAATCATTTTTAAGGGGAAAAACACTATATTCGAAAAAGCAATTATAATTTTATTTCATTTTTTATTAGAGGAAAGTCCCATGTAAAAAAAAGGACCTATTAATATGAATTTACCACTTTAAATATGTAGTGAATTTTGTGGAGACTTCCTTTTTTTCCCCCAAAAAAAGAAAAAAAAACACAAATATTATTAACAAATGTTTTTTAATTATATTATATTATATTATATTATATATATATATATATAAGTGTTTGTGTGTGTGTACGTAATATATATATGTATATGTCTATAAATATCAAATGACGAATAATTATTGAGTAGTGTAAAACTGGTCAAGAATCCGCCGTCTCTCAGCCATTCTCTCTTTGTTTACCTACTCCCCTAACTTAAAACCTCAGCAGCCCCGCAAACCCCACGTAAATAAACCGGGGAACAACGCCCTGCCGCTACTCGGGCAATCTAGCTTCGATTGTAATTGGTATTAATTTGCTACCATTTTTTTTTATTTGACCGATTCTGATTTTCCTTTCATGCTCGCTTGATACATGTATATACGAGGGTTTGTTTTTCGTTGGCTACCTTATGTGAGAGTTGTATAATGTATTCTGAGATAAGTGATGTTATTCAATGACCTGGTTGTTTGTTGCCATTATTTGTTCATTCACATTTGAATGATTTAATTAATGGGTTGTTCGAAGGGTATGCGTTTGGCTGATGCGGTATGGGACTTGAAGATGTTGTTAATGTTCCTTTAAATTTTTTTTTTTTGGGTTTTATTTGTTCTAAAGATTTTGTC